>NC_136495.1:51062188-51097188 GCF_053919585.1 Euprymna scolopes | reverse complement strand
TGGCGATATAATTTCGACAGTTAGATAGAACCTGATATACGACAAGATGCCTTTCTAGGATGATCAAACAAAACGATAGTTCTTCTTAAGCCGTGCGCTTAAAATAAGTAATTAGTTTTCTCTTTTGCTTTCAGGTCTTCATTTGACTTTGAAGCTCAGTGGACGACGAATTTCATCCAGTATGAATAAATTATTAATCTTCTAAAAAAAAATATTGAATTAATGGAGTAATTAATGTGATAATTATCTCAAATGAATTTCTGTTAAAGTCCCCAGTCTGATAGGGTAGCAACAAACACAGGACACCGAGAAGACAAATAATGATTTTAATTTGTAGGTGAAGTATTGTGTCGTTAAAGACAATATACACTCGAAGAAGGTCGGAGGTTACATCGACCGAAACGTTGTGAAAGTAATACTCAAGATGAGAACATTAGAATCTAAATAATACGAAAATTGAATAGTTCAGAAGAACGAGAAAACTTATTCAAACTAAATTATATTGCAGTAAACAAATAAAAGAAATGAATACTTGAGAATATTGCTCATGATTCTTCATAAACTAAAAAAAAAAAAATTCGAGGAAACTAATAATTATGCACGATAGACTACATCCAAATTCTGTGAAATATTGATGGACGGTACGTATACTCGTAGCCATTGATTAGTATGTATTGTTGAGATATATGTTCTAAAACAGGAAACATTTAAGCCAAAGGGATATGAAGAAATCAACTGATTGGCCATGTTGAATCGCGAGAATCGTAAACCGATGAAGCGATCGGACATGACGTCTCTTGCTCGAGAAAGACGGGATTATCCTGAAAAGAGAGTTTAACAAAAGTTACTGAACAGAAGAGATGCGTTTTTAAATTGCGCTAGCAAAATGGTAAATAATTAAGCAATGTGTTTAAATCATAATTAACGATATTTCTTTCTACTTCCTTCACTTTTTGATTTTTTTTTTGCTACGAGACGGTCATCTAAATGAAATAATCGCTTTTCCTCTAACAACATATTTAAATGAATTGAATGATGATTTCAAGGGATTAAAATGTTGACCATTAAATTGAATTGATGATTTCAACGGATTAAAATGTTGACCATTAAATTGCTTCTTGGAACTAAATGATTGCATAGGCTTATTTTGGTGACCTCATTATGTTTGTGTAACAAGATGATGTCCCCCCCTCCCCGTCTATATAAAATAGGAAAGAAGAAAGAAGTGGGACGCATAAGCATGGTACATTGCGAATGTGACATAAGGACTAGACAGATACATGATTCAGTGATACTGATTACCACTTTAAAAGAAAACACCTAAAGCTAGAAGTACAAAGAAGAGTATAACTGTTTAATTGTCGATATAACAAAAATGGGAAGCGAAAGAAATATGAAACGGGTCCAATGAATTACGTACGAGAAAACATAGATATGGCTGAGAAGGATGAAACTTGAAAAGAGCAACGTACAAAATCACGTAATTAGAAGCAACATCATAAAACGGCAAGATACAGAAACTCTATGGACAATGAGACGAAACAGTTAATCACATCACATGTAACTGCAGTAAACTTATATAAAATGAAAAATGAAAAATAAACATGATCAGATTGGGAAAGTAGTCCATTAGGAGCTGTGAGAACAAGTATACTTCGAATATACAAATACAAACCGGAGCCAGTATTGGAAGATAAAACGGGCAAATCCGCCCAAGCAAGGAAACTGGGCCTGACCATAACCAACAAGAAAATAAAAATAATCAAATAGTAGATTTCGCCATCCCAGCAATTCACAGGCTAACGCTGAAAGGAAACAGAATAAAAAAACTCAGTAAGTAATGGAAATTTCCGGGTAATATGGAACATACTAATTAATTGTACGAGAATTGAAACAGTTCCGAAATGTCGGAAAATAATAGGATAATTTGGGACTATAAGGAAAGATTGACATCACATAAACTACAATAAAGGTCTAAACAGTGAATAATTAAAAAAATCATCGAGTGCGGAAACCAACCATGTAGCCAGATGACACTGACCAAGCTGAAAGAAAATATAATTTCGTAACCACAACAGGAGGTAGTGATGAAACTTACCAAGACGAACCCGCTAACTAGGGCCGCTTTGGTAGATATATAGGATTCTTTACAAAAAACAAACAAACAAACAAACAAACAAAAACCCCAACAAAACAAAACAAATAAAATAACAACAAAAAACAAGAACAAACAAAATAAGAATAACACATTTAGCACAATTAATTTACACTTATATTATTGGAAATAGAAAACACTTGTTGATTACAGAACTATTGTTAGAACGAAACAAACCATTTGATGTTAGATGCGATTTTCAAAGTGTTTTCAGTGAGCAGCTCTACAAAGGCGTAGCTTCTGTGTGGATACCTTTAAACTCCCATGAACGGAGTTTTAAAGGATTTCATGCGTGCGACATCTCTTATTTGTAATTGAAATTGGTGTAGCAGCAAACTCCAAACATTAGAATCGTTGTGATCTGGACTTTTCGACAGTCATTAGTTTGCTTTAATGAAGTCAGGAGTATTGACTTTGAATCAGGCAACAGTGCCTTTGGATATATGGTCCTTTTCTCTGTCTTGTTCCCAGAATCTAATGAAATCTTCCCATTACTTGGTTTTATCGTAAATCATCCGTACTTCGAAAAGTGTATGGCTTAAATGTTAGCCTAAATATAAAATTCCATGCGTATTAAGAAAAATACTAATAGTAATGTTAATAATAGTAAAATATTATAATAAGAAATATTAATCCACATACCAAATTCTGTGCATCTTCGTAAGCCATTTGTAGTTTTTTTTGGGTTATAAGATAAACAATCCGGCCATCGGAATCCTATGAAAAAAATATCAAATTAAATAAAATTATTCAATATGACTCCTCAGAACATTCAACAATTATCTTTTTTGAACCATATTCAAGTTACCTCTCCTGAATTATACTAACAAACCAAAGAATGCACTCAACTTTCGGAAACCAAATATATATTTAAATTCACCCACTTGCAATTTTAGAACCACGTATTTTCTTTTCAGGCTTGGGGTTCTAGTCAGATGTTTCCAGTGGCTTTCCATTTTAACATGGTTTTGGCAACTTTATTATTTATTGAATTAATTCATTCAAGCATATTTTGTTACATCTGACACTGAATCTAATAGGCTTATTGCAAAAAATTTGTCCAAATTACAGTATTCCATTAAAAAAGTACTTTACTGAAAAAATAATTTCAGATATATTTACAAAAGTAAAAACAAAAATTCAATGATTTTGAACAGTGCAGACATGTGCTTACAGTTGTTCCATTCTCTCGTATACAAACAGGTGCAACAATAATTGAAGAATCTCACAATGTTCTGGATGAGTATAAAATCTCTAATAAATTTTTCTTAGTTTCGAGCGATTCAGGAGAAAATATGGTTGCTGGTCTCAGGGAATATGGTTTAGAATCACTTTCATGCTTCATGCATACAGTACAACTCTCAATAAATGACATTATTTTTCCAACATGTAAAAACCATTATTATAACTAACAGCAATATAGTCTCTCACTTTAATCGCTTTCTATTAGCAATTAGCAAATTAACTGAAATACATGATCAGCTTAATTTGGAAAAACATAAACTTGTTCAAGATGTGAGCACACAATAAAATTCAACATATATACTGAAAAGGAATTTAGAACAACGAAAATCTCTTCTAATATATGCTATTTTTTTACAAAGGAGTCACCACTTATCAAGGCCTGGAGGCCACTCCAGGATAAGTGTTATTGCGTACAGTAGTCAATAGTACAATATCATAGTAATCGTTAGTAGTGGAAATTTTGTAAATTGGATTACTTAAGAGGACGACTCATCAAGAACTTGTTTACGTTGGACTTGAAGACGATCATATTGTAGTCAGCTGGAAAGAAGGAAAACGGAAGAGAGTTCCCCAGGCGTTCAGTTCTAAGAAAGAAGCTTTGTTCATGGAATCTGTTTACGTTTAGGCACAGATAAAGAGTGGGTGAAATTATTGATAGTGTTTTCAGCTAGACGAGTGTTTTTCGTGAAAGTTTGGCGAGGAGGGACCATAGGTTGTAGCTCAGACGAGCACTTGTCATGAAAGTAACGATAAAACAAAGACAGGCTCGTAACGTCTCTTCTGTGGGAAACAGGTTGCAGGGAAGAGAAAAGAGAATTCACCGCTAGGCAACGAAGCCTATTTTGAACTATGTCAAGACATGGTAAGTTACTTCTAGTTGTCCCTGCCCAGATGTGGCAACAGTACTCCATCCTTGGACGTACTTGACTCTTATAAAGGTAGAGAATTGCACCGGAAGTGAGATATCTACTGGAGCGGTAGAATGATCCTACCATTTTTCTAGCGACTTTGCCAACAGATTTGATGTACGTGTTCCATTTCAGATCAGGAGTAAAGATCAGACCCAGAAGGTTGTCAAAACATGGCGCCTCCCTCAGACGACAGCCATTCATTTCAATTGAACTTGGCTACCCATATAAATAAAATGAAATTCGTATTCTTGAAGCGAATTCCAAGGAACTATTTTCAGTAAATTTGACATATTTCTGGATGATAATGGCCCCATCCACACGGCAAAAGTTGTAACTGAAGAACTTTCACATAAAGTAGAATATCTAACCTGACCATCATCCCCAGATTTAAATATCAGTAAACATTTGTGGTGTATTTTAGAAAAAAAAAGAAGTGAGAAACCGATATCTACCCCTTCATCATTAAAAGAACTAGAGTGTTTTTAGCCAAAGTATGGTACAAAACTCCTCTAGAAACCATTCAAGCGTTGGTATGAATCCATCCCACGTCGCATTCAATCAGTTATTGATGTAAAACGGAGCCCAACGTCGTATTAAAATAAATTTAGTTATAATTTTAAGATACATGCATGATTTTACCTGATCCTTGTATATAAAGTAAACATAAGTAATGGTTACTTACTGTGTCTGCTATGTCAACATCAAAAGTGTGGACCTGTGATTTGTCATGAATGTCATTTCGAATGCGGGAATAATAAGGCGCCGGACAAAGAAAGCAATCTGCAAAAAGAGGAATACAAATTTCATCCACATGACAAACAAATCACACAGTGACATGTGACGGCTCATGACGTCAGACTGGAAGAAGGGGGTACCGTTTCATAAAATTTAGCGCATTCAAAAATTAAAAAAAAAAAAGATACGTTTTTTTGTTTACCAATTCAAATCTTGAAACAAACAACCAAACAAACAAAAAAACAAGCAATTAACTATTTAAAATCTCTCTTAACTTAAATATTTAAAGAAAAAAAAATCGTGTTGGGAAAAATTATTTTCGCACATGTTACAATGATGTCGATATGTTTTAATGCATCAGAGACAAGACCCGCGTGGGCGGCAATGGAAGGATAAAAGAAACAGTTATTTACCGTTTATTAATAAAATTGTATTAGTAATGCAGATGGGACATGAAAGACACGCCAAAGACGACATGAGAATATTTGTATATGCGAACAACAAAAATAACAGGAAACAGTTTCTAATCAATGAATATATCTCGCTCATTACAATACTAAATGCACGAACGTCTGAAGAGACGGGGAATTTTACGCTAACACAAGGAATATAACTGTATTTACATGATATAAATATTCAGCATAATCAAGTTGACACACCGGTTCTCGCTAGACCACCAAAGTTAAGCAACGTTGAGCTTAGTCAGTATTAAAAATGGGTGACCATTCGGGAATTCCAGGTGCTGTATGTGCTCTCCGCTTATCTCGCCATTGTTTTCTCTCAGTCTTGGGCCTTTCTTTGCCACTGGACCCGAGCAGTGCAAATTCATAACAAGTGTGGTTAGAGATTGCGTAACATTTGCCTCACAATTACACACGCAACTGCTCTTACAGGGGCTATTCATTGTTCATTGGTTCCAGTTGTCCTGGACTTCTCCTTGCCACTGGACTCAAGCAGTAATTTGTGTAATTGGAGATTGCGCAACCTTTGCCTCACAGTTACACGCGCAGCTATCCTTACAGGGATTGTCTTTCGAAATTTAATGAAGGCATCGAACATCTAAAATGTGTTGATTTACTAATGGATGGATTTACGAACGAGCTTTGTTTATGGTTGGAACGCATTAAAACAAGTAGAGCAACAGAACGTCCATGAAGTTCGAAGGTCGCGGCAACAAGAGGATTAGTCTGCTTTTTAAACTAGAGTCACGTAGGACCCAACAGTACGAAATCATGCGATCGTAACGTTGTAGCAATATGTAGATGTGGATGCATAAAAAGTGTTCAAAAGGATGGAAGAAAAAAGGTATGACGTCACGTGCAAGAAGTCCGCAATGAGACGTGGCGAAGAAGACAGAAATTTCTTTTCGTCTAACCCAATTAACTGAAAGGATTCGGTCGGACTTTTGAAAGCCCCCTCTTTGTTCTCCCCTCTCTTAAGGAGAGATGCGTATAATTGTAAGCTTCTGTAATGGACTAGAATCTGACCAGGGATAGTTTATCACGGCATGAAATCAAAGAATTGATACTCCGTAATATTATCGCACCCCCTATTACTGGATACAGTTATTTTAAAGAGAAACAATTATTGTCCAAACAAAGTTATGTATTATTTTTATCATTTTTATTTATATAGACAAATATTACATAGTCGCTACACTGAACATGCTAATGTTTCGGACAATTGGTTTATTAAGAAACCAAAAGTTTCTCGTCATTTTGACCTTTAATAAACCAATTGTCCGAAACGTTAGCATGATCAGTGTAGCGACTATGTAATATTTGTCTATATAAATAAAAATGTTATATTTTGCTCTTTTTTATTGAGCACTCTTAATAATCTCGTTTTAATTCATGAGTTTTATCTTCTGAATATCTTTAACTCTGTATATATATATATATATATATATATATATATATATATATATATATATATATATATATTAGAAATAAAAAAGAAATAAAAATTACAATAAGTTTACCAAGGTAATCAAAATGGTAAACTTAAAATATATTATAAATATTAAAGAGTTAATATTTACAAGTAAAGTAATCTCAACCAGATGTAAAAGCTCAATAAAACCGAAAAGGAAATAGAGCTTATAATATGAACAAATGATTAATAAAACATGTTAAAAAACATCTTGAAAAAGAGTTAAAAACATATTTAATTTTAAAAAGGAAGCACAAGATAAGTGGATAGTCCTTAATCAGCGGAGTTTCGAAGAAATACTCTCCTTCTCATCAGAGGGCAGGAAATAGCAATATATATATATATATATATATATATATATATATATATATATATATATATATATATATATATAGCAATAAGTAGGTAGTAATAATAGTTTTTAAAAAGATATATGTAGTAATAATAGATAATAGTGAATCATGATATATAATGATAAGTAGTAAGGTTGAACATCTAATAAACAAAAGAGGTTTAAACTTGTTAAAATTCATACTAGAATTGTCCGCAAGAACCTGGGGAGCAATGACTAAAATACATGGTAATATTCAGCTGTAAAACTTACACTTTTTATCGTCCTGGATATGACCTTAAACTATATCCAGTTGGGGAGTGTCGAGCCACCCTTTAATTACCATTGCTCCCAGGTCCACTCTGATCCCGAGTGATAGTTAGGGTCCCAACTATGGGTTAAATAAAAACTGATTTGAAAACAACAAATATATTCTATTAAAAAAATTTTTCTTCAAAATCTTTGGATTCGGCATTAAATAACCCGAAAAGGGTTGATATGCCGTAAAACAAAAACAACTAACCAACCGACTTACACTTTTTGGGGAATGGGGTTGAAAGTCTCAGTGTAGTCGCAATACACTTGCGAATCTCAGAATGTTTATTCCAAAATGCAATTATCTGGTTCGAAATCAAAGCTAAAGGGTTCTTTAATTAGTAATTGTAATAAATTTGGTTTTGTGGTTAATTAATCTACTCTAACTAATCTATTACTGTTTTTCATAGTTAACACTTTGTTAACTACTTTTATCAAAGGTACAGTAGAACCCCGGGACACAGCATTAATCCGTTCCGTATGGTGGGGCTTAAGCAAAATTTTATACCATTACGTATTAAAAATTAGTAACATAATACAGTGCAGTATATAATGCACGTATATAATCAAATAACATTATAAATATCACCGTAAGGCGAGGCAAATACCGCAACCAAAGACCGGAAAAACACTGTATTCCACATCGTAACCTGAAAAAAACCGTATTCATGGGTCACTGTACCCTGGGGTTCTACTGTAACTGCAAGTTCTTCAAACGAGAACAGAAAAAAATTAAGTCTCTCTGATAAAAAGATAACAACTGTTTTATTTTAAAATGGTACCAGTGTGTGTGTGCGTGTGTGTGTGTGTGTGTGTGTGTGTGTGCGTGTGTGTGTGTGTGTGAGTGTGTGTGTGAGTGTGTGTGAGTGTGTGTGTGTGTGCGTGTGTGTGTGTGTGTGTGAGTGTGTGTGTGAGTGTGTGTGTGAGTGTGTGTGTGAGTGTGTGTGTGTGTGTGAGTGTGTGTGTGTGTGTGCGTGTGTGTGTGTGCGCGTGTGTGTGTGTGTGTGTGCGTGTGTGTGTGTGTGTGTGTGTGAGTGTGTGTGTGAGTGTGTGTGTGTGTGTGTGTGTGTGTGTGTGTGTGTGTGAGTGTGTGTGTGAGTGTGTGTGTCAAGTACTCTTGATGCTGATAACCGGAGATTCATTCTTGATTGATGCAGTCAAAACAGCAGGAAAAATGTTTAGAAACGAAAATTTTAAAGGTTTCGATACCTCTAGTATATATTTATGTTTTATATACTCTATACCGAGTCTGTGCTAATATTTCGGGAATAAAACTCTTTCACCGGAAGTTGGAATCATTCACACGATACCCCGCCAAGAAGAACAAAGCATTAACATGATATTATTTACTATTGTGTTTACTTGATTTTTCCAGTAATGTATATTCTAACAGTTTGTTTAACTTTTCGCTATTTAAAACTTTGCCTTTTTCTTTTCAAAGTATTTCCTGTTCTAAAGAAACGGGGAGTATAACCCTGTTTTGACGGATAAAGGGTGACGAACCTTTTATAAGATAGCACCTGTATGAAAATTTCTTCCCGGTCAAAGGATTTTCTAGAAAGGCATGAAATCGAATTATATTTTACTATTTTTAATAACATGCTCTGATGAACTACCAAAATACGAATCAGAATCAAATACTGATTTGGTAGGAAGAAAGATGTATGTAATCTTGCATATTATAGTGACAGCAAGTCACACCACACATAAACGGAAAGGAAATACTTACCCCCTTCTTCAGCTAATCCATCAGCCATTAGATCAAGGAGACATGTTACTCCTGTGACAACCACCAACTGATGTAACAAAACAGATAATATTTTTTATCAGGTGTTTTCCATTTCAGTGATATCCGTTTTAAAAATATATTTATAGATAAAAAAATATAGATAAAAATATATTTATAAATAAAAAAATATATTTATAGATAAAATATTATAGATAAAAATATATTTATAGATAAAATATTATAGATAAAAATATATTTATAGATAAAAATATTATAGATAAAAATATATTTATGGATAAAAAATATATTTATAGATAAAAATATTATAGATAAAAATATATTTATAGATAAAAAATATATTTATAGATAAAAATATTATAGATAAAAATATATTTATAGATAAAAAATATATTTATAGATAAAAAAATTATAGATAAAAATATATTTATAGATAAGAAAAATATTTATAAATGAAAAATATATTCATCGATAAAAATATATTTATCGATAAAAATATATTTATCGATAAAAATATATTTATCGATAAAAATATATTTATGGATAAACAAATATATTTATAGATAAAAAATAAATTCATAGATAAAAAATAAATCTATATATCTATAAAAGTGAAAGTGTCTGCGTGTGTGTGTATGTGCGTGTGTGTGTGTCTGTGTACATTTCCCTACGCAATAACTCTGTCAATGTTTAGTCTACAGACTCGAAATTTGATATACAGGATACTGAGATTTGGGAAAATCGATGTGATCGCTTTTTGGCCCGAAATTTGGTGATTAAGGGGTCAAAGTTCAATGATTTGGCCTTTGAGAACTCTACCAAACTCCTCCGACAATTTTGGGTCTAAACACTTGAACTTTTAGATATAGGTTCCTTGGACATGGATCTAACTCAATTTGAGCCCAAAACAATAAAATTTAAGGGATCATAATAGGGGTCAAAGTTAAAAAAAATTGACCGCTTTTCTTTTTTTTGCTCAACATACATCTGCAAATACCCGGGCAACGCCGGGCACCCATGCTAGTTTAGAGATAAAAAAAAATAGATAAACATTTGATCTCGATACTCCCGATATTTTCTGTGAAGCTATACATTAATCGGCGCAACTAAATAAGACCTACTTCCGGCCAACACACGGCATACACATGGCTCCGTAATAAAAACACTTTCAAAAGGAAGTAAATAAACTCGAAATTTCAGACAAAGTTTGACATCATTATAATACACTACTGGTCGAACATGAAACAGTAAGAAATAAAGAGAATTATTACATTGCACTGCATATCTCTTGTCGTTATCCTGAGTGTTATTCACACAACGTTTTGTCCGATGTAAACTTCGACCTTGTTCAGGTGTATCTTGTAAAACTCGGGAATCTTAAAGTCGAACTTGGGAATCTGAACGGAATTTCAAATAGAACATTTTCTTTAATCCACAAGCAGGCAAAATTTACTTGTTAATGACACTTTTTTTGGAGGTTGCAGGTTCAATTTTCAGTGCGGGCGATACCCAATTGCGAACTCTTTAGGAATTCTACTCGGTTATGGCTGTTTAAATGATCCCATTCGAACTGTGCATATTCAACAGAAAGATTACCGAGTTCGGCAAGATACACATTCAGAAGGTCAGAGGTTATATCGGCCGAAACTTTGTGCGAATAACAGTCAAGATGAGAACAGTAGTTCGAATAATCCAAATGACCCAAATTATCAATCCTCATCTTAAAGATTCAGAAACACAATATTGTCTCTTTATTATCATCTCATTTCTCAGTCAGACATTCTTTCAGTTCACTCGGTGACCATAACCTTATATTGTATTGTCACGTCTCCCTAGACCGAAATTTGTTTATACAATATGCGTAATGACTCAAACTATAACATCCTTTTTATATTTTCAGATAATTAATAAATCGTTTTAAAATGAATGTATATACAAGCTCATGGTAGTGATCGGTGTTACAATTGTTTAGAGACACAAACAAATACGACAATGACAAAGACAGGATTTAAATGTGCAAATAAAAAAAATAACGGTATTTATTGAACCATAACTAAGAGGAAATCAAAGAGAGTTGTTTCTGCTGCGGGCGTAATACGAAGGGTCGACGGGAATGTCCGAGTGGGTCAGTTCTTCAAAGTTGCTGGTCGCATGTGAACGTTTCTGAGGTTGGAGAGACGGTTAAGTACATCTGATCACCAACTGATCGAAGACTGGCGTCTCTGGAATTGGAAAGTTCGATACGTCCAATCCTTCAGCTGGTTTAATAGGAATGTCTTTAAGGTTAGCGAGACTGCTTGATACGTCCATTCACTCAGTTGGTGGAATGTGGACAGTATGGAAAGACGGTCCGATATGTCCAGTTCTTAGACTAGTTTAATAGGAACGTCTCTAAGGTTGAAAGGACGTCTCAAGGTTGAAAGGTCTGTTAAATACGACAATGACATAGAAAAGAATGACAAATACAGAGTTACATTTGTACATAAATGTTGGTCATTGAACGTAGTCGATCAGGGTTAGTTCTCCAACGTTGGCGTGATTGAATAGGAATCGTATTGGATGGTTGTTGGTCAAGTTGAAGAGCAAGTTAACACGAGAAGGACAGAGTGCAAGTGTAGTTGGTGTAAAAGGTTGGTTTGTTAGCATATAATTGTATAAAATCATTTGCTCTGAAAAGGACATGTTTGTACAAGAACGAACCTTATAGAGATGGTAGAGGTTTTTTTTGCCATCTCGATATAGTGACGTGCTGGTTTGAATGAGTTGTCAACAACCGTCGCATCATCAGTGATATTGAAGGTAGAAAACCAATACACAGGGAACTGATAAGAAACTGCATTTTGAATGTTGCAACAGTCAAGGAAAATGTCGGCATATTACGTTAGCAGTCCATTTGGTAAGATAAGTATGGCTATTTGTGTCAAATCCACAAAAAAGCAACTAACAGACGAACGCACGCGTTACTAGAAAATGAATGGTTTTAAATGGGTGAAATTTTAGAAAAACAGAATGATTGTGTGAAACGATTATTGACAGCACAGAAAAAGATCGGACAAAATAATTTTTTAAATTTGATTTAAGAAAATTGTAATTTACTTACATTGTCTTCGTCAATTGCATTCAGCGGGTTGAAAAACTTGTTCAAGAAATTCTTTATTGCCCTTCGAAAGCTGAAAAGAAATAATATTGTCTTTTTCTATAAAAAGATAAAAAGTATGTGGAACCATGTGAATTACACTGGGTTTGAAGATATTAATGTAGGGATTTATTACATGATAAAGAATAGTAAATTTCCTCTAAAATGTAAGCGTAGAAATTAAGTTAATCTGTTACAGACAGCGACGTAGCAGGAAGTCTAGAATAAGACGTGGAAGATGGAAATTAAAAGGTGTTATCTATGAATCCTTCATCTGAAATAAGCAAATGTTTTTAAGCGGTTTTCCCTCGTTTAACTGCGAAAAAATGCGCGAGAGGCAGATTGATATTATGCAATTTGATACATGAAACTTGTGCGATAATATTGAATGCAGTAAAACCCTACAAATTGAAATCCCAATAAGCAATATAAATTAAATGCCAGACATGCATTATTATTAGGTTGGTTCAACTTCATGTAAAAAAAAAAACGACATTATTTTTGCACCAACCTAATAATTATTGCAGAATAATATCGGCAGCCCTTCTCTCTATTCCTATTCTTAATTCATTCGCTTCCCTTTTCATCTTTTTATTCTTTTCCTTCTCCCGCCGTCCACTTCTTCGTCATACGAAGATATATATAAGAAATAGCGGCATCATTAAGAAATTAATCCAAACTGTGACAGCGATAATATTATTATAAGATGTGATTGAAGTTTTACTGATGGCAGTTCTTTATAATAAGCAAGTTTTGAATATTTTGGAAAATTATTTTTGTTGGTACTATTTTTGTTGATGCTTTATGCTTTTAGAGAGTGATGTTGCAGCAGATTGCCTTGGTAGGAGACTATTATGCGTTCACCTCTCGACAAAAACCTGAATGTTCCTCCATGCGGTATGCATCCGCTTTAAATGGAGAAAAAAAAAGAGGACATACGATGCGAATTCACGTTAACACGTGAATCATGTATACCCCAAAATTTAATATATGGCGTACTAAAAATGCCATTGTTTCTGATTCCAATCTAGGCTCCATGAAAGGTAGATAGATAACTTATTTCTCCCACTTTAAATTAACATTGTTGCTATAAAATATTAGGTTGGTGCAAAAATAATGTTTTTTGACGTTCAAATTCAAAAGATCATAACTCCTTTCATAATAAACTTTATTAATCGAAATAAGAACCGTTAGAATCGACACATTTTTGCCAACGAGAAACAAGTTTATTTATCCCATTAGCATAGAAATCCGGAAGCGATTAAGTCATTAAAGGGTGATTCGGCATCGTCTCGGCTTTTGAAGTATTTTTCGCGCAGGAATTTGTCAAAATGCTTGAAAAAGTGATACTCGGTGGGCGAGAGGTCCGGTGAATATGACAGATGAGGTAGAGTCTCGTAGTTCAATTCGTTCAGCTTCTGCAGGGTCAGTTGGGGAACATGCGAGCGAGTGTTATCATGGAGGAGAATTGGTCCTTTCATATTGACTAATCTCGTTGGAGCTTCTGGTGCATTTCGTTAATTTATCCGCCGTTATCGTTTCGCTCGAATTCAAGAAGCTGTGATGGATAAGACCGGATAAGACCGGATGCAAACTACCAAACAGTCACTATAACCCTTTTTTGGCGCAATGTCGGCTTCGGGAAGTGTTGTGGAGTTTCTCCGGCATCCAACCACTGTGCCGAACATCGCTGGTTGTCGTAGAGGATCCACTTCTCATCACACATCACAATCCGCTCAAGAAATGGGTCGTTTTTGTTGAGCAGAAAGAGCGTAGAAAACAACTCAAAACGATGATTGTTTTGATTATCGTTTAATTCATGCGGCACCCATTTATCCAACTTTCTGGACTTCCCTATTTGTTTTAAATGACGAACGACTGTTGAGTGGTTGACCTCGAGTTCAACAGCAACTTCTCGTGTGGTTTTGCGAGGATCGGCTTCAATTAAGGCTTTCAAATGTTCGTTATCAACCGCAGTCGGCCAGCCGCAACCGTTTTCATCTTCGAAGCTCTTGTCACCATTGTGAAATTTCTTGAACCACCGTTGTGTCGTTAGTGGTTCCTGGGCTAAACACATCATTGATATTACGAGCTGTCTCGGCAGCTTTTCGGCCTAGTTTGAACTAGAACAAGAAAATCGTGGGGATTTGAATTTTGTCCATGCTGTCGAATAACCTGCAAAAAAAAATGAATGAAGAGATTGAGAACGATAACGAATAACACGATTCAATAGAGCAAAAAAACGCGTTTCAAAATGATATATAACATGGCTATATATATATTATTGAATTGGCTCTCTCTCTCCCTCTCTCTCTCTCTCTCTCTCTCTCTCTCTCTCTCTCTCTCTCTCTCTCTCTATATATATATATATATATATATATATATATATATATATATATATCAATGAATTAATTCAGAAATAATATATATAAGTATATGTGAGAAAACGATATTGTTTTTGCACCAACCTAATAAATTTTATTGACAACTTGACTTGTTAAGACAAATCAAAGTAAAAAGTTGATTATGGATATGAGTTCAGAAAGTGCAAGAACATTCTAGTTGAAGTACAAGCAACATTTAAATTTGCTCTGTTTTGGTTTTGAATGTTTTGTTTTACGGCATATCAACTCATTTCAGATTATTAACTCTATAAAATTATGTCGGTAAGATTTTTAAAAGTTAAATCCCAAATAGCTAACTATCACTTTTAATTCAATTTTTCAGTCGGCTTTCTCCATTATGTTATTTGAACGAATACATTATATTTTTCTTCAGTTTTTTTTTCTGAATATATTTATTCCGGTCAAGAAAACTAGTAAGACGGAAACAAATGTCCGAGGCGCCGGTGTCGATTAATATAAAACGGGATAATATAATAATAAAATTATAATTAAATTTTCTTTTAACTTAATATTTACGAAATTAATTAATAATTTACTGAGTAAAAATAGATATTTACTTTAACATTGTGTAGAGTATTTTACTATTTATTCTCTGCGAACCGGTTTACGATGCACCTCCCGACGTTTGGCAAGCACTGCTGAGGATAGGGCAAAAGAATGATAAAGTTTACTCACACATGCATATATCAATTTTAGTGACAATTTATTAAGACAATCCAAAGTAGAGTTGATCTTTCAGAGAGTCCAACAACGTTCTAGTTGAAGTAAAAGTTGTTTCGTCTGAGAGAAGTTGGGCGTCCATGTTTGTTTCAGCTGTCATGATGCAAGTTTTCATGCGACAGTGTATATAAATAAGGTATTTTAAATATGCGTGTATATTAACGTGTCTATTTTGTCAGTGAGAAAGTGTGAATTTCTAAAAGAAATGACTAATTCGGCTCAATTTCTCTAATGGACTTTATAAGAACCTTTCAACCAATACGGTGGTACAAATAATCGCTATTCTTTCCAAATTCTTGATTTGCTTCAGTCAAGAAGGATAGAACACTTGGAGAGACTATTAACAGTACTGATGAGACGCAAGGCGCACTGCTTATGCAACTAGAGATTGAATCGAGAAATCCAGTCAAAGGTGAGTGTTCTAGCTTTGTGAATTTTGTATGTTCAAGGATCTTGCATCTCTTTGGATTTTCATCACAATGTTTACCCTTCCATAAAACATTCACAGCAAACACTCGCCTAGTTACAATCACTATATACATAATTCCCCCTACTCTTTATCTGTGCCTAAAACTAAACGAAAGTTCCACCAGCAAAGCCTTTTTTCCCATAACTGCACTCTGTAAAACACAAGACCACGAAACGGCTTCACGACTGATTATAACATGGTCGTTTTCAAGTCCAACGTTAACAAGTTTTTGTTGAACCGTACTTTTAAAAAACACTCAATTTCCATCATCACCGATCATCACAGTGTTGTCTCACCTGACACTCATTAACCCTTATCCTTGATTTGCCTGCAGATCTTAATAAGTGGCGATGCTATAGTATAGAAAGAGCTCTGTTTTGTGATTTGAAAATGAACATTCTCGTGTCTGTGGTTGATTACTAAAAACTGGTGATTTCTACTTTTGTCAAATCGAAAGTCAATACATAAAAAACATAATTCGCTGTTTTGCTTTTGTTTCATTGTTTTTTTTTGTATGTGTGTGTGTGTGTGTGTGTGTGTGTGTGTGTGTGTGTGCACTGCACATTTATTTTAATGGATTTCTTTTAAATGAATCTTACACATAGAATAATAACAAGTAAAATTCATAATTCAACATTAGTATTTTCACTACTTTCCTGTTTTTTTTTTTTCTAATTGTTACACTTAGCATGCTAAAAATTTCGTTGAAAGTTTTCTCGGTTGACACAATTTTCAAGGGGAACATATACACATACAAAGAGGGAGAGAGGACACTAGAGAAATAGAGAGAGAAATATATATATATATATATATATATATATATAGAGAGAGAGAGAGAGAGAGATAGAGAGAAAGAGAGAGAAAGAGAGAGAAAGAGAGAGAGAGAAATGAAGAGATAAATAGAGAAAGATAAAAAGAGATAAATAAATAAATAAATAAATATATATATATATATATATATATATATATTACTCACACAAAATTCATATACGAAAGTATAGATTTATGCGTAAACTTTAAGCATTTACTTCAAAAGTGCTCAATACGTAGGTAGAGCTAGTAAGTAAGTTATAAAATGTATATGTCGATTAAGCTACACTGAATATTCCGCGTTTCATCTACCCTAGGATTCTTCAAGCTTATGCGCCTAAGGCGCCTAAGCCTGAAGAATCCTAGAGTGGATGAAACGCGGAATATTCAGTGTAGCTTAATCGCCATATACATTTTATAACTTACTATATATATATATATATATATATATATATATATATATATATATATATATATATATATATATATATATATGGGGGACTCCAGCATTAATACTGTGGGCCTCTGATTTCTGCCCATCAACCACTACTCCTATGAACCTATCAGAGAGAAATGATTTAATGATCGAGAAAACATTTCCAGTAATACCGTAGCTGGAAATCTTGTCAAGTAAGCCCTTATGCCATACCTTATCGAAGGTCTTCGAATGGATGGTTTAAGGAATATCGGTTTCTTTAAATACGCCAACGGTCTTTATGGAATGCAATATGTCAAACAAATTAAAACGATGCACATTGTTGTTAATTTTATTGTACTTGCATGTCTATTTAATGATTTACAGTTAATCGGAAAAAAAGTATAAATAATAATATATAGTTTTTTGTTTTTTTAGAAAGGAGTCATCACTTATCAAGGTCCCAAGGCCACTCGAGGATGAGAGTTATTGAGTGTACAGTAGCCAATGGGATAATTTCTTAGAAATCGTTAGTAGTAGAAATTTGGTAAATTGGATTATTTAATGGGACGATTCATCAAGAATTTGTTTACGTTGGACTTACTTGATGTATTATATTGTAGTCAGCTGGAAAACAGACTAACGGAAGAGAGTTCTACAGGCATGCAGTTCTTAGAAAGAAGCTTTCTTCATGGAATCTACGTTTAGGTTTAGGCACAGATGAAGAGTGAGGAAAATTATTGACAGTGGTTTCAGCTAGACGGGTGTTTTTTCATGAAAGATTGGCGAGGGGGGACAGAAATTGGAACTCAGACGAGCACTTGCCATGGAAATAACGATAAAGCAGAGACAGGCTCGCAACATCTCTTCTGTTAGAAAGAGGTTGCAGGGAAGAGAAAAGGGCACCCCCCCACTAACTATGAAGTCTATTTTGAACAATGTCAAGCCAGGATAAGCTGCTTCTAGCAGGTCCTGTCCAGATATGGCAACAGTACTCCATCATTGGACATACTTGGCTCTTATATAGAACGGTAGAAGGATGCCACCATTTTTCCAGCGATCTTGGCAACAGATTTGATGTACTCAGAGAAGTACTTGCTATGAAAATAACGATAGAACAGACAGGCTCGCAACGTCTCTTCTATAGGAAAGAGGTTATAGGGAAGAGAAAAGAGCATCACATTCTAGGTTTCGAAATTATTTTGAAGTCTATTAAGGCAAGATAGGGCAAACCGATCTGCTCCTACCCAGATGTGGCAACAATACTTTATTCTAAGACATACTTGGCTCTTGAACGAAACTTCCACAAACAGTTTCTTTCCTAGAACATTCCATCTATGGAACAAGATACCACGAATCGGCTTCCCAACTGACTGCAACATGGCCACCTTCAATTCTAATGTAAAATATATTTGTTGAGTTTTCCCCTTGGATAATCAATGCCTCTTAAGTAATCATCACACCTGTAATGTTTCCAAACAATGAAACGGAGATAACTTCTCATGTCACAGGAGTTACGACTTCTGGTGACACCCGGAGGTTTGATATCTCTGAAAATCTATAAACAGAAACGCGTGCTCGCTTTTCTATCTTCTTTTATTCAAGACCCATCCTGCTATCTCACTGGTAGTAATCGATATTTAGCACACATCGATTACTACGTATACCAAATATAACAGAACCCATTGTTTTCACCCTCCTCGTAGGTGTTTATAAACCAACTGATGAGCTCTTTAACTCTTATCTTAATTTCCCCACCTCATGCCTTGATAAGTGGTGACGTATCAGTAAAAACTAAAAGGTCCCTATATCAAAATATCTCCCCCCTACTCAAGTCTGCGAATAAAAAAGTGACAAAGAATTGCAAACTTTCTTCTTACCCGACGCTGCCATAATTGGTAAAGTAGTGCAAATCATCGACTTCAACTTTTCCGGGTAGCAATTCAGTCAACTGGCAATGAATAGAAGAGAAAAGGCAATATTAATAAAACAAGTAATACAAGTTGAGTTATCTCCCCTTTACGACCACTACTCCGTGATCATATAAACAAAGATTAATGTGTACCGTCGGGTTAGCTCCCTTTCTTGACTGGAGACCCATGTTTCTCTCATGGATAATTCTCCTCGCATTTCTTATAACATCTTCCTTCTCACCTTGGTTTCCCATTGACAACTCGATCCCCCCACCCCCACAAAAAACAGCACACACACACACACACACACACACACACACACACACACACACACACACACACACACACACACACACACACACACACAAACAAACAAAAGGAAGTTTTACTGCTCAATTTATTTTGGAAGTTACAATGTCTCCTCACATTTTTCTAAGTAGCTCTCCCCCAATTCTAGTGAGAGTCGTTTCCCGGTCCCTAAACTCACTCTGACATCAGTTGTTTTTGTTTCTTAAGATCGCTAATTAGCCCATGAATCATTTTTGTTTATTTTTCAAACCTCACAAAATTGTGTTTACATTTAATCATTGCATTCTTTCTTAAATTTCAAAACTTGACTTCACACACTTTTCGTTAGAATTGTTATCAATCCACTTATAACATTATACAGTATAATCACGTTGATACACCGGTTCCCGTCAGATCACTGGAGGTAAGCAACGTTGAGACTGGTTATTACTAATATGGGTGACCAATGTTGGGAATTCCGGGCGCTGTATGTAGGAGGACGTCGACACTTCCCTGCAAGAGTTGCAAAAACCTAACGTCGTCATCTCCCTAACGGGGATATACATGCGACTGGGGACCGCTTGTGAGTTTCATACTCCCGTGAAACTTCCTCCTTTGAAGGAAGCCAGTTAAACCCGAATAGGATTAGTGCCGACCGACACTTACAACAATCATTACAAGAGCAATTGGGTTACATTAGTAAACAAAAGTTGTTTTGTTATTTCGAAAAAGTAAGAGAGATGTCATTATGTACAGAGATATCTTTTTAAAACAAATGCTAATCTAAATGAAACGCAAATGTAAGCATTTTTAAAATTGGTGAAGCTCGTTGTTTGTTTGTTTACGAACAGACGATTTGAGCACTATAAAGGTGGTGGCGGGTGTCTATTTAAATAGACATTCCGACGAGTTATTTACGGGCGTCAACTCCATGGTCGAGTGGGAGAACCGTCGACTGTCAACACGACAGTTCTAGGTTCAATCCTTGGTTTGGGAGAGATGCTAGTCTAGCGGCACTGATGAGTTATGATACAACGAAACAGAACTGTATGTCGATGACTACAAATATATATATATATATATAGTACAAAACTTTGTTGAAATTCAAAGACTTACATTTTTTCTTTTTTGCCACTTTTGTTTATTGCATCTCGTTTTCATTAAAGTTTTAATATAAATGCATTAGAAGGTTATAGCGATGTGGGAGAACTGGTGTGGAAAATGAACAAAAATAGACAAACAGGTGGGAATCTTGTCGAATAGTGAAATACCATACGTCTATTTATTTTTCAAAGTCGCATATATCATCAAATATAAACTCATTAAATGGACACTTACTGTTTTTTTGAGACCGGGATGGTTAATGTATTTGATATTTCGGGATAACATCCCTTTGTCAAAAAGAAAAAGGATGTAAAAAGGCGTTAATTTTCTGATAAATATTTCTTACCTTGTTTTGAATTAGATCTTCACAGAGTTTATTTTCGGCCAATCCGATCTCAACGATACCCTGTAAATATAAATATAAAGTGGGTTCTAAACATTTTTTCACACCGGAGACATTTCTCTATTTCTACAAATCTGTTATCACACCATGTATGAAGTATTGTCATATTTGTCGCTATAATTTACTGTTAATACATATATATATATATATATATATCCTTTGAAATAATACATTTAAGGTTTAATATTATAGAGAAAAATATTGAGCTTTTCTTTTTCATAGAAATAATTATTAGCTATAATTTAAATAAACAAACGGAATATTTCTTCTCTTTTTAATTTATTTTAATTTAGTTTCTCTAAGTCTATCAGTCTGTCAAATTTTTGTCTGTCCTTGCCACTTTTTCTAGGAACCCACAGGTCGGATCTGGCTGAAATTTTGTATGGATCTTTGCGATGATAAAGTGAAGCTAACTAAGTATTATGGTATCGGTTTGATACCAAATTAAGGATTAATAGAGATTGATAGGGATTAATAGAGATTAATAGAGATTAGTATTTAAGTTTCACTTTTATCGAAAACTACTGGTCCGATTTAGCTGAAATTTGGTATAACCCTTTATTATGATTAAGTGCAGCGAACTAAGTATACTTAGGTGTCTGTTCGATGCACAGTTAGGGATTAATAAGGATTAGTATTTAAGTTCCAATTTCTTATTGAAAACTACTGGACCGATCTGATTGAGATTTTGTATGGATTTTTTATGGTAAGCTGCAACGAACTCAATATTATTGTATCCGCTTGTAATGTAATCATATTCAACCATTACTTTGGCATAAAGCACCCAGTCTAAAACGGGTTAAAAGTCGAGTTACCATATATGTATAGTACTACTACTTTACAAACACATATACACACACACACACACACATTTTATTCAATGGTGTTCAATCTGTTATTTATAATTACTGATTCCCATATTGTGTTTAATTGTATACAAGGTCCACCTAGGAGGCGATTGTTGTCCAACATATGCACTGTTTCTTTGAAACGTAAATCCGTATTTTCTTGTTTTTTTTTTCATTTGCTTTTATTTTCTTCAATTAAGCATTTGTTTGTTGAAGATTTTCGATGAACAAAATATGTGAAGATTGACGAATTCTATTTATTTGTTTAGTGTAAGAGAAAGAGGGCATATACATGTGTAACATTTCAATGTGAGTAAAAAAAAAGAAAGGAAACTTTACTTTTGGAACGACCCTCGCATTAGAAACAAAGCCCCCCCCACACACACATTCACTGATCTTGTGCGATACTAAATCAGCACGTCAGCCGCAGATCTTGCAGAACGAAAGGTCGGCGGTTATATCGGCCAAAATCTTGTGAAAATAATAATCAATATGAGAATAGTAGCCGAAACAGTCGAAATAATACGAAGATCTCCAAGTTCTACTAAGTTGATTCCCAGGTTGGAAAAGATGCGCCTAAGAAGGTAGGAGTGTACATCAGTCGAAACATTGTGAAAATAATGAGAATAAGAATAGTAGTTCAAATATTCCAAATTATTAATCCTCGTCTAAAGAATTTAGCAACTTAAAACGGAATGCTTGTCACGTACTTCCTCGCACCAAGATTGCGGTTGTCTGTAAGTGGGAAGTAGAATGGGAAGATAACAAGATGGGTTTACATGCTATCATTCACGTAAATGTGTATCGCCTTGATGTGAGAAACGCTTCCATTCAAATAGGCATACGCGTGCGTATCGTCATTGAAATTGCCCCAAGACTTCTAATTTTAATTCTCAATTGTCCGTCTAAGCAGGGATAACCAGAAAAAAAATACGAACAACTGTTTATAACAAATTGAATTCGCCAGAAAGAAAGAAAGAAAGAAAAAAAAACAAAAACAATCGATACCATCTCGGTAGTCAGACCTGAAAAAGGGAAAAAGAACTGCATTTACTTTCTTGACAACAAATTTTAATATTTATTTAAATTTGTAATTAATTAACCATTAAAAAAAACATTCCATTGTTTTGATTGTTTAGACAACTATTCTCATCATGGCATAACGTTTCGGTCGTTAAAACCTACGACCTTCGTCGGGTATAAACTCCATGTTTTTTTTTTCAACTAACGAAAAGGGGCTAGCTCTGTATTGTAAGAAACGCTGTGCCAATAACACCAAGATAAGAATAATTGTCCGAACAGTCAAAAAAAAAAAAAAAAAAAAAAAAAAATAAAAACATTCATATTTCAACTCAAAAGTTAAGAACTGCAAACAACATTCTAATTTAGTAATATTTCTTCTGCATTTCAACGTGCGATCTTAGGAGAAAAGGCCTCTTTATTTTTATTCCAATTGAACAACTCGTACAGTTAAAATAAACGTGAAATTACATTTCAGCACAACTGAAATATTAAAAAAAAAATTGTTTCTTAAAAGAAAGTCCACCTTCGTTTACATTAATTATTTTATCAATCTGGTTCAAGACCTGTTATCTTACTAACCGAAGTTCACCTTATCATCATACTTGGAAATCTAGGGGCTGATTTGAACCTTTTTGTCGGAATAAAGTATAGTTTGGACCGGACATCTTTTTTACAAAAGCATAGTCACAATCAGAAAAATAAATTTTGAAAAAAAAAAAAAAAAAAAAAATCCTTGCCAGGTATGCGCAGTGCATGCACAAGCCACTGACCTACTTTTGTGATGCCTGTCGGCGTAGGGTAAAGGTTATGTTAGGGTTAATGTTCACGTTTAGATCGATGAAACTCATTTGTCCTTAGACAAAATTCATAATAAACACCATCGCGGAATAATGAATAGCTACTCTTGTGAGTCTATGGTTAAGTAAACATATAAAAAAAATTAGCTTTTCATGCAAATATTGGGTTCTATCCTGAAACTCGATGTAGTAGCTAATGAAAGCGGTGCGTTTGGGTCGCTCTTGACTATAGTTAGCCACTTAATTTTAAGCTTGATTTAAATTGATCCCATAGTCTTGATTAACTAATAAAACTTTTGTTCTTACTTCTTGCTATGATAAGGTGAAGCGAACTAAGTATTATGGTATCTGTTAGATGCGCAATTAAGGATTAATAGAAATTGATAGGGATTAATAGAGATTAATAGGGATTAGTAATTAAGTTTTACTTTTCTCGGAAACTATTGGATCGATTTGGCTGAAATTTTGTAAGAACCTTTATTATGATAAAGTGCAACGAACTAAGTATACATAGGCATTTTTTGTTTTATTTTTTGAGGGGGATGGAGGTGGGAGTAATAGGAGTATTTCTGGAAGTTTCAAAACATTCGAGTATTTTTGGTAGCTACAAAACAATCGATTATTTCCCCACTCTAATTCTGCCCGGTTGTCATAACCTTGCCATCATTTTGTTGACGCAAGAGCGCCTTAAACCATCAGATAATCTTTTTTATTGGAATGTGGTTCAACTAAATCATAGGATATGAATCATTCCAAACATTACCTCCTCCTTATCGTCGATAACATAAGGCGCTCCAACCGCTAAATGTTATAACCTATTTTTGTACCCAATCAGAGTGCCCTCTTAGGAGAACTGTTATTAGGTTAGTTAAAAAATAATGTCCTTTTTTACGTTAAATTTATAGAGGAAAAACGCATTATTTTTGCACCAACCTAATATTTTTCTTCTGTCACAACTTGGTGGAGTTGTAAGCAAATCAACATTAGTTCAAGGTCGTCATACTTCGTCTATCCCCATCCCTACTCACCGCGTACCAAGGAATTGAGAAAAAAAAACAAAAAAACAAAAAAAAAACAAAACAAAAACAAAACAAACAAACAAACAAACAAACAAACAACAACAACAACAACAACAATAATAATAATAATAATAAAAATAATAATAATAATAATAATAATAATAATAATAATAATAATAATAAAAAAAACAAAAAAAAAAAACAACTCTTTTGCCGCGTGGAACGGATATATCCACTCAACATTTTATTAATGTCAATTTCGGAAAGCGGATATGCTCCGCGTCGTCGAGGGGAAATCTCCTTATGTTTTGAGACGCAGTAACCCCTTAAAGCCAACCAGTGGTGTAGTGTGCGACTGGCATGTATGGGTTTTGTTACAGGCGACGCTAATTAAGGGCAGCAAACTGGAGGAACGAAAATTGCTTCAAAGAAAGGTAAACAATAATTAAAAAGTAAATGGGATATTAGATATTTTCTTTAGTGCGTTCTTTTGTAACGAATAGTAACGGGAAAATACAAGCATAAAGAAATGATTGATTCATTTTACGGCATATCAGCCCTTTTCAGGTTATTTAATGCCGAATCCAAAGATTTTGAAGAAAAATTTTTTAATAGAATATATTTGTTGTTTTCAAGTCGGTTTCTATTTAACCCATAGTTGGGACCATAACAGGTACTACCACTCCGGGTCAGAGTGGACCTGGGAGCAATGGCAATTAAAGGGTGGCTCCACACTCCCCAAAGCCCGCAAGCTGGGACCTCACCACTGGATATAGTTTAAGGTCATATCCAGGACCCAAGCATAAAGAAAGGATGACAATAAAATAACAGCTGAGCTTACATACACAAACACACACACACACACACACACACACACACACACACACACACACACACACACACACACACACACGTAATAAATGATTATATTGCTGTGATTTTCTAGATGTTAATCCACTGAAAATTTGGTGTTTATAAAATAGTGGTCAATAACAAGTCCACCTGTCCATTCAGCGCGGCCGTTGCCGAGATTGAACTCATTGCATGAGTTTGTAGTCTAATTCAAATCTTGTCGGTAGCTGAATACTTGATGCTTCGCCAGGGCTATCAATGGTATTTTTTATCGTGATGCCATAACTAGATAGGGTGACTACCACGGCTTAAAAGAGTCCCATCTACTTTCGATAGAAGGATAAACCGTGTCAGTTTCTCAACCTGGTATTTTACCCCGCGGTACATACAGAGCCTCGCCTTCCCAAATGGTCACTCATCTAGTACTGGCCAGGCTCAACATTGCTTTATTTCGGTGATCTAGCAAAAACAAGTGTGTCAATGTGATTGTGCCGTATATTAATATAACAAGGAGAGCTCTATTATTGTACCATTTTCTTTATTTATACAAACATTACTGGCTACATATGTGCATGCATATTTCAGTTGTGATTTCTTTCTAAATCCAGCTTCATCAGGCCAGTGATCTCAATCGTTAAGGCTTGTGGCCTGGTGATACTGGTTTTTCTAAAGAAATTACAGCTGAAACATGTATGCGCATATGTAGCCAATAATGTTTGCATAAATAAAGAAAATTATATAACTATATGTATATAAATTTATTTCTCACAAATGTTTAGCAAAAGATAAAAGTAAAAGGGACATAATATAGCACGATATATAAAAGGCATGAAACTAAAAGACGTAATCGAAAGAATGCACATTAATATACCTTAAACACAACTGACATAGACATGAATTGTCAGGGTAAACAATTTATATACAGATGTAATGGTCGACGATGTAAAGTAAACACGACTTACTTTTATATTATTTGAGAACTATAGCTGCAATCAGAAAGAAAACGCCATGTTAAGATGGCTAGCTGTCCGTAAGTCTCGTCTGACAGCAGAAACAAGTATTTTTTTTTGTATGTGTTTGTGGGGAGGGGACAACAGTAAACTGTGGCTGTTTGAAATACCGCGGAAAGTGGGGTGGACATCGACCGTCAAAAAAATGCGTCTGCCTCCGCTAATGTTCAAGAAAAAGAAGAAAAAAAGGAAAGCAAAACAGAGAGTCTGTGGAAGGACATGCAAGTATTGTTCCTTCAATTGCAGTATCCAACAATTGTATCCTTATACAGTTTTTGAAAGATAATTCTTTTATCATGTTCTGTAGATCTTTCATATTCTGATTTAAATCAATTATAAAAATAATAAAATATTAGTCGATCATAGAGTTTTCGTTCAAATGATAGTTTACCTTGTTTTTTTTTCTGATGTTATCAAAACACCCCCCTCCTCCAAAGAAAAGGAAAAAAATAAAATTCTAGCCAATAATTTCGATAAAATAGTACGAAATAATGATATATAAGAAAAGGAGATAACCTATCGCACATTAAGTTTGAAATTTTTTACATGCTATCAGGTCGAACGGCGTTGCCCCGTCGTAAAATAGGCTTAAGTATGATATTTGAATTTATGCAGATTTCGTATTTATTATTATAGAGTCAATTCTCTATTGATTATTATATTATTGCAGTGATATCGAAAGTTAAAAAATAAATAAATAAAAATATGACTTGAATGTCATCAGCTAGAATAAAAACCAAAGCATATATCTCTCCAGGATTATTCGTTACCACCTTAGCTAACTCCATATGCATATAAAAACTAAAAGACAAAACAAAAACTACTTTGTTAAAGGCATAGATGTATATTTGTTATGTGTAGATGTAACACGTTTAGTCGACTTACGCTTGGCAAGTTCCAATTGTTTTTTTTAATTTGACCCCCTGGCAACTATTTTACTGGTTATAAACCAAATCTAATTTCTTTCACAGGCCCAAATTCCCTATATATCAAGTTTCAAATCTGTATTTGACAGAGGAGTTTGGTAGAGACCATTCCTCAGACATGCAGCCAGAAAGGTCACTGTTATATATGTAATAGAAAACCTCATGAAGTTGCCCGGTCGTAAAATATGCTTAAATATGATATTTTAATTTTTGCAAATTTTGTATTTAATATTATAGAGCCAATTTTCTATTGGTTATTATAGTCTACACGATATATCATAGTGGCTACCTGGCATTGCCTGGTCGTAAAATACGCTAAAATATATTTTAATTCATACAGATTTCATAATGAATATTACAGAACCAATACTCCATTGACTATTATGTTGTACCCAATATATAGTAGTTATTTCAAAAGTTTTAAAAAATATATATGACTTGGGTGTTATCAGCTAGAATTGAGACCCAAACATCTAGCTCTCCAACATTATTCGTTACTATATAAGCCACCAAAGGATGGATATCAAAACTCTAAATATTAACCGAAATTAACATATGAATATATATTTATGCATGCGCAGAGAACCATTTTAAGTCGACTTACGCCTGCCAAGTTTCAATTTTATCAATTTCCATCTCTTGATAATTATTTACCGGCTAAAAAACTATCGAATTTGTTCCATAGATACGAATTTCCTCTTTGTCAATTTTTGGTTTACAGACTGGAAACTTGATAGATTAGTTTGGTAGAGATCGTTCTTCACACACGCACACAGACTGACAGATAAGGTCACTTATATATAGATTTAAGAACATGTGGTCTACTCTATACTCTGTCTTGTGGCAGCTATTGCACCGACAAAGATTAGCAGTAATACCAAAAAGTGTGGTTGTTTCTACACAAGACCTTCACTACTATAAACAAATCATTTGTGTGAATTTCCGAACAACTTAGGTGTTGTGGCAGAACCTCATACGTCGAAATCGACGGGAGAGTCCATTATATATGGTGAGGCCCCGTGTTTTGACAAGCTTCTGGGTTTGACCTTTACTCCTGATCTGAAATGGAACACGTACATCAAGTCTGTTGCCCAGGTCGCTGGAAAGATGGTGGGATCCTTCTACCGCTCCAGACGATATCTCACTACTGATGCAATTCTCTATCTACATAAAAGCCAAGTACGTCCAAGGATGGAATACTGTTGCCATATATGGGCATGAGCTGCTAAAAACAGCCTATCCTGCCTTGACAGAGTAAAAATAGACTTCGTGGCTTAGTGGGGGATGCCCTTTTCTCTACCCTGCAACCTCTCTCCCACAGAAGAGACGTTGCGAGCCTATCCTTGTTTTATCGTTATTTCCATGGCAGGTGCTCGTCTGAACTCCAATCTCTGGTCACCCCTCGCCAATCTTTCACGAAAAACACCCGTCTAACTGAATCCACTGTGAAAAATTTCCCCCACTCTATATCTGTGCCTAAATCAAAACGCGGATTCCATGAACAAAGCTTCTTTCTTAGAACTGCACGCCTGTGGAACTCTGTTCCGTCTGCCTGCTTCCCACCGGACTACAACTTGGATGTCTTCAAGTTCAACGTTAACAAATTCCTAATGAACCGCCCCCTTAAGTAGACACTTCATCAAATCTCCACACTAACGTAATGTACTTGCAATAACCCTTATCCCTGAGTGGCTTCCAGGCCTTGATAAGTGGTGATCACTGTGTATATATATATATATATATATATATATATAGAGAGAGAGAGAGAGAGAGAGAGAGAGAAAGAGAGAGAGAGAGAGAGAAAGAGAGAGAGAAAGAGTGTTTGTGCGGAAGGTGTTATCTCTTATAATTATATATTATAATTTGTAGTTATTTCCATTCGATTTTTTACCTCAAGAATAACCCAAAATTATATTATTGTTATATTTGTAACGTACTTATGTAATTCCGTATTTAAAAAGAAGTAAGGCTGGAAAGATGTATATGTATTGCCAGATCTCTTATGTATAATTTCACCTCAGCAGTCTGACCAAAAAAAAAAAAAAAAGGGGAGGTGGAATAGAACGATAATTCTGTGGTATACCTTTTATATTTGTAAGCACGTGGCTAAATCACCCCCGTCGTGATCTGAGGCTCCACGTTTCAGGAAGAATCACAGCCCCAACACCCTAAAAAACATGACGTACTCACGTTTTCATTCTCATTTGGTCGGTAAAGATTTTTCTTGACTTCTGCCACATAAAACAACAATGGATCCGGATAGTTAATGATGTTGAGCGCTCTTTGAGATACTGAAAATAGACAAACAAAATCGTAGTATTATGCTGGTCGAAAAATCATGACCAATTCCAGAAGCAAACTATTGGTTTTACCGTTTTGTAATTATTCGAGCACATAAATAAAAAACAACAAGCAAAAGAAAACGAAAACAAGAATCTTACAAAAATATAACAGGATTTCGAATTAATTGGATTCTTCAGACTACTATTCTTATCTGGAATGTTATTTTCACAACGTTTCGGTCGATGTAACCTCCGACCTTTTTCCGGTGTATCTTGTCGCCACGGGTATTTGGGAGGTGTAATGAATAATGCACTTGGTAAAATTCAGTTGTAAAGTTACACTCTTTTAGAGGTTAAAGGTTCAATCTTCAGTTCGAAAGTCTTCTCAATTATTAAATCATTTCTTTCTGATAGGTTCATAAGAGTAGTAGTTGAGGGGCAAAAATCAGAAGCTCACAATATTAATGCCGGTGTCCCCCAGGGATCCATCCTGGGCCCAACTCTTTTCCTGATCTACATTAATGATCTTCCAAATCATATCCTTACATCATTTGTAGACATTTATGCTGACGACACTACCATTTATGGTACCACATCTAAGACAGTAAACGAGCAAGTTCTCTCCAATTCTCTCTCCTCTGATCTTGAGCACGTAGTACAATGGGGAAAGGAGTGGCTGGTTACTTTTAATGCATCTAAAACCAAGCTTCTCTCTTTACATCATCAACATTCTAATTCACATTTGTCATCAATTGAAATGAATGGCTCTCGTCTTCAGGAGGCCTCAAGTTTTGACAAGCTTCTGGGCTTGACCATTACTCCTGATCTTAAATGGAACACGTATATCAAATCTGTTGCCAAGTCCGCTGGAAAAATGGTGGGATCTTTCTATCGATCCAGTAGATATCTCACTGCTGATGCTATTCTCTACCTATATAAGAGCCAGGTACGTCCAAGGATTGAATACTGTAGCCACATCTGGGCAGGAGCTGCTAGAAAGGACTTGTCCTGCCTTCAAAATTTCAAAATAGACTTCGTAGCCTCGTAGGAGATGCCCTTTTCTCCTCCTTGCAACCTCTATCTCACAGAAGAGATGTTGCGAGTTTGTCTCTGATGTATCGTTATTTTCATGGAAAGTGTTCAACTGAGCTTCAATCTATGGTTCCCCCTCGCCAAACTTTCACAAGAAACACTCGTCTAGCTGTAAACACTATCAATAATTTCCCCCACTCTTTATCTGTGCCTAAACCTAAACGTAGATTCCATGAACAAAGCTTCTTTCTTAGAACTGCACGCCTGTGGAATTGTCTTCCGTTTTCCTGCTTTCCGGCTGACTACAATATGGTTGTGTTCAAGTCTAAAGTAAATAAGTTCTTGATGAGCCGTTCCATATAAGTTATTAAATTTACCAAATTTTCATTACTAATGATTACTATATTGACCAATTTCTACTGTACACTCTTTAACCCTTATCCTTGAGTGGCCTCTGGGCCTTGATAATGTGGTGATGCCTTTGTAAAAAAAAAAAAAAAAAAAAAATACTCATTGCAAATTACATAGAACTTCTACTCAGTCATGGCTGACGGAATGAGAGTATGCTATTCCTGTTGATTAAATAAAGGCCCTCGTTCGAAATTCCGCGCAGATTCCCGAGTTTGACTGAAAGATATCAGAGTTCGGTAGAAAAATTCCCGAGTTTAACAAGATATACCTAAAGGTTTAACGGTTACATCAACCGAAACTTTGTGAAAATAACACTTAAGACGAGAAGAACAATCCATAGAATCCAAATAATACGGATGATAAATCTTCATTTTATAAATTCAGAAACGTAATGACAGGATTTATTTGTGTTCAAAAGTAATACATCAATAAACATGCATTATGTAGCATTTTCTAACACACATCTATAATGAAAGCAGGACTTTCCAAGGCATTGTAGAGATTTGGTATTTAAAACATCGTCAAAACTGATCTCGATAAAAGAGAACGTGTTCGTATGTCACACATCTGGTTCGGATGTGAGCTACGCCCTAGAATCAGATTGTTCGGAGGTATGAAAAAGGAGTAGTGAGAAAAAAGCTTTCTGCGTTTCTTTCATAGGAGTAAGGTGTGACACGAGATCAGTTTAATGTTGAGAAAAACAGCCTCTTCCTCCAAAGGGCACACTCTGGAAAATTATAAAAGTAGCCGTTCACATACTCATCAGCATTCACTAATAGGGACGACTCGTTGGTTATTTTTAAACCGTGAAGTTGTAGTTTTTCGTTTTTTGTTTTTCTCTTTACGCCAAGTGGTTTCGTGTCTTGTCTGGAGCGATTTTCATGTAAAAAAAAAAAACCAACGTTAGCGGTGTAAAACAAAACAAAAAAATATAGACTTGTGGTTGAACACGTCTACCTAGTTTCAAGCCAAAGCAAAAAGAAAAAAAAAAAAAAGAAAAAAAAATAAAGGAAAAAATGTCAAGCTCCGATTTCGCATTTTTGCACTGTGTATTTGCAAATCTATTCGTTTTATTTAAAAATTGAAGAGTTCATTCTCATTGTTGCCAGTATAATGGGGCGTAACTCTGAATATACTGCGCCAATATGTACGTTCAATCCGTGATGACAATACTAGTTAAAACAAAAACGTAACATATAAAACGACATACAAACTTTCTCTCTCTCACTGAAAATCCATCGACTTTCCTTCCTAACATGCCCCCCCACACCTCTTTATACATGTCGACCTATATGTTAATGGAAATTCCAATTCTCTTACTTCTTCTATCGCCTCTCTCTTGTTTTCTCCACCTACTTTTGGAACCATTCAAGGATCTGTATGCCTGCGAATCGGCCAGACACGTTTAAGTTTAAAATAAAAAGAGAAAGCACTACCCTCTTCATAACAGTCGGAGATACATCCTCGACAATCAGTTTGACAGAAGATACGTCGCTGTGGCATCATCTGGTTCTGCTCTGTCGGAGTAAGATATGCTTCTGTTTAGTCTTAGGAGATGCATTCTACCAGGCATTATCATATCCGTTTGAGAAACAGTTGGTTTATTGCCAATCGGCTGAGGCCGTTCTATTGGGGAATGCCGACGGAGATGCTTCGAGCTTTCCTATACCCACCTAACGGCCTTGTTACCACATTTTTCTGCGACGGAAGGATATAAATATACAAGTTTCAATAATAATATTTATGTTGGTCTGTCGCGCTTAAATTTGTAAATAGGATTTTAGATTCACCCTTTTCGTTAGTCTGCCACGAGTTTGAAATCTCATATTCGTTAGCCTGTCACACGTAAGAAATATTATTTTCGCTGGCTTGTCATGAGTAAGTTTAAATGGTCATTTTCGTTGAATTTAAAATATCATTTCTGCTGATTTATTACGCTTTTGCTTGCGAGTTTGAAATGATATTTTTGTTTGCTTGTTACGTTAAAGTTTGAACTACAGATTTCATCACTAAACGTGCAAATTGAATGGACACATCCTCGCTTTTTTTTTTTGTTTTGTTATTAAAATAGATCTTGGAATCTTATTAATGAAAGCAAGGTTTGTTTTAAACCATGGAATCAATGTGGTTGTGTTTGCATTTAAGCATCTGAGTCTGATCGGACTAATTGATTTTCCAACAGCGGCTCTTGCACGGAGGGTGTTAGGCTGCTGACACTTTTCACCCAAACGAAAACGACGAATAAGGCGTTTCTTATAATAAAATGATTTAACTCCAAGAAAACTCAGTCGGGGGATTTTTTCATCGGCGCCAAAAATAACAAAGTGTGTGACATTTCTTTCGTGGGAGAGAGATAAATACCCAGAAAGGTACGACCATTTGTAACCGGTTCGATTCTCTTGCCATTAGTTTCTTCACCTCTTTCTAGAATCAGTTTTTTTTATTTGGTAGTCACCACTTATCAAGGCTCGGAAGCCACTCGGGGAGAGGGTTATTGCGTGTACAGTAATCAATGGGATAATATCGTTAGTAATGGAGATTTGATAAAGTATCTTACTTAAGGGGGCGGTTTATCAGGAATTTGTCTATGTTGGACTTGAAGACATCCAAGTTCTAGTCAGTTGGGAAACAGGCAAAAGGAAGAAAATTCCACAGGCGTGCACTTCTAAGAAAGAAGCTTTGTTCATGGAATCTACGTTTTGATTTAGGCACAGATAAAGAGTGGAGAAAATTATTGACAGTGGTTTCAACTAGACGTGTGTTTTTCGTGAAAGATTGGTGAGGGGGACCAGAGATTGGAGCTCAGACGAGCACTTGCCATGGAAGTAACGATAAAACAAAGACAGGCTCGCAACGTCTCTCCTGTGGGAGAGAGGTTGCAGGGAAAAGAAAAAGGCATCCCTCACTTAGCTGCGAAGTCTATTTTGTACTCTGTCAAGGTATGATAGGCTGTTTTTAGCAGCTCCTGCCTGGATGTGGCAACAGTACTCTATCCTTGGACGTACCTGGCTTTTATATAGATAGAGAATTGCATCAGGATCCCACCATTTTTCCAGTACCTTGGCAACAGACGATGTACGTGTTCCATTTCAGATCAGGAGTAAAGGTCAATCCCAGAAACTTGTTAGAACATGGAGCCTCCTCAAAACGAGAGCCATCCATTTCAATTGATGCCAGATAGGGATCAACGCGTTGATGATGTAAAGATAGGAGCTTGGTACTTACACGAGAGACCACATGAAGGTTGCTGACATCCATAAATTAAAGTGGAGCTATTGGACCGACTACACACCCAGATCCTCAGTTCACGACGTTATCCATTTCACCACCGCGCCCTTCCAGATTCTTAATTGCACTAATATTTTGAATATTCGTAATTTGACTTTCATTAAAATCTTTATTATAGAACCAAAAGCCTTATTTCTGTCCGTGTTCCCAACTAAAATCCAGAAACTAACAAAGATATAAATAAACCTTATATATTTGTATTATTTGGATTTTTCGGACTACTGTTCTCATCTGGAATTTTATTTTTATAACGTTTCGGCCGGTGTAACCTCCGGCCTTCTTCAGGTGTATCTTGTAAAATTCGGAAATCTATATGAAATTTTAAACGGAACCATTTATTTAATCCATCGGGGTAGCATGCTTTCCTTTCGTCAACCATGGATGGGTAGATATTTTAAGAAATCTTAGTAATAAGTAGTGATTGATAAGATAAGAGTGTACATTTAAAAACAAGAATGGGTTTAAGGCTCCTAAAATT
>NC_136495.1:51042188-51057188 GCF_053919585.1 Euprymna scolopes | reverse complement strand
TTCAGCGAACCGAAATTAAAACGAAATTTGAGGCGATAACTACTTAAATGAATTTTTATATAAACTACACATGCCATAATCGAATATTCCTCAAGCACAAAATAACGGAAAACATTAAAATATATTTATAAATATTCCTTACGTTGAGGGAACTCTATTAAATTGTTAACACAGAGTACTCAGGTGCCCTCCTTCAAATTGAAAACAGAACTCTTCATTTCAAAGTCGCTGCCATTTTGATTTTTTTTAAATCGGTTCGTGAATTAAAAAAATTTTTTTTTTACAAACTACTTAAAAATACAAACCAATGAACTTTTCTACCATAAAAGTAACTTTTATTGACTATGGTAACATTTATTTCTTTTATATTTCTATTATTATATATATATATAACATTTTTTCTTTGTAAGGAAACATCATTTTGTTGGTCACTCTTAGCTACGATTGGAAACCAAGTTGACATAAAAAATATATTTTCGGCGAAAATTATCTTTACTTTCATCATATTTTGCTTAGGTTAAATTTTTGAGTATCAAAACCTATCTCTTTACAACCCCCTCCTTTTCATAACCTATCATACTTTCATCAATCACAGTTCATTTTCTGTAGGCTGTTTTTGAACCCAGTCAACGACGGGTACTTCTGTTAGTATATATATATATATATATATATATATATATATATATATATATATATATATATATAAATAAATACGAAAAGTATAAAAGTTCATCACTTCTTTATTTGATTTTTTATTAGTAACGTGCGGATATATATATATATATATATATATATATATATATATATATATATATATACATGTACATACACATATATATACATAAATACATATGCATATATACATATACATATACATATATATACATAATTACATATATATATACATACATGTATATATATATATAAATATAGATAGATAGATAGATGCACGTACATAGATATATACGGGCATATATATATATATACATCTATATGTACATATATGATGATTGCAATGTCTTGTCAGACGAGTGCCACTCCCTCAGACATTTAGAATCCATGAGCCCATATGCCTGAGGGAGTATCTATACAAATATGATGTTACAGAGTTTTAGCTTTGTACGACAGCTAAGTCTCTCTCTCTCGGTTCAAAATGTTGAGATCCAGCAACAAGCAAGAGCAAGATAGCAAGCAACAAATTAAACTGCAGACCAGCTTAATGCGGGTAATGGTCTTCCGCTTTATGGTTTTTTAAATCAGAGATTTGCTTCTCCTAGAAAGGTTGCCTTCACCACGGCTTACGGGAGCCCTCTCCACCCCAATACACACACACACACACACACACACACACACACACACACACACACACACACACACACACACACACACACACACAGACACACACACAGACACACACACACACACAAATATACATACATATGCACATACATATGCATATATGCATATATACATACATATACATATATATGTACATATATGTGTACATATATATACATACATATCCATATATATATGTATGCATATATACATATATATATATAAACATATATATACATATACAAACATATATACATACATATACGTATATATATACATATGTACATATACGCACATATATACTTATACATACACTTATATATATGCATATATACATATACATATGACTATATATATTCATATATACACATATATGCACACAGACACACTCTCACACACAATATTTATGCTCAATATATATTTATTGTGGGCATAGTTCATTGCAATACCCAAAGGGTCGTCTAAAATGTCTATCGTGTTTAAGGGTCGTCTAAAATGTCTATCGTGTTTAAGGGTCGTCTAAAATGTCTATCGTGTTTACGTGGAGGCATATAATATAAAGAAAAAGATCTTTTTTTTTTTCGAATGCTCAATGCCATGAATCGATTCCAGCTCCTAGTAAATAATAAAACGATTTTTACAACAAGATTCATTTTATTTTGTCTTTTTGAGGTGGTGGGGCATATTTTCGTGGTGAGGCTCTGCTACAAAAGACCTGTATCTAACTTGTTAACTTTCTATCTAACATTATATTTGTGGTACACTCATTTAATAAAACATGGAAATTACTAAAAAGCAGAATTTCACCACTGTCCACCAAATGAAAAACTGTTAGGTGTGTGCACGCAGTGTTATTATGCATCGTCAGTGAAGGTTGAAGACATACGTTGCATGGAAAGAAATAATATGAGAATAATATGTTTTATGTGTATTGTGAGTCTTAAAGACGGGCTTAGATTTGATGACATCAAAAGAAGATTAAATCTCAGCATTATAGAGAGATTAGTACTGAACAGTAGACCGATAGTTGGTAACATTGAAAGAATGGGTGAATTATTGGTTAGAAGATGTAGAACAGTTGAGATACCAGGTTCAGTTCACAGGAGAAGAAGAAAGAAAACATGAAAGGGAGTTATAAGAATGGATTTGAGAAAAAGAAGGATAAATAACAACCTGGGCAGAGATAGGTTAGTTTTTTTTAAGTCAATTTCTAAAACCAGGTCAACACATATAAAACGGAATATAATGACCGTGGTGATTCTGTTGTCCATCAAGACTAAGCATTAAAACCAAGATCTCCTTTAAACTGACCTTGTGCCTAACCTAGCATTTATGGCACGACCGGTAAATAAATAAAATAATTTTGAAAAAAAAAAAGAAAAAGAAAAAAAAGCGCGTGCTCTTGTCGATCAGACTTAAAACATAAAAACGTGATCAATTTTGTCGCTCATGTCCTTGTCATAAAACAAGCCAATTCGCCTTTGAAATACGTATTATCACTGCATGAAAACTTTAAAAAAATTATTTTTCTTTTATTGAAGATATATTATGTCGTTTTTATTACTAATCGTCGAACATTCATGCACGTAAATAAAACATCATCTCTTAAAAATAAAAGTTTTTAAGTATTAATGTGCCATTCATTTTTATATTCGAGGGGGGGGTCAAGATTTTATCGAGTTTCTTATAAAAAAGAAAAATGGCGTTCGCAACAAATGAAAATAAGATATTTAAATTGTTTAAGAAAATCATAAATATATACGCATTAGTTAAGTAAACCTATTTAAATCTGTACCTAGTGACCTCGCGGCTTGATTAAGGCTAGGTCTTTGTAGAAGAGCCCCAACACACATGGAAAAACAAAACAAAAACAAAACAATAGAATTGTGAAGGCGTTACAATGCAGAAGTAACGGAAAGACACAAGCTGAAGCAGGTGAGAAATTTATTAATACAACTTATAAATACATGTGTACATATTCATGTTTCATATACGCAGTATATTTATATTTGCACAGTGGTCACCTGGGAAAGTCGGTCTGGTGGTATGTCCATGTAATATAATATTTCGAAAAAGATCTCTTCGTCAGATATTTACTTGACTTTGACAAACGTGCTGTTGTAACAACAGCACGTTTGTCAAAGTCAAGTAAATATCTGACGAAGAGATCTTTCTCGAAATATTATATTACACGGACATACCACCAGACCGACTTTCCCAGGTGACCACTGTGCAAATATAAATATACTGCGTATGAAATATGAATATGTACACATGTATTTATAAGTTGTATTAATAAAATTCTCACCTGCTTCAGCTTGTGTCTTTCCGTTACTTCTGCATTGTACCGCCTTCTACAATTTTATTTAACTACATACTATACAATGCTTCAAGCAAACTACACTCGCCTCTTAAAAACAAAACAGTTTTAAAAATAATGTAGCCTTGCAATTCACGTGTCGTACATCATATTAGGGGTAAAGTTAGGTCAGGATTAGGGTAATTTCTCACTAAACAAAATTCAGAACAGCTATTTGTACGAGTTTATACGAAGCCAGAAATATGAAGGAAACGATTTTTTCGTGCAAATATTCAATGATGGGAATAAATTTCATAAGTAAATAATAAAACATTTTTTTCAACAACCTCCCTTTTGGACTTAGCTAAGACGGTAACGAATAATGCTAGAGAGATACATGTTTTTGTTTCGATTCTAGCGGATTACAACCAAGCCATTTGTCTATTTATTAAACTTTTGAAATCGCTAATATATATTGGGTGCAATATAATAATCAGTATAGAATTAGCTTTATAAAAATAAATACAAAATCTGCAAACCTTAAAATATCAGTATTGAGCGTATTTTACGACCGGAAAACTCCGGGCGGGCTGCTAGTGTGTGTATATATATATATATATATATATGATGATTGCAACGTCTTGTCAGACGAGTGGCACTCCCTCAGACACTTAATGTTCATGAGCCCAAATGCTTGTGGCAGTATCTATACAAAGATGATGTTACAGAGCTTTGTACGACAGCTAACTCTCTCTCTCGGTTCAAAATGTTGAGATCCAGCAACAAGCAAGAGCAAGAGCAAGATAGCCAGCAACAAGTTAAAGTGCAGACCAGCTTAATGCGGGTACTGGTCTCCCGCTTTATGTTTTTTTTTAATCAGAGATTTGCTTCTCCTAGAAAGGTTGCCTTCACCACGGCTTACGGGAACCCTTTCCACCCCAACACATATATATACACACACAAATATACACGGCGCTAGTTGGCCGTTGACCCCGAAAAAGGATTCATTCGCCCTTTGGAAGGTCTTGTTTTTAATCCTAAAGAGAGACTAGCCACCCTCTTCACCAAACAAATCTTGTGGGGGAACCAGTTTAGTTGCCGGTGACCCGACCACAAGGCAGGTAGTATTAGGTTACGGGTTACATGGTACCAGTAGCATATGACATGACATGACCTGACTATATATATATATATATATATATATATATATATATATATATATATATATATACACACACAGGGTGCATCTGGTATTTGAAAATATCACTTATTTCATCTCTAATATTTTACTTTGTTTCTTTCAGAAAATTAATTATGGCAGATATTAATATAACTCAGGAAATGAACAGACAGGCTCTAATAGTTGCAATAATGGCAGAACACAGTGATTTGCAAATTGCACGATTTCTAAAAGTTGCCCGATCGTTTGTCTTTAAAGTTCGAATTAGAGGACAAAAATGGCTCAATTTCTCCAGTTGCTAAACAAAAAAAGCATCAACAACGCTATGACAGTATAAGAACACCTGAATTTGTTCAAAGAGTTCAGAGCATCATTGATGAGAGCCCTCAAAAGTCAATGAGGTCAATTGCAAAATATCTTAATGTCTCAGAAGCCACAATTCGTAGGACTTGTGATGAAAATCTTCGATACAAGTCGTATGTGATGAAAAGAGGCCAGTTTATCTCCGAGACCACCAAAGAAAATCGGTTGGTAAGATCCAAGAGGCTTTTAAGCAAACTGAAACATCCTGCTGAGCAACACATTCTTTGTTTTTATTCAGACGAAAACATTTTGACCAAGAAAAAGGTAAACCAAAGAAATGACAGATGGCTATGTGCTGACCCTTCTGAAGTTCCAAGAGTCATGCACACAAAATTTCCAGCAATTGTTATGGTTTTGGGGGTGGTTAGCAATGAGGGACATGTGATGCCACCATATTTCTTTCCACAAGGACTAAAAATCAATTTTGCTGCTTACATTGAAGTCCTGAGTACTGTTGTGAAGCCTTGGATTGAGAGAGTAAGAAATGGAAGGCCCTACATCTTTCAACAAGACTCTGCACCGACACATAAGGCCCAGAAGACACAAGAATGGTTAGCAGATAATTTCCATGATCACATTACCCCCAATTTGTGGCCTCCAAGCTCTCCAGACCTAAATCCGTTGGATTATTATGTGTGGGGCGTTGTTGAGAGAGATGTTAATAAACATCCTCATAACACTAAAGATCCTCTGAAAGCATCCATAGTCAGAATAATGTAGGATATCGACGAGGACTGTCTTAAACGTGTCTGCCAACGGTTTAGGTCTCGAATAGAAGCTGTAATTGATACTGAGGGCGATTTTTTTAAAATAAAGTTAAAAAATATTTTAGTTTATGTACAATAAAGTGACTTTTTGTAATACCGATGTTTTTGCTTGTCTTTTTGATTATTTTTAAAAAGGAAATATATGTTCTCAAATAGCAGATGCACCCTGTATATATATATATATATATATATATATATATATATATATATATATATATATATATATATATATATGTTGTTATACCGGCCTTTCTATGCATAAGGGAAACTAAACCGGTTCTCACCATATATATAGTGACAGTAATGCCTACACCGGCGAGAAGGAGCGACAGTACTCCACTACCTAGCTGAGCGCTAGTCAGTTATACCCATATACCTATATTTGCACCTATGATGTTAATACACTTCGTTTGTTAAACCAACCTCGACTTGATTTCTTCTTTTACTATTGCGTTATGCATAATACACTCCCCCCCACACACACATATATATATATATATATATATATATATATATATACAGATTAAATTTCCAAGGATACTAATTTCAACACATTGCAGACTTAGCACTTTCGTAAGCCGACTTGTCGTTAGAAAATTCACAATTACAAAAGTGAATTCAACTATATAACAATGAATCCCCAAGAAACCTTAACTTCCATTATTAAATAGAAAATGAGGGTCATCAGCTGTTTTCCATATATATATATATATATATATATATATATATATATATATATATATATATATATATATGTATATATATATATATATATATATCCATGCTGAGTCGTAGAAATTTCCAGGTTGATTCACTAGGAGAGATGCATCTTGGAGAAGGTAAACTGATGTAAAAATCTGCGGTCTACTCTATGCTCTGCTTGTGGCAGTCATCTGCACCGACAAAGATTAGCAATAATACCAAAAAGTATTGTTGGTTCTACACAAAGCCTTCACTACTATGAACAAATCATCTGTGTAGATTTCTGAACAACTTAGTTGTGGCGGAACCTCAAACGTGGAAATCGACGGGAGAGTACATATATATTTCTTTTCCCCAAAACACCAGGTTTATCATATACAAAATCAACTTTTTGTTGGTAACATCGAATGGAAACCACATCTGATGTGTTGGTGGGAACCAGGAAATTTTTATGAAAACATAAAATCATAAAATTGCCATCCCATTAACAAAACAGCTGTAATGAAGAAATCCAAGATGAAATAAACAAAAGTTACAAAAAAGAAAAAAATGTAAGTTTTTTTAACTTCAACAAGTTTTGCACTATATTTGCTCTGCACCTATAAAATCTATAAAATAGATACATTAGACTTCACTCGAAATTAACGGTAATTCAGTTTTTATCATAACAGTCTCAACCCGTTAAACGAAATATAGATTGAAATTAACAATATTTCAAAAATAAACACACACACACACACACACACACACACACAGACATATATATATATTACTCATAGTTTACCGCTTATTAAGACTCTAATGCCACTCGAGAATCCGGATTAAAGAGTTTACCAGATGGATGATGAACAACACCAATTGGACTTGAAAACGTCATTGTTTTAGTCAGGAAGCAACTTTGTACATATACTTTGTTCATGGAATTTTTGTTTGGTTTTAGATGCACACAGAAAGAAAAGAAATTTCTTTGCTGTATTTATAGACGAGTTATTTTTGAAACCAAGTCGGTCGGATTCTAAAGATTAGACCGAAATACTAATGAGGTTAAAAAGAAAATCGACATTTAATTCTGACTAACCAGTTATTTTCTATGATTATAATTCTGTTGTTTTTATAATAAAAACTTGAAATTCAAATTGCATATTCGACCAGTCCGATATTGCTTACTCTACAAGAGATTTGCCGTTTAAACGAAACATGCATAAAGCAATAAAAGCAATTGATACGTTCATATCTCATAACCTTATCTTCATTTCAAACTGTCCATATATTATCCGTAAACTAAACGAAGCGATACCTATTTTCGTTCATTCTAATAAATAAAAAAGTTAAATTGATTTACATTTGTCTTCACAATAAATAACGCGAATACGTTCGTTGTCTATTTAGTTTAATCGCTTTCATTCAACTGCGTTTCCTATCCGCGACTTCCGGTATGCTTCTCTTATTATTGATGCATATTGGTTTACAGAACGTAACACAAATCCCCAAGTACCCTTTATAATTGAATACATAGTTTGTATAATGTCTTACATAAATACGCTCACATGTGTCAGAAAATACTTTTTTTTCTTCGGGCAGATTCAAATTATCTAAGGGGTATACTTTATTATGTCTACAATTAACTGGAATTTCTGATTTCTTATAAATAAGTTTTCTTCTGTCACCTTTCTCGTAACAAGGTTTATTTAGAGATTTGCACGTTCCGGACTTCTCAAAAAATGTGCCCTGGACTGTCGGCGAGTTTTTTAAAAAAACATTTATTTATCATTATTAAGTATTAGGTTGGTGCAAAAATAATGTCGTTTTTTGACCTTCATGTCAAAATATAACATTATTTTTGCACCAATCTAATAATCAAAAATATTGAGATAGTGACTTTTTGATCTTATATTTTCTATTAATAAAAGATTATGTTTGTATGGTCTTCCTTTAAATTTATTTTCTGTATTGATTAATATTTTCAGTTGGATTCTCTTTGGTCGAAATAGTTACAAGGTATATCACAGATAATTGTAGGCCAGGTAGATCGTTGGATTTGTGTATGATAGACGCGAACCTTTTGACGCTCACACAACCAATAGTGTAAGTGTTTTGAACCTGGCGCAAATGGTTGTCTAATTCTTCTGGTGATCAACTGACCTTTTTTTTCTTTTAAAATGATGTGAAACATATCTCATCGCATTTAAGAAGGCATTAATGTCACTACAGCGGATGAATTTCAAAGTTCATGAAAATATATATATGAATCATTAAAAAGGTTCAACAGATGTCCTGCTGGCTTCACAAATATTGTTTGACCTTTTATAAATGGCGTAAAGAATACACGGAATGTAAAGTATCGGGAGCTTTGAAATGGGGACTATTGATATGGTGAAAAAAAAAATCCTTCTTCACAATAACGTGGCCGTTATAAAAACACCTCATCTAATATATAAAGTAATACGGACGTTTTTTTGTTAATCTGAAAACGCATTTATAGTATAAGCTAGATACTTAATTCTACTTCGGCGTAAACAACTAGCACATATCGTATCATGATTTTACTTTCATAGTTGGAATCAAGTACATCAAAATATATTTAAACCGGTCGATATTACATTCTTTCTTAGTAATATTAAGATGAAGTAGGAGTTAATAATCCCCTACACAAATAAGCACTCTTTCTTATACTCTTCTAACTCTGGGAATTATTTAATAAAAATAATCCAGTTTTTTGTATGGGTAATCCGATAGCTATCAATCAGAAGTTTGACTTATTTCGAGAAAAAAATAAGTAATCTTTCATTTATTTTACTTTTTACTTACTAAATAATAAAGTCAAGGATGGCGGTCATATTGTGTGTGTGTGTTACAACCACACAAATTCACGTTCACTATAAAGACGTTTAGGCGGCCTTGAATATATTTATCACCGATTTTGACGTTTTTCTAAATTTTGAAAATATTTTATTTTGAAAATAAACACCTGATCATCGTATTAAAATAACTTAAAAATTAATGTTTTCTCATCTATCTTTTAAAACACTTATTCATTCCAAACAAGACAAGTAACAGATTAATAAAGCATCCTAAATCGGAAACTCTGCAATAGGATCTAGAGGTCTCCATAAATTCGCTGTTTTAATACATCATCGTAATACAGCAACATATTCCAGTTTTAATACATCATTGTAATACAGCTACATATTCCAGTTTTAATACATGATTGAAATACAGCTATATATTCCAGTTTTAATACATCATTGTAATACAGCTACATATTCCAGTTTTAATATATCATTGTAATCTAGCTACATATTCCAGTTTTAATACATCATTGTAATACAGCTACATATTCCAGTTTTAATATATCATTGTAATCTAGCTACATATTCCAGTTTTAATACATCATTGTAATACAGCTACATATTCCAGTTTTAATATATCATTGTAATCTAGCTACATATTCCAGTTTTAATATATCATCGTAATACAGCAACATATTCCAGTTTTAATACATCATTGTAATACAGCTACATATTCCAGTTTTAATACATCATTGAAATACAGCTATATATTCCAGTTTTAATACATCATTGTAATACAGCTACATATTCCAGTTTTAATATATCATTGTAATCTAGCTACATATTCCAGTTTTAATACATCATTGAAATACAGCTACATATTCCAGTTTTAATACATCATTGTTAATACAGCTACATATTCCAGTTTTAATATATCATTGTAATACAGCAATATATTCCAGTTTTAATACATCAATGAAATAAAGCTATATATTCCAGTTTTAATACATCATTGAAATACAGCCACATATTCTAGTTTTAATACATCATTGAAATACATCTATATATTCCAGTTTTAATACATCATTGAAATACAGCCACATATTCCAGTTTTAATACATCATTGTAATACAGCTACATATTCCAGTTTTAATACATCATTGAAATACATCTATATATTCCAGTTTTTATACATCATTGTAATACAGCTATATATTCCAGTTTTAATACATCATTGTAATTCAGCTATATATTCCAGTTTTAATACATCATTGAAATATAGCTATATATTCCAGTTTTTATACATCATTGTAATACAGCTATATATTCCAGTTTTAATACATCATTGAAATACAGCTATATATCCCAGTTTTAATACATCATTGTAATACAGCTACATATCCAGTTTTAATATATGATTTTAATACTGCTACATATTCCAGTTTTAATACATCATTGAAATACAGCTATATATTCCAGTTTTAATACATCATTGTAATACAGCTACATATTCCAGTTTTAATATATCATTGTAATCTAGCTACATATTCCAGTTTTAATACATCATTGAAATACAGCTACATATTCCAGTTTTAATACATCATTGTTAATACAGCTACATATTCCAGTTTTAATATATCATTGTAATACAGCTATATATTCCAGTTTTAATACATCAATGAAATAAAGCTATATATTCCAGTTTTAATACATCATTGAAATACAGCCACATATCCCAGTTTTAATACATCATTGTAATACAGCCACATATTCTAGTTTTAATACATCATTGAAATACATCTATATATTCCAGTTTTAATACATCATTGAAATACAGCCACATATCCCAGTTTTAATACATCATTGTAATACAGCTACATATTCCAGTTTTAATACATCATTGAAATACAGCTATATATTCAAGTTTTTATACATCATTGTAATACAGCTATATATTCCAGTTTTAATATATCATTGAAATACAGCTATATATTCCAGTTTTTATACATCATTGTAATACAGCTATATATTCCAGTTTTAATACATCATTGTAATTCAGCTATATATTCCAGTTTTAATACATCATTGAAATACAGCTATATATTCCAGTTTTTATACATCATTGTAATACAGCTATATATTCCAGTTTTAATACATCATTGAAATATAGCTATATATCCCAGTTTTAATACATCATTGTAATACAGCTACATATCCAGTTTTAATATATGATTTTAATACTGCTACATATTCCAGTTTTAATACATCATTGAAATACAGCTATATATTCCAGTTTTAATACATCATTGTAATACAGCTACATATTCCAGTTTTAATATATCATTGTAATCTAGCTACATATTCCAGTTTTAATACATCATTGTAATACAGCTACATATTCCAGTTTTAATATATCATTGTAATCTAGCTACATATTCCAGTTTTAATACATCATTGTAATACAGCTACATATTCCAGTTTTAATATATCATTGTAATCTTGCTACATATTCCAGTTTTAATACATCATTGTAATACAGCTACATATTCCAGTTTTAATATATCATTGTAATCTAGCTACCTATTCCAGTTTTAATATATCATCGTAATACAGCAACATATTCCAGTTTTAATACATCATTGTAATACAGCTACATATTCCAGTTTTAATACATCATTGAAATACAGCTATATATTCCAGTTTTAATACATCATTGTAATACAGCTACATATTCCAGTTTTAATATATCATTGTAATCTAGCTACATATTCCAGTTTTAATACATCATTGAAATACAGCTACATATTCCAGTTTTAATACATCATTGTTAATACAGCTACATATTCCAGTTTTAATATATCATTGTAATACAGCTATATATTCCAGTTTTAATACATCAATGAAATAAAGCTATATATTCCAGTTTTAATACATCATTGAAATACAGCCACATATCCCAGTTTTAATACATCATTGTAATACAGCCACATATTCTAGTTTTAATACATCATTGAAATACATCTATATATTCCAGTTTTAATACATCATTGAAATACAGCCACATATTCCAGTTTTAATACATCATTGTAATACAGCTACATATTCCAGTTTTAATACATCATTGAAATACAGCTATATATTCAAGTTTTTATACATCATTGTAATACAGCTATATATTCCAGTTTTAATATATCATTGAAATACAGCTATATATTCCAGTTTTAATACATCATTGTAATACAGCTATATATTCCAGTTTTAATACATCATTGTAATTCAGCTATATATTCCAGTTTTAATACATCATTGAAATACAGCTATATATTCCAGTTTTTATACATCATTGTAATACAGCTATATATTCCAGTTTTAATACATCATTGTAATACAGCTATATATCCCAGTTTTAATACATCATTGTAATACAGCTACATATCCAGTTTTAATATATGATTTTAATACTGCTTCATATTCCAGTTTTAATACATCATTGTAATACAGCTATATATTCCAGTTTCAATACATGATTTTAATACTGCTACATATTCCAGTTTTAATACATCATTGTAATACAGCTATATATTCCAGTTTTAATACACCATTTAAATACAGCTATATATTCCAGTTTTAATACATCATTGAAATACAGCTACATATTCCAGTTTTAATACATCATTGATATACAGCTACATATTTCAGTAGCTTCTTTCCAAGAACTGCAAGTTGTGGAACTCTCTACCTGCTAATTGTTTTTCTTCTACTTACAACCCTGGTCTTTTCACAACTAATGTCAAAGGGCATCTCCTTTCTTTGGAATAATCACAATTCATTCTTATTTGAACTTTAAATTAAGTGGTTTTAAGCCTTGTCTTGATGCATGTCTCGAGCGATTTCTATAAAAAGATGTCCGTATACATTATATTTAAATATCTGTATGTTGATATAGTCGGGAAAACAGGAAGCAAGGAGGAATTTTCAAAGGCAAGCGGTTCGAGGAAAGAATCTGTTAGAGTAGAAAGTTTGTGAGTGAGGGGAATTTTGCCGGTTGTCGAATTTGTCGAGGTTATTTACGTTGAGGGAGTACAAGTGTACCAAATTCGTTGGAGAACATTCTGTTGAAGTACCCGTAACATATGCACAGAGATAAAACATTGATATGATTAGACAGTGTCCGGAACCTAGTTTACAGCGTGGAATCTATTAGGCTATAGACGCCATTTTTACCCTGTCCAACAGAGAAAGAGACTAGTGGTTAATGCAGTAACCCAAATTTGACAAAAATACTCCATACATGGCTGGCTTTGTAGAGATATAGGATACTGACAGATGTAAGAGGTTCACTATACTAGTCGATAGCCTACTTTCTTTGCAGCAGACTTGGCAGTAGTTTTAAAACTTACATAGCTTTTAACTTTAAATATGAACACACTCATTAGGTTGTTAGGTAGAACAGGATGACAAAAACAAAAGCAAAAAAAAACTTGACTCATTAACTTACGTTTAGTATAATAATCGATAAATAGGTAATCACCAATAAAACTGGGTTCAATTTTATTAGAGGGACAATTAGATTGTTTCGCCCTTTTCGGCTAATTTTCGCCTTACAATTACGTTAAATACAGAAAACACAAATAAAATAAAAATAAATTAAAATATTCGGTGAAATGCCCCACCCCCATCTTGAACAAAATCCACACTCTTTTCCGCGGTCCAACCAAATTGAGTACAAATAAAATTCAGTCTTTGCTTGACCTGTAGACATAGTTTCAATCATGAGTATCTAACAGTCTTTGTTTTATCACCGTTCAATTTTTGTTTCGGTTTCGATTCTAGCTGATGGCACTCAAATAATATATATATATATATATATTTTATTTTTGGAATCATGACTATATATTAGGTACAATATAATATGAAAAAATCGAAAGAGAATTGACTCTATAATAATAAATACGAAATCTGCATAAATCAAAATATCATATTTAAGCGTAATTTACGAACGGGCAACTCCCGGTGCCCCTGCTATATATTAAATATTGTTTCGTTTAATGTATATTTTTTAATATTATAAAAGGAAAATGTACATAAGAGGTGTCATCTCGAATGGGCTTCACATTTATGGGACCTTATTGCCTTTCCCAGATTTTATTATATGCACGGTAATCTTCAATATACTGTCTATCAAAACAATCTGAACAGTCGTACCCAGATGTACTTGTACAACGCAGGGGTGTACATTTATAGCAAATCATTGAATGCCGATAAAAACAAAGACTGTTGGACATAATTAATTGAAACTTCGTGGACAAGTCAGACATAGACTGACATTAATTTAAATCAAATATGGTTTAATTGCACAAAATATTGGGAATTGACGACTAGCAGTATTCACTCATCGTTGTCCATGTGAAGATACAATGGCGCCAACAAGAAAGCCCGCACTTGTCAATTACAAGTCAAATATGAACAGGTAAAATTATAGAGAAATAAAAGCTGAATCAAATGAGGTATAGGTTGTTTAAATAGTTACATTAAATTTAGCTTAAATTTGCGGTTTTTGAA
>NC_136495.1:50547188-51037188 GCF_053919585.1 Euprymna scolopes | reverse complement strand
AGATAAAAAGTTTGAATTATTTGAAATTCAGATACTTATGTTATAATATTTTTTGCATATTATAACAAATCATCCTAAATCTTATTTAGACAAAAAATTAATTGGTTCCTTTTAAAAAATATTTAAATGTTTTATTCGTCGAGACAAAAATGGCGGTGTTTTTATTTTTGGAAAATTTAAAATTTTATTAAAATAGTAGAAAAAGTGTTATCTTATTCTGTCTTTCATATGATAAAATTGAGGCTTTTATCTTTCTGGGAAAAAAATTGCTCAAGAATAATGGATTTTAATAGATTTTAATAGATTTTAATTCGTTAAAAAACAACTTTTTTTCACGCATTTTTTGGTAGTTAAAATGGTAGCAATTTACAAAGTCGTTAATCCTCCAAGTAAAAAGTTTTAAAAGATTAAATGAAAACAAATTACAGTCATGAAGTTTTGAGATGACGTATGATTGTTCGTATTATTTGGATTCTTCGGACTCATGTTCTCATCTTGAATGTTATTTTCACAACGTTTCGGTCGATGTAACCCCCGTTATTCTTCAGGTGTATCTGCACGGGATTCGACATAATAAACCTGAAAAATGTCAGTGGTTATACATACCAAAATGTCGTGAAAAAAACAAAAACAAAAAAAAAAACACACAAGATGAGAACAGTAGTCCGAAGAATCCAAATAATTCGAATAATTAATCCTCATCTAAAAAAATTGAGAAACATAAAAACAAAGTACTTGTTCCTTTTCACTAAAACTTTTCTACACAAAAAGTCTGCATAACATAAAAATTTAAATCCTATTTACTCTAATTAAAATGATAGTCATTTAAATAAAAAAATTACTACCAAAATTGGAACTGTATCTAGTTACTGAGGATTCTTATCGCATGTAGCAGCAATTTATTTAAATAAATCTTATAAAAAGCTCAACACAAACAATAACAACTCACCTATGTTTTTGGGATTCATTTCTAAATTCACGTCAAAAAACAATCGGTCTGTTCTTGACTAGAACCGCACGACGACTTGTCGAAGAAGGAAAAGAAGCAGATGATACCGAAAGATGAGGTTACAAAGTAGAGAAAGGAAAAAGACTCGTAAAAAAATACTAACGTCCACTTGATTATATAGTGCCGACAACATACGTGCGCCAAAGTGAGATCAAATCTGCACCGCCCCAATCTCCCTCCGCACCGCACTTCCGATCTTAAGAGCCAATGACCACTGGATTTAAAAACAAATTCCTTCCGTTTGATTTGTCTACACCTACTCTTGACTAACGAGGATTCCCAAGCAGCAATAAGATATTGAAATTAAGAGTTGTTGTTTGTTGTTGTTGTTATTGTTATTATTATTATTATTATTATTATTATTATGATTATTATTATTTCATTCTCTTTTGCTTCTTTTTTATCTTCTACTTTTCTTTATCATCTTTTCATTCTCACTTTTTTGTTATTCCTTTTGCTCTTTAGCGTATTCTTACTATTTCCTTCCATTGATTCTTCTACTTTTATTCGTCGTCTTCTCATTCTTCTTCTTCTTCTTCTTCTTCTTCTTCTTCTTCTTCTTCTTCTTCTTCTTCTTCTTCTTCTTCTTCTTCTTCTTCAACACCCCTCGCAACAAAACATCTTTCAATAAAACCGTCTTAGTCGCTGTAATAACAAACAAATCCATATCGAAATAGAATTGTCATCCACCTCTTCAAACCAAACAAAAAAGAGCAGATCTTTTGAGTTTCTTCCAATTAATCTGCGCTGTGAAGGCATGTGATTTTACTACGAATCGGGTAGGTTTGAGGGATCTTCGAAGCACATTCCATGAAAGTACTTGCAAAATAAGCACATAATGCAATATTGCGGCGATGGGACAGTGGATTAGAAATTCTATTTTGCATGCTATCTAAACTAGTGGTTAGTGTACTAACCCAGATGTGGCAATAATACCCACGGACAAGTGGTGACTTTTTAGAGATATAGGATACTGGAAGACATGATAAGTTTTCTAGCCTTACGAAATAAATAACTAGCTAAAATATTCTAGATAAATATCAGTTTTGTTTATCTGTTTCTCAAAGTTACTTTCTGCTGAGGATACAGATTCCCAAATCGAGCATTCTTGTCCGGCTACAAAAACAGCCCGAACGGTCTTATTGGTATTTCCCCGTCTAACACCAGCCATTTAAGAGGAGGCGAATTACAATAAACGATTTACCGCACTCAAAAGGTTGAAGTAATGCCCGGGAGGATGGTTTATTGAGACAGAAAGTGTTGATAAGAGGGCTAGTGTATTGCTTTGCCAGACACCTATTACAATACTCTGAAGGTATATTACTGGTTTTTAGTTTAGAAACTTCGAATTCTATACTGGATTTTTATCCTATCATGTGTTTTACTCATTAGCGTGCGTGTTGTTGATGAAGACGGTAATAAATCACACGTATTTATCTTTTTAATAACATTTGCATATCGGAACATACGATTGAATGAAATACACGCCGGATGTAGATGAAAACGCAAGGTAATAACGCGAATGGAAGGAAGCGCTGATAAGTGTATGCAGATGTTTTTGAACCAATCAAAAGCTTTTCCCTGGAAATCTAATAATGGATTCTCGAAATACTAAATCGGGATCAATTTTTCCCGATTCAGCATCCGTGGAAAGATTATCGTAAAAAAACAACAACAAAAACAAAAACAAAGGCAAATAAAAAAAACAAAACAAAAAATATCCCCCCAAACAAAAACAAAAAAAACAAAAAAAAAACAAAAACAAAAACAAAACAAAACAAAAGAAACAAAAAGAAAAGCAAAAGCAACAAAAAACAAAAACAAAAAAAACCCCAAAACAAACGACTTTTTTAGCATATGTCCATTCAGCATTGCAAATGAAACTTTTGCAAATTTAAGCATAACATATAGACCCAAACAAAGCAAACTCTTTATTATAGTAAAATGATTTTTCCTCTTCATTTGAATAAATTAAACGTCGGTGAACTGCCCAGGGATAACTACTTCCGCCTAGTCTAGATGTAGGCTGAAAGTATCTAACTCCTGAAGCCATCCTCTAACTGTAAAAGAAGCAGATATTGCTTAAGATGATGTACTATTGCCTCATTTGAGAAGATATTGGCCAGAGCACTCTTTTCTGCCATGGCAGAGTACAAAATCGATGTAAAAATTTAGTGGGTTATTTCCGCCTATCTTCCTCGCAGCCCCTTCCTCATAGAATAAACTATGTTAGTCTTTCTCTGCTCTATCATTATTCCATGGTAGATGCTCGACTGAGCTCCAATTTCTATTTATTTCCCCTAAAACACTCACAGTAAAAACTGTTTTAGCTAAAACTACGTTTAAATAGTTTTCTTTTCTGCATATGTGTACCTGAAGTTAAAGTGAATCGTTGTTTCTGCCTAAGAATTACTTGTTTGTGGAACCCAATGGTACAGTTATGTCCAGCTGTCTACAATATGGGCGTTTTCAAGTCTAATGTTAATAAATTCTTTTTTAGCTGTACTCTTACATGATCAAATTCTATCCAATTTCAATTATCGTTTTAGGTTGTTTGTGTCACTGTTCACCTGACATATCCATTAACCCTCATCCTCGAATGGCTCTAGGGTCTTGGTTAGCGATTACTCATAAGCATGTACACTTTTAACGATACATCCACTTTATTTGTATCAAAATTAAAGTTTATTTTGTACATACATAGTTTGCTATTTCGCTCTCGCAGTTTAAAAATTTTAGGGTTCTTAAAAATTTAGGATAGCTAATTGCGCATTCAAACATAGTCTACACTGGTCGTCTAAGTTTTTATATGTGCTAGCTTACCATACTATTTTCCACTTGAAAGGAGCAAAAGTGCAACATATGTATGCACAAAATAAACTTCACCTTAGGATAATAACACATTATTAATCAGAAATAAATAATTACAACAAGGCAATAAGAAAAATCATAATAACAATATTAATAATAATTAAGAAAGAAAAACAAAACAAAATATGAATAAAATAAAATACAAATGAAAATAAAAATAAATACATAAATTAGTATAAAATAAAATGAAAGCGAAAAACAGTAAGATAAAAACTAAGTCACTTCACAACACAAAGGATAGAGAAACTCATTCCCGCTAAAAAGAGACAAAATGCCAAAGCCTGACGAATCATCACGAGAATGAAAAGCGGAAAAATCTGTGTAGCTTCATTGCCATATATACTTTCCAAACCTTCTCTCTTGATATATATATATATATATATATATATATATATATATATATATATATATATATATATATATATATATAGTCATCCACATACAGTACTGTTTCGCAGCCCATCAGTGCGGCTAGACAGGTAACTTCCTCAAGCCAGGATTGAAACCCGACCGCCCAAATGACAGGCAAGGGTTCTTACCATTGCGCTATACGGCTGCTGCTGTGCGAGTAGTTTCAAAGTGTCGACGAAGTGTTCCATCTTTCTGTTTGATCGCGAGTAGTACTGGGGAGTCGTGATATGTTTAATTTGGAATGCTTTACAGAACTCTTTGATGTCCATGAACGTAAAATCTATATAAATTCTAAACCAGAGTCAAAGCACAACCCTTGCATGAGTCAACCATGTTTTTTATGTCTTTGTCCACAATTGTTCAGCATATGTTTAAGGCTCTTCATTCTGTTTATTCATGGATGACCCATTTGAAAGTCTTTCATTATCTCTCACGGTATAGTAGGACGTCATCACACATAGAAAAATTGCCATGTATTTGCTGGTCTTTATGTGTGATTTTCTGTTTTGTAGCCTCTTTGTACTTCGCGTTTAATTTCATGGAGCGTGACAATAAGGTTTTTGACAGTACTGCACATCATAGTTTTAATTTCACTGTCGGTACGTAAGGAAGCAATTACTAAGTCCTCAAGAGGTTCACTATATCTCGGAACCAACCTTGATAGTCTGTCCGCATGTCTGATCTGCTTGGAATAGAAGTACTCTAACTTGAAATTGTAATTTAGCAGAATAGTGCTCCCCACCTTAATAGTGTATTCGCTGTGTAGACGGGTTACTCTTTTCTCGATAGTCAATAGAGGTTTATGACCGGTTTGCATTATGATGAATCGGTAGAACTTTGTAACTGCAAAAATAATAGCAAAAACTTCTTTCCTGATTTATGAATAGTGCTCTGGTATTGAAATTAAAGTTGTCTTTTTAACTGCCGAATACCGTTAAATGTTCATGCAAAAAAGAGAGGCTTTTCTTCTTCAGCTTGCAACGCTCTCGGCACACACACACACACACACACACACACACACACACACACACACACACACACACACACACACACACACACACACACACACAAAACGACAATCCTTTTTCTCTTCCAGTTTTGACGTTCGTAGAAAATCTGTCTTTCTTTCTTCCCACTGACAAACGACCTCGAGTGAACAATTTTCCCAACTTTTATAACCTATCTAGAAAAAAAAGGAAGAGACGGGGGAAAAATAGCTTCTCCCATCATGCCCTGCCTTCCCAATAATATGCCCTTCGTGTATATAAATAAGCTAGCCATCCTTTCCTTCTTTCACCAAAAGCGATGCAGATACGCCCGGTACGTTTTTTTCCTTTCTAACCCCACACGCTCCCCTGATCTTCGAGATCAATAAGACACTTCATAATCCTTCATCCAAGCAGGCCTCCTCCTCTCACGTTGAGGCCTCTGGAGGACAACTTCTTGGGGGTTGACGTTTTCAGGTTCACTACAGACATTCTCGTCCGGTTGTAAAGAACCACAATGTGGGGCTAAGTCGAATTGGGGTGCATCGTTAGCTTCTTGGTGGATCTCGACTTCCTCCTCTTCACTGCGCACCGGCAGGGTTACACGACGCAGGTCTAGGATATGCCGGGGAACGCCATTCACCATCACGTTGTTCTTCGACTGCGTTCCCGTTAGGACCCCCCTCCCCCAGCGAGTGGTACATTTTGCATTGGGGGGCTTCACCCACACCTCCTCGCCCACTTTAATGGTAGCTTCTTCATCCTCAATTCCTACCGTTTTGTTGCACGGATGCCGCCACTTATAAGCAAAGATGGCTCTATGAGGCACAGTTGTCTCATCTTGTCTGGTTTTCGGTGAGATGTTGTACTGCTGGCATCGCACCAAATCACCCCCGCGTCTCCGCCGCTGACGTACCATTCCCCCTTTACCGGGTCTTCTTTCGTCACTCTCGCGATGATTTCTTGTAGCATGTTTGTGACCTCCTTTGTCACACGGCCCTCCCAGCCATCAGTACCCTTTTGTCGTTTAATAAAGCTGCACGCTATCCTGAGCCTGTCGGCGATTGGATAGTGTCCCACCAGTCTCCCGCACACCGAGAAGAGTTCTCGTTTTGTCAGGTCGGTTCCGATTTCGGGTATTGCATTCCCTCGTCTAAAGACAAGGCTTCTTTTGCCATCTTGGCATAGTTTCAACCCCAACGCCGCTCCTCCATCCAGGGACTCCATCGGTTTTGCAGTCAACCCATACCTCGCGACATGGCCTCTCACTTTCCCCGCTGTCACCTCTGCTTCCTCCACGAGAGTGTCGTCAATGTACAAACTAGTGGCCTTGTCCACTGTACAGTCTTTACTCAGCACCGTCTTCAGCACGGCAGTCATAATTTTGGGGGCTGAGCTCAGCCCAAAGCCTAACCTCGTCAGGCAATACATCTTCCCCTTGTACCGGACCAATTGATGTTGCCAGAGTTTTTCATCTACATGGATCTGGAGATAAACCGACTTCAGGTCGACAATCTTAGTGACCCGCTCCATTCTCCTCAATTTCCTCATAACCTCTTCGCATACGTCAATCCCTTTTTCAGTGTGACAGGCTATGTATCTGTTTAATTCTCTGAAATCCAGTACCGGTCTAATTTTGTTCTTTGTGGGTTGAACAACCTCCAGTAATGGTAGCACTCCTTTTTCTTCCCCTGTCCACGGTTTTAGAATTCCCTCCTCTATCCACCTCTCTACTTCTTCCTCCAATCCTTTTCTTATTTCTCCTCGCAGTGTTTTCTCGTAGCAGCTTACTTTGTTTCGTAGTTCCGGAGGCCCGGAAATCTATTTCCATTCCACCGTCCACCTCTCGCCATCGAGCCTCGCCAGAAAATCCTCGTCCTCAATGCAGTAAGCCTCCGTTTTTTTGCGTTCTGATATTTCTATCACCTTCCGCTCCTACCATTCCTACTGCGCCGAGGCGTCCGAAAATTACTTGGCCCCCTCTCAACATAGCGCCCCCCCCCCAGTTGGTTGATCGCACTTACACCTAAAACCACATCAACATCACCAACCGGACGATCCAACACCAGGGCTCGTAGTCCAATAGGCACACCAGCACCAGTACTTCCGCTGTTGTCTTTAACCTCCCTGCTATCCACGGTCTTAATACTCTTGGCTCCGCTCCATGATTTAGCGACATTCTTCATTACCAATGTCGTGGTGCAGCCTGAGTCAACAAGGCCATGGCTCATCTTCCCATTGACTACTACTTTAAGTTTCAACCTATGCAACTACCAGCAAATGCATAAAGATATTTCGCTAAAAATTTCCTCTGATTAGAAGAAATAGCATTCTTTGAAACTCCACGGATTAAGGAGCACCTATCTTTGGAGTATTCCATCAAACAATAAAAACTAGTTGCATAACTCCACTTTGCAAATCTGTTCTTATTATTGTTTATCCTCTATCACCCTCAGTTATTGTATTGAGCTTTTTCATTTGGTTGGGATTAAAATATAAATAACTATATTCATATTTGATTTTAGTTTTTGCCTCTCTTTGATTAGTAAACTCCTCCTCATAAATCATTCTGCTATATATATATATATATATATATATATATATATATATATATATATATATATATATATATATATATTAGACATTAAGAGGAGATTATAGAAAGATATATAAATACCTGTTCACATAAACCTTTCACGATAAAACTAGAACCCAGAATTAGATAGAATCGAGTAATTGCATCGACAACGGACAACGATCCAAAGTTGGCTTCGATGTACTGCATCTCATCAGTGACGTGCTCCCACATAGGTGCTTGTCACATCGTAGAATGTAGAACTGGATAAAAATATAAGAATTTAAAAATCGAGGCATAGCCAATAGATTGTATGGTTAGGTCGTCAGTATTGCACACTTCATGAGTGCGACGACCTGGGTTCGGGCCTATGTCGGAGCACGTTACTGATTAGATGCAGTACATCGAAGCCCACTTTGGGTCTGGCGTTGTCCGTTGTCGATGCAATTGCTCGATTCTATCTAATTCTGGGTTCTAGCTTTATCGTGAAAGGTGTATGTGAACGTGTGTATATATATATATATATATATATATATATATATATATATATATATATATATATATATTTACAAGGTGGCGACACTGAAGACCGATAGCCAATTAAAACCACAAGTGCACCTCAGGTGAATTAATAACTGTTTTATTCTGTAGAATGTCATACAACAAGCTCATCCAGCGGGCAAAATAAAATAAGATTTTTTTGAACGTGACATGATATATAATTATTTCCGCAATCAAATAATGTCACAGTTTACATAGGCGGTAAAAATCGCAGACTGGAAGTTCAAGACGCATTTGGCCTTCTTTTGTACTCATCGGGTGAATACATCCGAAACATGAGTAATTTACATATATAAATACTTAAATAAAATGACTTTTATTATTTTTGCCTTTCATTTCTAACTAGCCTGAGTGCCCGGCGTTGCTCGAGTGTTTGGTGGTGTGTGTTGAGCAAAAAAAAAAAAAAAAAAGAAGAAATTGTAGTAGGCAGGCAGTACCCGTACTACGAAGGAGGCAAATGACGTGAAAACAAAAACCCTGATATCTTTGCTGTTGCGCCCATCGCCAAAACCGGAAGTGACGTAGGTTTAAATTAAGGCTAGATAATCGAAAAGAGAGGATGACCATCGAAAATATCGATGAAAGAAAAAGACCTCTCCTTGTACAAAAGTGCCAAGTTGAGGGTGAAGGAATTAATGTATTTGGTGAATTTTTCGATATTTATCGTCCGAAGGGTCGTACTTCAAAATGATACTGATCTCATGAAAATTCATTGCCTCTGTCGAAAGTTTAAGGCAAACATACATACATACATACATACATACATACATACCTACATTTAAACAGACAGGTGAGATTTATATTATAGAAGATTTTTTGGGACACAATTTTTCCTTTTCTTTTGTATTTTTAGTTGTGTAAATTTCCCAAATCTCAATACCTCTTATGTAAAATCTCGAGTCTTTAGACTGAAAATTGACAGTGTAGTTTGGTAGGGAAATGTACAAACACACAAAGACAATTTCACTTTTATAGATATACTAGCATTTAAGCCCGGCTTTGCTCGGGCCCTATGTACTGTTCATAACTTGCTCTATGTGTGAATACACTTTATGCAAGATTTCAAATGTTTAGACCAAAATTTGTCTGAGTAGTTTCGTAGAGACCACAGAGGGCAATTTTATAAAACTTTGGCCCCAATTTTGACTCCTTAAAATGTATTATTTTGGTCTCAGATCAAAATACAAAGTTTTACCCATGTCCAAGTTACCTACATCTAAAATTTCAATTTTTTATACTCAAAATTGGTGGAGGAGTTTGGTAGAGTCTGGAAAGGTCAACTGTCAACTGTCAAATTTTCGCCCAAAAACTGATTTAAAAGCTTGCTGCATATCTGAATACACTTTATGTAAAATTTCAAATGTTTAGACCCAAAATTGGCTTAATAGTTTGCTAGAAACCGCAAAGGTAAAATCATTTGAACTTTGACCCCTTGGAAGCCAACCTATCAGAAAAAAAACGATTAAAAAGCTTGTCCTATGTCTTAATACACTTTCTGTTAAATTTCAAATGTTTAGACCAAAAATTGCCTGAATAATTTAGTAGAGACCGCAGAGGTCAATTTTTTTAAAATTTGAGCCCAATTATAACCCCTAAACATTTATTGTTTTGGGCTCAAATACAATTATAAAGTTAGATCCATGCCCAAGTAACCTATACCTAAAATTTCAAGTTTTGAACACAAAATTAGCGGAGGAGCTTGGTAGAGTTCTAAAAGTCAAATCGTTGAACTTTGAACCTTTTAACAGCCTAATTTCTGGCCGAAAAACCGATTACAAAGATATTCGCAAATCTCAATACCCCTTATGTTAAATCTCGAGTATGTAGACCGAAAATTGACAGAGTTATTTGGTAGAGAAATGTACACAGACAGACAGACATACAGACAGACAGACACACATTTTCACTTTTATAGATATATAGACTAGCAGTTAAGCCCTTCTTTGCTCGGGCCCTATGTACTGTTCATAACTTTTATATATATATATATATATATATATATATATATATATATATATATATATATATATATTAAAAAGTTTGACTCAGGTCAAGGTAACCTGAATCTAAAATTTCAAATGTTTAAACCCAAAGTTAGCGGAGGGGTTCGGTAGCGTCGACAAAGTTCAACTCTTTCAACTTTGACCTATTGGAAGCGAAATCGTCGCCCCAAAACTAATTAAAACGCTTGCTGCGTGTCTAAATACTCTTTATGTAAAATTTCGAATGTTTTTACCCAAAATTAGCTGAATAGTTAACTAGAGACGGCAAAGGTCAAAACTGTTGAACTTTAGCTTCTTTAGCAGCCATATTCTCGGCCAAATGTCTGAATATACTTTATGGAAAATTTCAAATGTTTAGACCATAAATTGGCTGAGTAATTTGGTAGATACCGCAGAGGTCAAGTTTTTAAACTTTGATCCCAATTATTACCCCTTTTACATTTATTGTTTTGGGCTCAAAGCAAATTTAAACGTTTGATCCATGTGCAAGTAACCTACATCTAAAATTTCAAGTGTTTAGACTCCAAAATGTCGGAGAAGTTTGGTAGAATTTTCAAAGCTTAAATCGTTGAACTTTGACCTCTTGATAGCCAAATTTCTGGCCAAAAACCGATTTAAAAGATTTTCTCAAATCTCAATACTCCTTATGTCAAATCTCGAGTCTGTAGACTGAAAATTGACAGAGTAGTTGTGTAGCTGGAAATGACTTCAGACCCCCCCCCCCACACACACATAGATAATTTCACTTTTATAGATATATAGATTATGTAGTCAGTAGGAATTTTCACACAGAAACTGCTCACTGACAACAATCAGTGGTGTTCCCTAAGTCAGGGTGACAACAGATTTTCCCAAATTTCCAGTACTCTCTACTCTATCAATAACCTATACAAATTAATTTGCAGCATCGCAACAGCCACTTTCCATTGAATTATCGATGGCAAAGACCAATGGCCATCATTGGAATTTGGGTGGCAATAAGCCTCCCCAAGGTCCCAGTCCGCTTTATACTCATCCAGTAGAGGTCTGGTCAATGGTTTCTCTCGTCGGTCTTTCCATCCTACTCGACCCTTCTCAACTATTTAATGTGGTGCCAGTTGATGCCGGCACTGCATTTCTAAGTGCGGGGATAAATTTGCGATTGTACACTTTCAGTTTTTTTTTGTTTCATATGATGTTCTTTTATCTTTTTGTTATTACAGTTTTCCGGCTTCATGCCGAGGACACCCAGAAAGCAATTAGCTTTGATCACTGTGTGGAAAACCCCTCATATCAGACAATTGCTATTCGACCTCATGGTGAAGAAAATAAATATCACGAGTTTCATTTCTTTTCTTCACCGATTCCTGACCTAATTATGTGAGTCAACAGCTTTTGATTAACGTCGCTAAATTTAAACGCTCTTCACTTCCTTTGTCGTCGTAGCGCAGCGGTAAGATCTCAGGTTTTCCGCCTTCATCTCACGGGTTTGAACCTGCCTGCCTGCTAACACTTTTTTTTGTTCTTTTACACCTCCAAACACCTCGGACAACGCCGGGTACTCCTGCTAGTACAATATAAATAAAAATATATAATTTGACTTCACGTGTGTATAGTCGACTTAACGCTTCGTTGTATTTGACGAAACCAAATTAAATAAAACAACGCAGCAATTCACACAAAATATGAAAACCGCAAACCGGAAGTTAAAGATTCGAGTTTCGCCGTTCTTTGGGTTGATCAGTTGAACATATTCAACATATTCGAGAAGATCAAGCAAATCATGGAGAAGTTCGACTGTGGAATATACAGATTTCTTCTCAGCAAGAGGTGTAGTCATCCAACCACGAAGAACACAGGCCGATGTCTAACAAATAGGATTTTACCCTCGCTAGCGAGTTTTGCTTTATCTATGTTAGTTAACAGAATTTCCCGTATGTGACATGATAGCTCAGGCGGTATGACGCTCACCCCACATGCAAATTACTCATGTTTCGATATATTCACCCGATGAGTCCAAAAGAGGGCGAAATGTGTCTTGAACTTCCAGTCTGCGATTTTAACGACCTATGTAAACTGCGACATCATTTGATTGCGGAAATAATTATATATCATGTCACATTAAAAAAAATCTTATTTTATTTTGCCCGCTGGATGAACTTGTTGTACGACATCGTCTTAGCAAATGTAAAATCCTACTTGCGCTCTGTGGTGTTGATGAATGTGGAAATAATTATATCTAGCGGAACTGATGAGTTGTGATACAACAAGACAGTACTGTATGTCGATGACTACAAATATATTTTAAGCCCCCTTCTTTGGGTAGAGCACTGTCGTAAATAATCTCACACTCTCTACTTAATTGGCTGAAAAATGCGAAACTCGTTGTTTGTTTACAAACAGGCGGGTTGAGCACTGTAAAAGTGGTGGACGGATGTTTGTTTAAATAGACATTCGGACAGGTTATTTACGGGCATCGCTTCCGTGGTTGAGTGGACGACGTTTCTAGGTTCAATCCTTGGCTCGGGAGAGGTGCTAGTCTAGCGGCCCTGATAAGTTGTGATACAACGAAACAGGACTGTATGTCGTTGTCCTGGATTGAATGAGGATCAACAAATGTGCCACCCTCCCCTGCTTTAATTGTCATAGAAATCGGTGAAATTGCCGATTTCTTAATCACATTGATTGATTGCCTGCTCTAGTTGTGGACCCACCACAGTATACTAGGAGTAAGATACATATTGCACTGTAAATAATGTACTGTTGATTTTATAAAATTACTTGTAAATAATGGATCCACTTAAAGTTTAAAATGCAAAAGTCAAGTATGGTTGAATTGTGCTCTAAACAGAAACATTCATTTCGAATGATCCCCGGTCTTATAAAAGAATCTACAGTTAATTTTATTGGCTGGGTATTTCTGCTTGTGTGGTAATAAAAACTTCTTAATTCACTTGTGATGTTACATTGTATAAAAGTGTTAGCTTTCGTCAAAATCAGACTCCTACTTTAATCGGATTTTTTTTCGGTTATCGGTTTTCGATAGTTATCGGACGCATACTTATGGAAAACTCACGTAAAATCACTCACAGAGACATCAATTACCTTGTCTGAAATTTCAAAATAATCGACCCAGCCGTTTCCGAGTCAATAAGGAACAAACACACATATACACACACAAAGATAAAGTTCCTTTATTTAATAGTATATATACAATAGTATATATATATATATATATACATACATATATATATATGTATATATATATATATATGTTTATATATATATACCAGGTTATAGGCATTAAAGAGTGATAACTAATGAATTTAGCGATGTTATTAAGAGTGTCCAATAAAAAAAAGAGTAAAATATATTTTATCATTTATTAATATAAACAATTTTACAATGTCGTGACTCTGGACATGATAATCACAAGTCCTTGTCAGGCGATTTAATAAATGGTTCCATTCAACAGAAGATAACATTTATTAATGTGGTTTTAATGGGCCATCTGTCTGAAACATTAGCATTTCAGTGTCGTGACCTTGTATATATATATATATATATATATATATATATATATATATATATATATATATATAAACTACTTAATTTACTCACATAAAATTAATATACGAAAGTATAGATTTGTGCGTAAACTTGAAGTATTTACTTCAAAAGTGCTCAATACGTACGTAGAGCTAGTTAGTAATTTATAAAATGTATATGGCGATTAAGCTACACTGAATATTCCACGTTTCATCCACTCTAGGATTCTTCACGCTTATGTGCGAATTCTGTGGTTATTTGTCGTTTTTATATGCGCATCTTCTATTGAGATTTTAGTTAGCCAATCAGCTTTCTAGTATCCACCGCGCCTTTCCTATCAGTCAATGAGCATGCATTTATCGGACAAAGGCCTATTTGACATCTGGTTTACCTGTTCCTTTGTGTTTTACTCGATATTGCCTGGATATTTAGTTTCTTCCTCTGTCTTCCAAAAATATCCCTATTCCTACCCAACAAGAATATATCCACAAATTTGTTCTCGCTTTGAATACTTTCCTAAAAAATATAAGGTGGAAGGCTTATCACCATGACTTAAGCATTAAAAATAAACTTAAAGCGCCTATTTCCTCTGAAGACCAACTTCACCCAGAAATCTTAACAAATGAACTCCCTATCAACTCTCATAGAGAACAAAAGAAATTCCAAAAGAATTGCTGCCAAATTTTATGGATTAAAAACCACTGCCCACCCCAAATACAACCCTTACCTCGAGGAGTTTGAGAATTCCATGTTAAATTTAGTCAAAAAAATTAAATTTAAGAAACAAAAACACCATTATAATCCGGTTACTCGAAAAATAAATAATTTTGCCGAAAAAGTTAAAAAGTATAAACATATATTCGTCCCTGCTGATAAGACAAAAAATATTATAAACTTGACTATCCTACATATAAAAAAAACCTTTGTATAAAGAACTTAATAAATCTTATAAAATAGTCCCTCCTAAGATTTTATATTCCATTAATACTGAAGCTAAACTTTTACTGACTTCTATGAATATTCATAACTTCACTGAAATAATTTCTCCGGGTACTCCTAGATTCACCCTCAAGAATCATAAACCTAATTTCTATGACAACCCCTCCATCAGATTGATCTGCCAATCTAACTCTGACTTAGCAGCTGTAAGCAAAAATATCTTAGATAGAATCATCCCTTTTATTAAAGAAAATGTAAGTTTCCCTCTTTGGCTGAATTCAGATTCCGTAATCAATTGGTTTGTCGCCCTTAAGAATAAACACCTCCTTAACTTCATAACCGTTGACATCCAAAATTATTATCAATCAATTTCTCAGATCCTTTTAAATAAGGCTCTTATCTTTGCTAAAAGAAATTCCGACTTAACTAATTTAGAAATTAAATTAATTCTCCTAGCGAGAAAGTCCCTTATACAATTTAACAATAAGCTTTGGACTAGAAAGGATACCCCTGATAATTTTGACATCTTGATGGGTGCTTCTGACTCTGCAGTAGTTACCGATTTAGTGGGACTCTTCTTACTGAAAGAACTTAAATATCACTTTAAACATATCCAAGGGGGTCTTTATAGAAACGGTGCCCTTTTTACTACAACAGCCAGGCCAAGAGAGTACAGCAAAACTATTAAAAAATTACATAACTTCTTCAATAACTTTGGCCTTTCTATAATTATCGAACCAAACAAAAAACTTCAGATTTTCTAGATGTTACACTTAATCTTAACACCGAAACTCATAGGCCCTATCATAAACCTAATCTTACGCTTTTATACGTCCATAAATCTTCTAACAACCCCAACTCAATTATAAAATCTATAGTACCATCGGTCTCTAGAAAAATCTGCTCTTAACAATTAACCAAAATGCTACTTTCTTCAATAATGCCTTATGGAACTCAGGACACAAGGAAAAGATTAAATACAACAATTATGCTCATCCTGCAGGCCGCCTTAAATCTGTAATCACACACAATATGACTCGTAAGAAACCAGTTCAAATAACAAGATCTGCCGCTATCAATAACAAAGAACCAGTCTAAATATATAATCCAAACCAAAATACTAATCCCAATACCTCTAACCCACCCAGTCGCATTAGGAGAAAGAAAAATATTTGGTTTAATCCTCCATTTAGCCTAAATGTCAAAATTAATATACCTAAGGAATTCTTCAACATTGTACAAAACTCTTTCAAATACCCTCACAGATATAGTTCTATTTTCAATAAAAACTCAATCAGGGTTTCTTATTCAACAATGCCTAATTTAGCACAAAGAATCTTAACATCTAATAACAAAAAATTAAATCAGCTCCAAAAATTCCTTTCCCAATTAAACCCAAAACTAACTGTAATTGTAATAAAAACATCTTTGCCCACTCGATAATGATTGCATCCATAAAGATGTTATATATTCTTGCACAATTACTGAGCTCCCATGCAATCCTCCCATAACAGACATATTTCGTCTTCAAGTTATCCTTCTTCCCATCCTCCATCTGATATAGTTACTAATCCAATGCACCATTCGAGCAGCCACTCCATCTACAATCATACAGCTAATAGTAATAATAATAATAATAATAATAATAATAATAATAATAATAATAATAATAATATTTCTCCTAACAACCACCCTAACACTATCAACACTCATTATCCCCTCCAAAATCGTCCTCATACAGTCATTGTCCCACCATTTGTTGAAGACTATGAACAAAATTCAAACATTCAACTAATACAAATCAGCAAATTAATATTAATACCAAACCTCGAGCTTTTAATAAAGTACATACATATATCGGCGCTACTTCAACATTAATTATGAAAAGAATATCAAACCACATTTCTTCTTTTAACAACCATAATTCTAATAATAACCAAGGAAATTTAACCACTTTAATTAAAAAACTTAACTCTAACAATACCCCTTCTCAATCAAATGGACTATCATAAAAAAGTTAAGTCTTATACTCCAGGCTCTAAGTCATGTCGCCTCTGCACAACCGAAGCTATAACTATAATTACTTCCCCTCAAAGTAACAATATAATAAATTCTAAAAATGAACTGATCTCTTTCTGTAAACATAAGTCCAAATTTAATTATGGCAATTTTAAAATTACATAGTTATTACTTTTACCTTTTATATAGATATATAATTTTTTATTCAACTTTATCGTTTTTTTCTACATACTTCTTAATACTTTATAATTTAATAATCCTTTATTTTAATTCTTTATTTTTTCTTTGCATGGCCGGTTTTTTATCTGCAATTTCTGCTTTATTCTTTAAACTTTCCTATCTTTCTAATATATCAATCTACCCACACTTTCATATCTTGTATGTATATTTACTTATATTTTACTATATGCATTTACTTACTTTCTTTCTTTCTTTTTCCTGAATTTGCAGATACCAACCATCCTCTCCCCTTAAATATTTTTTATTTTTTTATATTTTATATTTTATTTTTTATTTATTTATTGTTTATTTATTATTTTCTATTTGTTTATTAATTAATTTATTTTTTTCCATTTAGTGTCTTCTAACAACTCTTGCTGACATTTTTTTAAAGTTATGACCTGTACATTTCAGTTGACCTATATTATTTTGCCCCATATATTTTTTCGCGCCTTTTAACATTTCCTGTCTGGGTCATTTTGACATTTGTTTTTCTATTTTATATTTAATTCTATCACTATTTAAGTTTTTTCCTCTTCTTCTTCCCTGATCTTTCTTATTTATATTCATGTCTCGGCAGTAGAGTGAAAAGCATATCTTATTTTTTTTTTATTAATATTATTGGAATTTTTCTTCCTTTTCCCTTGTACACATCTTTGTCAATTATTCCATGGATTTCTGCCTTTGGATTATTTTGGACCATCTTCCAATTATGAGATTTCCTTGGATTTTACTTGTGCAAATGGAAATTCAATTAACTTTCTTGAAGTTATATATTTGGATTTTACCGTCACTGAATTATTTATCTTCCACCAGACTATCCATTCACGTGTAATCACCTTTTTCTTCACCATATTCCCTCTGCTTCACTTTTTTGTTATCAAGTAAGATCTTTGACTCATTTGTTGTTTCATCAAATACTTTTGCATGCCAAATCCGATCCCGCATTTTGCTAATTCCTACCCTCTGATAAGAAGGAAAGTATTTCTTCGAAACTCCGCGGATTAAGGACTATCCACTTATCAAGTGTTTTCTTTTCAGATTAAATATGTTTTTAACTCTTTTTCAAAGTGTTTTATTAACTGTTTGCTCGTATTATAAGCTCTATCTCCTATTTGTTTTATTAACTGTTTGCTCGCATATATATATATATATATATATATATATATATATATATATATATATATATATATATATATGCACATAAAGTTATGAACAGTATATAGGGGCCGAGTAAAGCATAGCTTAACTGCAACTAATACTAATAATCTCGGAGTTAATTAAGCATATAAAAAGTATGTATAAATAAAGAAATAATAATAGGGATATATATATATATATATATATATATATATATACAAAGGAGCCACAATATATATATATATATATATATATATATATATTTACAAAGGAGTCACAACTTATGAAGGCTCGGAGGCCACTCGAGTATAAGGATTAATAAGTGTACAGTGGTCAATGGGACAATGTCACAATAAATGTTAGTAGTGGAAATTTAGTAATTTGGATTACTTAAGGGGAACGGCTCATCAAGAACTTGTTTATGTTGGACTTGAAGATGACCATATTATAGTCAGCTGGAAAGCACGCAAAAGGAAGAGAGTTCTACAGATGTGCAGTTCTAAGAAAAAAAACTATGGTCATGGGATCTATGTTTAGGTTTAGGTACAGATAAAGAGTGGAGGAAATTACTGATAGTGTTTTCAGCTAGGCGAACATTGCTTCTGGAGATGATACATATCTGCATGATAGATATTGCTTGACTTCATCTCTTTGTTCTGATCGCATTGTTTCTCCTTGATCGATATTAATAGATGAATCATGGTTATTGACCTCCATCATAGCACTATCATGTCCTTTATAAACATATTTAAATATGTATTTTATACTCTTGACTGAAGTTAATATGAGCTCGATATTTTCTCAGAAGAAATTTGTTGAAAGGGACTATGTATCTATTATGAAAAGTAAAATTACCGACTTGAACTAAGTCACCATTATTTGCACGCTTATAAGTCGGGTATCCATCAATGTTTTCTACTGTTTCTTCTCTTAATGCCTTTGGAAAATTTTTTTTGCATAATCCTTTACTCATACAAGGAGAATTAGGATTAACTGCACCACATGGACCATGTACCATTAAAAATTGATCTTCAGGTCCAGTTATTTCTGCTGACACAATTGCATCAATTTGTTGAACTGTTCTGATCTTATCTTGATCTCGCAACATTAAGACCATGTGGCAGTGTGGTAGCCCTCTTTTTTGAAATTCAATAACATAAACATATGCAACAGGAGTTCCCAATACATGTCTGTCTTTAATGTCTTTCAAAAGTTCAGTTAGATGTGCATGATGCACACGTTATATTAAGTCAGGTCGATTTTGTGCAAGTTCTGATGACCCCAAGTTGTTTAATATTTCAGGACATCTTGGATTACATGTATAGGTAAGGAATAGGTCTGGCTTTCCATATTTACAGAAAACTGCCATTACATCTTGATACAGTTATTGAAGATTCCGAGGACTTCCTGTAAATAAAGATGATAGAATAACTGGTACACCAGGATCGCCATCTTCATTCCTTGCTAAATGATCCATTAAGCCAAAATATTGAGCAGCTCTTAGTTGACTTTGATGGCTTTTAATAAAATTCAATCTGCACCCTTCAACTTTCACATATGCATCAACTACATATTGTTGGAATAGTTTACCAGATCTATGGATAATACTGTATGAATCTCTAATTGCAAGGCGATAACTGTAATACTCTTGCATTGTCACTTTATTGCGAACTCTTGTTTGCCGTTCTGGCCTATGTTGCATGTTTATGTGCTAGCTTTGTTCACCATTTGGAAATAATATGAGATATATCATGGGGTCCAAGTGGCAAGACAGATAAGAAATTCAGTGTTTTGGTTGAGAATGTGGGTATACAATAATATCTCTGTTAGCAACAACAAATACTACACCTATTTCGTTGTTTATTGGATTGTACAATCTTTTGATATCTGGACCAGCGGTGAAATGCATCGAAACTCTCCTTGGCTTTACATTTTCCCTTATAGCACGTGCTTCCTCTTCTAATTTAATGGCCCTTATGTTTTTATAAGCTTGGGCATAAGGATTATTCTCCATAACTGTAGCTATGGTTTCAAAGACACTTTGGATACATTTATTATTTTCTGGTAAATTACACCGGAGTTGATTTGCTTCAGATGAGTCTAAGATGTAGATTTGTCCATATTTTCTCTCCTCTTCATTATTTGGGTGCAGAGTACTGGAATAATGATAGGTTTGACCTTGTAAGCGAAAATAACAGGGGCCTCTTCCAGGAAGGCGGACAATATTTGCTCCAAATGATGCAAATGAAAATGATGAGTTGTAATTGCGTATATTAGATCTGAAATTAAACGCTTCTTGGTCATTACCTTCGAGTAACCTTTGGAGTTGAGGAGGATAATCTTGTAAGGGAGGAAGAAAAACTTTTCCTTTTTGACAACAATTCAATGCTTCTCCTCGAAATCTAAGTGCTCTACAAAATGAGCAAATCAAACTCATGTCATCTACAAAATAATACGGGCCATTTTGTCTTTCTGCTTCATTCATTTGTTTCTTCGTTCCCGTTGCCTAGCTCTTTCATTTTTGCAGATAAAGTTGTCTGTCTTCAATCATGTTATTTATTTGCTGTTCAATATGTTTCTCCTTTGCAATCTGATATTATCCCTTTCTTCAGTTCGTAGCTGCTGACGACTTCATCTTTGTCGTTCTCTTGCTGCACATCTTGTATCTTCCAATGTAGTGCTAGTGATTTGGTTCATTCTGTGTCAAAATTTAATTGTTCTTAATAAAAAAAATTATAAATAAAGATTTTGATACGAAAAATAAATGTTTCTATAATGAAATAAAATTCAATATAAATGTTTAAAATGAGAATAAATATTTCTTAATTAATGAAACCGTTTTTTATATTAAAAATTATTAGTGCGTAATTTTTTTAAGAGGGAATTTAAATCAATATTTTTATAATTTAGCTCTGTAAAAAGAATATCTAGATGATATCTAGGTGAATTATATAAATTATTTAATAATAAATTATTCCCTCTCGTAACATTTATTGGTGCTTCTACACTTTGTCGCCGAAAAAAAGACGCCATGTTTTTCAGCGCACCTGCTGCCAGAATCCAAGAGAGACATCAGTACTTTAAAGTGTAGAAACTATTTTATTTATTCAATAAATATATTGAAGTAAAAGTATAGAAGCACCTATTTTTGCTTTGATTAAAGAACTGTACACGCTTTCCAGTTATTTCATGATTCGGTCATAGTTTAAAGTACTGATGTCTTTCTCGGATTCTGGCAGCAGATATGCTCAAAAACATAGCGTTTTTTTTTTCGGCTACAAAGTGTAGAAGCGTACATTTATTTGTGAACATGTTATTTTCTTTTGTTGAATAACTTAATAATTTCATTTCAATAAATTATATCTTGAATTTTGTAAAATATACGAAAAATGTAAAAATTAAGAATAAATATTTGTTTAAATCTTAAGTAATGAAACAAAGTGTTTATTTGATATTAAAAAGTTAAGTTGCGTAATTTTTAAAAGAATATTTAATAGTCAATATTTTTTCTAATTTACCTCTATAAATAAGGGATGGCTAGATTAAAATTTAAGTATTCTAATGCCCGTTCTAAAATTGCCGAAAGTAATTTAATTATTTTAAATATTTGCAGTAAGAAGGATCAAAAATGTTAAAAACTTACGCCGGACTAAATATTTAGTATCTGATCATCAAAATAAGCTGATAACAATCATTTAATGCTGGATGACTTATCCACAAGTCAGTAAACTTTGTTGAAGCAAAGCTCTGTTTTTGTTGTTGACGATGATGTTGTTTACGGTTAAATGAATAACGAAATTTCACTGAGTTACAAATGTTTAGTAAATAATTTTGTGACTTATATAGAAGCTTTACCGTAAAATTCGGCTAAAACAATTGTTGACGAATTACCTCCTTTGAATCGATATCGTCTGCTTGTGGTAATTGAAGATCGTCTGCTTGTGGCAATTGAGCGAAAACATTAGGTATTAAATGCTAAAACATTTTAATACAGCTGGCTAATTGGCTATAAAGTAAAAGTTATTCCGAACTTTGATCTAACATTAAAAAAAAAAGAAGAAAAAAAGCTTAACATTTTCTTGTATCTTTTTTTATATTAAGAAAAATGTAAGCATCATGCTAAAATAATAAAAATGCCATTCTTAATAAGGGGAGAGGGTTTGACTATTCTAAATCTTCACCTAAATAACGATTTAATGAAAAAAAATATTTAAAATGTTCTTGTATCTTTTTTATAATTTTTGTTAAATAAGAAAAATCAATAAACTTTGATAGCACTATTGTAAGAATCATGCTGAAAACCATTCTTAATATGGAGAGGGGGGTTAACTATTCTGAAACTTCACCTAACAATGTAAAAAAAAATAAGGGGAAAATATATGTATGAACAATAAATATTTCTTCAGTTAAATAAATTATACTGTAAATTTTTAAATAAGGAATAAATATTTATTTAAATGATAATTATTGAAACAAAGTATTTTACTGCATATAAAAAAACGGTTATGGGGAGAAGGGTTAACTATTTTGAACCTTCACCTAAATAGCGATTTAATGAAAAAAAAATTAATGGTCTTGTATCTTTTTTTTTTAATTTGTTTTAAAATAAGAAAAAAAAACTTTGATACCGCTATTGTAAGAATCATGCTGAAAGCCATTCTTAATATGGGGAGGGGGGTTAACTATTCTGAAACTTCACCTAACAATGTAATAAAAATAATGGAAAAAATATATGTATGAACAATAAATATTTCTTCAATAAAATAAAATATACTGAAAATCTTTAAATAGGAAATAAATATTTCTTTAAATAAATTAAATCATAAGTAATGAAACAAAGTGTTTAATTTCATATTAAAAAATGTTGTGTCCATTTTTTTATAGTATTTAAATATGTAAGCCCTGTCGGTGGGCATTAGAAGATGATGACTGCCTGTAAAAGAAGCAAAATAAAACGAACAAAACATAAGTAATAACTATGTAAACAACGTGAAGTTGTATAAATGTTACAAAATTACTCGATTCGGCATTAAATAACACGAAAAAGGATTGATATGCCGTAAAACAAAAGCAAAACAAAACAAAACAAAACAAGACATAAAATATGTTTTGATTCTGTGTTACTCAGTGTATTTGCGAATGGTGACTTTGGTGATTTATTTAATAAAGTCATTCTTGACTTTTGTAACATGTATTTCTAAAAATATTTTTGTTATGTAAGGCTCACTTAAAAGTAAATAAAAATACAAAAAAGATAAAGTGGCACAGTAAAAAAAAAAAATCAAAAACAAAAAAAAAACGAACTCGTAACGTTAAATGTAAAAAATATATTTATTACTGAATAAAATAGAATAAGCGTTCCGTATTACACTACAATAATAAACAGAAGACTTCGTTAAAAATGTAAGTAAAATACTATACTATTTAAACTTTGGAACGATACCTTCTATGCATAATTGTCTTTAAAATAATCCGGAGCTATAAATAGACAGTTCATATTTTTTCTTTTTTTTTTTGTTGGGGAAGTTTTGGGAAATAAAAGGGTTTAATGATTTTTAACTAATAAAGATTGAATAAAGGGAGATAATTCACATTAATTAATGTTTGCGATGATGATGACGCATTTCATTAATTACTGTTTGCGATGATGATGACGTGACACCGTACGGACAAGCATATTAATATATAGATATGAGTCTACTCATGGGTATGTATAGGCTAAGAATTAATAAAGAAGAAACAATTTTTAGCTTATTTAAGGCATATAAAAAGAATATATAAATAAAGAAATAATTATGGGTATATATATATATATATATATATATATATATATATATATATATATATATATATATATATATATATATATATATTACTCCTCGCGCGAAAGAGCAGGACACAAAATGTTTTAAATAATACTAGAATAACAATAACAAAGACTTTCGCTGGCGAGGACTACTATTGATCGTAACCAGTTACACAATCCTTTTGAAATTTTCATCTCTGTTTTTCTCGTTATGTACTGAATATTTGTTAATGAAACCTATATGAAATATGTTTCTTATTAAATTTTAAAGATTTTCTATTCTGAAAGAAGTTTAAAAAAAATTAATCTAAAAATGTTATTTTAAAGTTTTTGTTAAAAAAAATCAGGTTTTCTCATTATTCAGACCTGTATTACAAAGAGGGAGGGGGTGCAAAAAATGAGTTGTGGTGTGAGGAGAAATACAAACTGAAACAGAGAGAATATTCAGACCTGTAATACTACAAAGAGCGAATTGCAAAAATGAGTTGTGGTGTGAGGAGAAATACAAACTGAAACAGAGAGAATATTCAGACCTGTAATAATACAAAGTGGGGGTTGCAAAAAATAGATACAGCACTCTCCCTTGATACCAGCGCACAAATACATGTATTTGGTGACTTCAATGATCACCAAAGTAATTAGCTTGTATTCTCTATTTACACACATGCAGCTGGTAGCTTAACACATAGCTTCTCTATATCTCATTTTCTATCTCAAACGGTTACGTTTCCGACACGTTTTCCAGACCAGCAAGATGAACATACCTCACTTCTAGATCTATTTCTGACCACAATTCCGGATGATTGTGTAACGAATGCCTACAGTCCACTCGGGAATGCTGATCATGCTGTGATAATGGCAGAAATCGCCCTAAATTTTCGACCCAAAACTGAAGAGCCAAGGTATTATAAAAAAGCTGACTGGGAAGCAATCAGGGATCTCATCAGAGATACCTCATGGGGTAATATCTTTTCTTCCCGTTGAACAGTGCGCAAATGAGACCACTGAATTATTCAAAACGGCAATCAAAGCATGTTCCCACATGGAAATTCTATAGCAAACTCCACTCTCCCCAATATTTTACTTCCTCTTGTGCAGGTTCCATTTCTCAAATGCAGCATGCGTACAACAGATTTAACCGACATAAGTTCAGTACAAACAGACAGAAGTTTATAGAAACTAGAAGTAATTATAAGAGAGAAATAGCGACAGCTAAGAGAGAATATACTGAAATCACCAGAAAACGCAGTGAAGCACAGAAATGAGGAACCCATGATTTTGGGAAAATCTACAACAGTAAATAATAGACAATCAAGAATTCCCCCACTATCAAACAGCCATGAGGTTGTTTCCAAGGCAACCCAAAAGGCTAACATGCTTGCCAGTCGGTTTGCATCAAACTCCACATTGGACCCAGCAAACCATTTCCACCCTTACTTTCTTTTGCGGACAGACGCTTAAAATTATCCCATCTCAGGTGGATGATATCATAAAAACCTTGACACCTCAAAAGCATATAAACCCGATCTTATTCCCAGCTGTGCTATTAAAATAATGCTCCGACGAGGTTGCTCCAGTTGTCTCCAAAATTTACAACAAATGCCTTAACGAATCTTGCTTTCCTGGCTGCTGCAAAAACTGCATCTGTGGTACCAGTGTTCAAGAATTCTGGCAAAAGAACTGACCCATTAAATTATCGCCCCATTAGCTTTTCGCCAAACTATTTGAGTCCATAATTAACCATACTCTAGTCCATCACCTTACAGTTGCTAAACTTCTGACCAACCATCAATATGGATTTAGACAATACCGTTTTACTGCAGATATCCTAACGTATATACCATACACTGAACAAAGCAGGGGAGGGTAGAGCGCTAGCCCTAGATATATCTAAGGCTTTTGACAGGGTATGGCACGATGGTCTTCTCAGGAAAATCAGATCATACAGTATCACTGGACGTATACTGAACATACTTTAATCCTTCTTAAGTAAAAGAATAATCAATGTTGTCCTCGATGGTCGTACATCTAAACAATATGATATAAATGCGGGTGTATGTAATGTAGGGTATATGCTTGGACTTTTATCATTCCTAATATTCAGAAATGACCTCTCTGATAAAATTGTCTCTGAGATTGGTATAATTGCTGATGACACCACGCTATATAGCAGGCACAAGGGGAAAACAAATGAACTCATATCTAAGGAAATGACAGAAACACTAGAGGAAAACCTCCAATCTGTAGTGGAATGGGGACATAAATGGATTCAATGTTGTCAAGACTAAGTTTGTTTCCTTTAATAATTACAAGAAACCTTCTCAACCACTAATAGCTATGGCTAATGATAAATTACCTGAAAGTACTTAGTTGAAAGTCCTCGGCTTAACGTTCACAGGGAACGCGAGTTGGTACAGATACATTGAGAGCATTGCCAGGATCTCTGCGAGGAAAGAAGGCCCTCTTTACCATGCTAGAAAGCTACTTACGCTTGAAAGTATCCTGTACGGTTATAAGGCCACCATTTGCACATGTATTGAGTATTGTTGTCACATTTGGGTTGGTGCATCTGCTACTAGTATCTCACTCCTGGACAGTGTTTAAAAGAGAGTCACCAACCTGATATGTCCTGAACTGTCATATAAGCTTCAACCTCTGTCTAATCTACGAAATTTTGCATCCCTCTGCCTGTTCTACAAGTATTTTAATGGTGAATGCTCCGACGAACTACAAGCACTTATATCCCCTCAACGTAAATACCCCCGACAAACCCGACAAGCTGCAAAATCCCACCCCTACACAATAGAGATCCCTAGATGTAAGAAAGCCTTCTACTTCAATAGTTTATTTCCCAAGAACTGCTAGACTTTGGAACTCCGTTCCAGGATTCTGCTTTCCCAACTGTACTGACATGCAGAAGTTCAAGTGTAATGTGAACAGACATCTTGCTGCTCATCTCCTTACATAGTATTCCTGCAACTTATATCCCCGATAGTAGTCCTCTACATCAAAGTGACATTGTGCCTTGTTTGGGGTGAAAGTGGAATATATATATATATATATATATATATATATATATATATATATATATATATATATACTAGCATTTCAGCCCGGCGTTGCCCGGGTGTTTAGAGGTGTGTGTTGAGCAAAAAAAAAAAAAAAGTGGTAGTAGAAAGGCAGGCTCGAACCCGTACCGCAAAGGAGGAAAAGAACAGGGGGAAAACCCTGACGTCTTTGCTGTTACGACCGCCGCTAAACCGGAAGCGACTTATGTTTAAATTAAGGCTAGACAATCGAAAGGAGAGGATAACTTTCAAAAATATCGGCGAAAAAAGCGATCCCCCTGTAGAAACGTGTCCAGTTAAAGGTGAAGATATTAATGTTTTTAGGCAATTTTTCGATATTTGTCGTCTGAAAGGTCGAACTTCAAAACCATAGCGATCTTGATAAAATTTGTCGTCTCTGTCGAAAGTTTAAGGTATACATACAAACATACATACATACATACATACATACATTTATACATTGGTAACGACACATTTTCAACCCAAACCAATTAAAACGCTTGCCCTATCTCTGAATACCCTTTATGTAAAATTTCAAATGTTTAGACCAGAAATTGTCTGAGTAATTTGGTAGAGACCGCAGAGGTCAAATGTTTTTAAACTTTGACCCTTATTATGACCCCTTAACATTTATTGTTTTGGGCTCAAATCAAGTTATTAAGTTAGATCTATGTCCAAGGAAAAAATATCTAAAATGTAAAGTGTTTAGACCCAACATGTCGGAGGAGTTCGGTAGAGTTCTTAAAGGTCAAATCGTTAGACTTTGACCTCTTAACTGCCAAATGTCTGGCCGAAAACCGATTACAAAGATTTTCCCAAATCTCAGTACCCTGTATATCAAATTTCGAGTCTGTAGACTGAAAATTGACAGAGTTATTGCGGTGGAAAATGTACACAGACACACAGCCAGACACACAGGCACGTTCACCTTTATATATATATATATATATATATATATATATATATATATATATATATATATATATATATATATATATATATAGGACGGATCGGAGTTATATCATTCTGTGATTTAAATCTAATTTCAGAACACGAAAAACGTACACGCGTTTCTATAAAATTTCAGAATATATTGAACTATGAAAAAAATCAGAATATATTGAACCAATTTGGCCACACAAATATTTATTTCTCATTGTAAGTTGCCAAATGAAAATCATACAATATCAAGGTGACAATCTATGCAAAAGGGCTTTCTGAGAAAGTTCGAATGGCGAACTTAAGGTGATACAGGGCAAATTTGCGCTTCAGAAAATTGAAAAGTCGAATGTTCAGAAAAGAATCAAGATGCACATCAAAAAGGCTCCATAAAATTCAAGACAAATTCGGCTAAAATAATTAATAAATTATCAAAAATAATTCTCACATACGGTTTTTATAACCGAAATTCTTTTCGATTCGACAGATTTTTCAAGGGAAAGATTTATAAAATTCTGGACAAAAACGAATATTTCTAAAAACGTGAATGACGATCAAAGAAAAACAATCATGCATTGATTTTCATTTAATAGATATGAAATTAAAAGCTAAAAAAATTTGAAATGTGTGCAATAAAGAATAAAATAAAATAAACTCTAATTCTCATAAGAATAAAACTATGAACTATAAAAAAAATTGTTTCTTATATTTTCACATATCTTCTATATCTATAAAAGTAAATATTTAGAACATTCAAATATCCCCGATAGTAGTCCTCTACATCAAAGTGACATTGTGCCTTGTTTGGGGTGAAAGTGGAATATATATATATATATATATATATATATATATATATATATATATATATATATATATATATATATACTAGCATTTCAGCCCGGCGTTGCCCGGGTGTTTAGAGGTGTGTGTTGAGCAAAAAAAAAAAAAAAGTGGTAGTAGAAAGGCAGGCTCGAACCCGTACCGCAATGAGGAAAAGAACAGGGGGAAAACCCTGACGTCTTTGCTGTTACGACCGCCGCTAAACCGGAAGCGACTTATGTTTAAATTAAGGCTAGACAATCGAAAGGAGAGGATAACTTTCAAAAATATCGGCGAAAAAAGCGATCCCCCTGTAGAAAGGTGTCCAGTTAAAGGTGAAGATATTAATGTTTTTAGGCAATTTTTCGATATTTGTCGTCTGAAAGGTCGAACTTCAAAACCATAGCGATCTTGGTAAAATTTGTCGTCTCTGTCGAAAGTTTAAGGTATACATACAAACATACATACATACATACATTTATACATTGGTAACGACACATTTTCAACCCAAACCAATTAAAACGCTTGCCCTATCTCTGAATACCCTTTATGTAAAATTTCAAATGTTTAGACCAGAAATTGTCTGAGTAATTTGGTAGAGACCGCAGAGGTCAAATGTTTTTAAACTTTGACCCTTATTATGACCCCTTAACATTTATTGTTTTGGGCTCAAATCAAGTTATTAAGTTAGATCTATGTCCAAGGAAAAAATATCTAAAATGTAAAGTGTTTAGACCCAACATGTCGGAGGAGTTCGGTAGAGTTCTTAAAGGTCAAATCGTTAGACTTTGACCTCTTAACTGCCAAATGTCTGGCCGAAAACCGATTACAAAGATTTTCCCAAATCTCAGTACCCTGTATATTAAATTTCGAGTCTGTAGACTGAAAATTGACAGAGTTATTGCGGTGGAAAATGTACACAGACACACAGCCAGACACACAGGCACGTTCACCTTTATATATACATACATATATATATATATATATATATATATATATATATAGATATATAGGACGGATCGGAGTTATATCATTCTGTGATTTAAATCTAATTTCAGAACACGAAAAACGTACACGCGTTTCTATAAAATTTCAGAATATATTGAACTATGAAAAAAATCAGAATATATTGAACCAATTTGGCCACACAAATATTTATTTCTCATTGTAAGTTGCCAAATGAAAATCATACAATATCAAGGTGACAATCTATGCAAAAGGGCTTTCTGAGAAAGTTCGAATGGCGAACTTAAGGTGATACAGGGCAAATTTGCGCTTCAGAAAATTGAAAAGTCGAATGTTCAGAAAAGAATCAAGATGCACATCAAAAAGGCTCCATAAAATTCAAGACAAATTCGGCTAAAATAATTAATAAATTATCAAAAATAATTCTCACATACGGTTTTTATAACCGAAATTCTTTTCGATTCGACAGATTTTTCAAGGGAAAGATTTATAAAATTCTGGACAAAAACGAATATTTCTAAAAACGTGAATGACGATCAAAGAAAAACAATCATGCATTGATTTTCATTTAATAGATATGAAATTAAAAGCTAAAAAAAATTTGAAATGTGTGCAATAAAGAATAAAATAAAATAAACTCTAATTCTCATAAGAATAAAACTATGAACTATAAAAAAAATTGTTTCTTATATTATCACATATCTTCTATATCTATAAAAGTAAATATTTAGAACATTCAAATAGGTTTCACAAAATCTAAAGACAACATTGACTATCATCACTAGAGGCCATAATCAGTTAAGTCCATAAAATCATAAAATGTAAAGAAACGAAGTTCATTAAAAAATAAATCTGCTTCGTTCCATAAAAGAAAAATAAAACTAAACAAGCAACATGTCAATGAAAAAATGCAACAAAAAAAAAAACGTTTAAATGTTTAAATAATGATTTTTATTTGTATTTTTAAGATTTAGAATAATTTCAACAAATTCGTTTCGATTCACCGTTTTCTGATTTACGGCTACCTGTAAGAAACGTTGCGTCAGCAAGTTTCTTTTTTGACAAAGAAAATACTACCGTCTCAACAATTTCATTTCTTTTGACCTAATTCTGCAAACGCCATTGTTCATTTTTCTTTCAAGGCAATCATTGTGAGCATGACTATATTTGAAATAAATTTCTCACCAGCAATATATCTCCACACAGACAATTACGATTATATATATATATATATATATATATATATATATATATATATATATATATATATATATATATATAGATAGATATATATATGGATATATATAGAACTGTAATTACCTGTGTGGAGATGGTGAGAAATAATTTCAAATATAGTCATGATTGCCTTGAAAGAAAAATTATATATATATATATATATATATATATATATATATATATATATATATATATATATATATACATATTGCATAAAAGATTACGAATAAAAGTTATATATAACTTTATATTAATTATATATAACCTTATTATGTCATCAGAATAATAAGGAATAGTAAATAAGAAAAAAAAAACTCTCTTTAGACCATGGCTAAATGCTTCTCATCAGAAGAGTAGAAAGACCAGAATTATACAAAATGTAAAAATAGATTAAAAAAAAAAAACTGGCTTATTAACATTTAGATTTAAAATGGGAATGAAGGAATAAGATAACTAAGATATATAAAAGGTTGATGTAAAGTATAAGAGTAAAGGCATTTGAAAAATAAAATATCTTTAAAATATAAACAATATAACTAGGAGGAAGGAATCAAATATGCATGAAAAGGAAGGAGACAATATGAGAATGAAAATCGGTATGGTAGTATATAGGTAAATGATAGTAAAACGAAAATAGGGGTCACTATGAAATAATGAGGGTTATAAAGAAGAGCAAATAATAAAAGAAGAAAAAAAAGAAAATATAAGGAAGACAGAGTAGAAAGAGAAGTAGGAATAGAGATAGAAAATGCAAGTAAGGGATGCGGAAATACCCCCCACATATATATATATATATATGTATATATATATATATATATATATATGTATATATATATATATGAAATAAAATGGAGGTGGAAGGACCTGGATACTCAACGTTTCGCCCGATTTATGCGGGCTTCTTCAAGAGGGATGGTCATTGACGAGAGAGTCGGAGGATTGGGGCTATATATAATGATGGGGGAGAGCAGCGTGTTTTCCTTATGTAAATTAGATGTCATATATACATGTATATACATTTTTTGAGAGAAGAACCAATTAGAGTAAACTAGTGTAGTGGATTACGTCTAAAAGATAAAATATCGTAGAGATTAAAAATTGTGTTTGGAAATATAGCGGTGATAGATTAAATAAATAAAATGACACGAGATTACGAAAGAATCTCGTTTTTTTTTTTTTTTTTTTAATTTTTTTTTTTTAAATTAGAAATAATTGAATTGGGATAAAATAGCGCAGTAACTTAAAAGATGGTATCTAAAATCATATATATATATATATATATATATATATATATATATATATATATATATATATGTATATATATATATATATATATATATATATATATAATGGCTAAATACAGACTAATCAACATAATGATTTTAAAAACTAAAAATAAGAAAATAAAGGTTAGCTAACCAGGTTTCGTTCCTCTCTTAACAGAGCTAAATCGAGGAAAATACGATTAAAAAAAAGGTCATGAATGTGGGGGGGGGGGGTTTGGTCAGAGGAAAATAAAAACGAAAAATAAACTGGGAAAAATTACATAGAGATTAAATTAAGTTCTAAAAGATTTTCTTTTTGCTTGCAAAGAGAAGGTCTAAAAGACTTAATAAAAATAGTCTCTAGAATTTTCAAATGAAGGCGAGTGCAACTTATTCAAGATCGTAAACATCAGCACTGAAATTCGTAGCACAAGCATGGTTATTTATAATGTGGTCGCAAATCGCAGAACCATACGTATTATTCAGAACATCCGAAGGTGAAAAATTTGCATAACGAACTTTTGCTGGTAAATGTTATTTCAAATGGAAACCCAATCTTTGCGATGTTCACCCAACATAGTGCGCACTGCAACTACATTTAAATAAATAAATAATAGATTTAATATGGTGGTAGGAGGAAGCGCATCTTTGCAAATGGACGGCAACATACGTCTAGTTGAAAAAACAACACGTGGATTCGATGCAAAATAACACCGTTGCACAGACAAAGAAATTTGCTTAGCAAATCGGTCGCTGATGTTACCTAGCCAAGGTAGACGTAGGTAAACACATCTATTAACTATGATTTCTTTAGGTTTATAAAAATTGGAAACTTTCTTATTAATAGTAATTTCAATAATATCTAAGGGGTAACCATTGTTATAAAGGGTCTTAGTAATAAATTTAAGCTCGTCATCCAAATTAACTTTAGAACAAATCATAAAGACCCTATATGCTAAAGTCTTAATTAAATTGTATTTTTGATTTATAGGCACAAAAAGAGTCCCAACTCGTATAGACACCGGTAAAGGTTGGTTTACGATAAATAGAAGTAAGAAAACACGAGGATGTCTTGGACACAAGAACATCCAAAGACGGAAGAGTAGAATTCGTTTCCTTGTCTAAACTTAAGGGTTGGATGAACGTTACTGAGAAACACAAAAAAAAGGAACGAAACCTGGTTAGCTAACCTTTATTTTCATTTTTTATTTTTTAAAAATCATTATGTTGATTGGTCTGTATTTAGCCATTATTAAATTCTGTACCACACGAAAAATGTTCATATATATATATATATATATATATATATATATATAGAGAGAGAGAGAGAGAGAGAGAGAGAGAGTGAGTGAAAGAGAGAGAGAGCTTCCTTCAATCTTGACAGACGATGGATAGCCACTGTAAGGGTGCCTGTGCGTGAAATTTTTATGGTAAGAGTTGCGCAATCTCTAACCACACTCCTCCTAAGTCGACATTGTTAAATACTAATGGCAAGTGGAGATTCAGGAGGATTGGAAACTATGCCGAGACAAGCGCAAAGCACATACAGCGCCTAGAATTCTCAAATGGTCATCCACCTGGTACTAGCCAGGCTCAACGTTGCTTAACTTCGGTGATCTGACGAGAAACGGTGTGTCAATGCGATTATGCCGTATATATATATATATATATATATATATATATATATATATATATATATAAGTGGAATGTGTAGAAGGCGGTACAATGCAGAGGTAACGGAAAGACACAAGGTGAGAAAGTTTTATTAATACGACTTACAAATACATGTGTACATATTCATATATTTCTTATACACATTATATTTATATTTGCATCGTGGTTACCCGGGAAAGACGGTCTGGTGGTATATCCGTGTTATATAATATTTCGAGAAAGCTCTCTTCGTCAGATATTTATTTGACTTTTGTTCAAACGTGCTGTTGTAAACAGTGACAGTCCCGCGGCAATCAATTTCCCGGAACTTGTAGAAAGCGTTTTAATTTAGTATAGTATGGTTAGGGTCTTTTTTTGTTCATTTGCTGCCCCATTTCAACAAGATAACAAGAGGCACCCGTAAAGTTATACACAGGAAGGGTCTAGACATATAACTTATACGCACTGGGCCATCACTACGACAGCATTTGTCAAAACGCAAAACCCACCTAAACAACGTACCCTGCACCCTAACTAACTGTCCGATTAACACTACTAAGATGTACCATCGTACATACACAGTATGTCGTATACAGTGTACCAAATGTGACCAATCATACGTCGGTAGCTCAGTGAGACACCTGCATATTAGAGTAAACGAACACATACAAACACAAGCCTCTTCTGTTCGCAGGCACCTTCACACATGCGGCAATACTAACAAATCCATCAGAGTAGATATTTTAGCCACCGAACGCAATGTTGGCAACCTTCGTATCAAAGAATCTATCCTGATTGCCAAATTGCATCCCAAAATTAATCGTCGACATGAATTAGGCTCTTCATTCTTAACTTAACGCACATCATCCCACCATTATATAATAACAATTAAAAATAAAATAAAAATAAAATAAAATAAATCCAAAATTAAATCAAAATAAATCAAAATAAATAAATAAACAAAATAATAAATAAGCAACCTTTATTTAAGATTACTACACATTAATAATATTAACAACGTATAACAATGAAACAGCAAGCTTATGATATATGAATTAGATGGCGCGATCATGTGGGCTACATGACTGCATGTATATGTGCTCATACAAGTCTATATGGCCTAATATAGCCTAATTGATTTCTCCGAGTAAGCCTAATGATATTAAACGCAAATAACAAATAAGACATAATACACCAAAAAACAGATATCCAAGTTAACCAAAATAAATAAATAAGTAAATATATTTTTAAAAAAATTAGAAAAATCTCGAAATAACTTCTAACCATTTCGTCATAACACATTGCGTATATAAATAAATAATTATAGTCAATAGAATATTACTATACAATTAGATTAAAGGATACAAGTATCCGTAAATGAATATATATATACACTACATAACGAATTAAATAGAATACCCCCTCCCCAGAATTGAAATAATATTACTAAAATAAAAATAAATAAAATACATAAAAAGGTAATGCAACGTTATACACTATCTGAGAAGAAATATCTGTAACGGTTATCTCCCTTAGATCAGCTCATCAAGTAGTCTCCCTTAACAGCCGATTTATTCAAAGTTCTGCCCACCTCCTCTCAATCAGAACACAGAAACAAAACAATTAATTAATTAAATCTCCTGAATATAAAATATAAATTATTATAAAAATAAATAAATAAATTCGAAGTAAAAAAAAATAAAGAGAAAAAAAACTGAATCATATTAAATTAAAATGCTATCAACAAATTCCGAGCAATCGTTTACCGCTAGACTGTCACTGTTTACAACAGCACGTTTGAACCAAAGATAAACTATTATAGAAAAAAATGTATAAAATAAATAAAAACAAAAATAAAAAATAAATTAAAGATACAAACAAAGAAATAAACAAAAAAAGACCCTAACCATACTAAATTAAAATGCTTTCTACAAGTTCCGGGAAATTTTTTGCCGCGGGACTGTCACTGTTTATAACAGCACGTTTGAACCAAAATCAAATAAATATCTGACGAAGAGAGCTTTCTCCAAATATTATATAACACGGATATACCACCAGACCGACTTTCCCAGGTAACCACGATGCAAATATAAATATAATGTGTATAAGACATATATGAATATGTACACATGTATTTGTAAGTTGTATTAATAAAACTTTCTCACCTGCTTCAGCTTGTGTCTTTCCGTTACCTCTGCACTGTACCGCCTTCTACACATTCCATTTAACTACATACTACACAATGCTTCAAGCAAACTCATCCACGTCTTATATATATATATATATATATATATATATATATATATATATATATATATGTGTATATATATATATATATATCTATCTATATATATATATATATAAAAGTGAACGTGTCTGTGTATCTGGGTATCTGTGTACATTTCCCTACGCAATAACTCTGTGTCCATTTTTAGTCTACAGACTCGAAATTTGATATACAGGGTACTGAGATTTGGGAAAATCGATGTGATTGATTTTTGGCCAGAAATTTGGCGATTAAGTGGTCAAAGTTCAACGATTTGACCTTTGAGAACCATACCAAACTCTTCCGACAATTTTGGGTTTACGCACTTGAAATTTTAAATATAGGTTCCTTCGACATGAATCTAACTTAATAACTTGATTTGAGCCCAAAACAATAAATGTTAAGGGGTCATAATAGGGGTCAAAGTTAAAAATTGACCTCTGCGGTCTCTACCAAATTACTCAGACAATTTCTGGTCTAAATATTTTAAATTTTACATAAAGGGTATTCAGAGATAGGGCAAGCTTTTTCATCAGTTTAGGTCGAAAACTTTTTGTTACCAATATTTAAATGTATTTATGTGTGTCTGTTTGCATGTCTGCCTTAAACTTTCAGTAGAGGCGACGGATTTTACAAAGATCAGTATCGTTTTAAAGTTCGACCTTTCAGACGACAAATATCGAAAAATTGGCTAAAAACATTAATATCTTCCCCTTCAACTAGGCACTTTTCTACAAGGGAGGGGGTCACTTTTTTCGCCGATATTTTTGAAAGTTTTCCTCTCCTTTAGATTGTCTAGCCTTAATTTTAAAAGATGTCGCTTCCGGTTTGGCGGTGGTCGTAACAGCATAAACGTTAGGTTTTACCCCGTTCTTTTCCTCCTTTGCGCTACGGGTTCGAGCCTGTCTTCCTATTACCACTTTTTTTTTTGTCAATATACACATCCAAACACCCGGGCCACGTCGGGCTGAAATGCTAGTATATATATAAAACTAATAAATTTTAAAAAAATATATATATATCTATATATCTATAAAAACAGAGATGTGTGTGCCACAGAGTGTTTCTGATTGGTTAATCCAATAATCACATCTCCTAAAAAACTATGGTTCCCACGTTCTTAAATTTACCATAAAATATTATGCCCTTATTTATTGTCCATCTTGGAAGGGTCTATTTTTTTCCTAACTTGCCATTTACAAATTACAAAATTCCGAAACTTACACCAGCCATCACAATCCAACCTCCGACACCACGTCCGTCATTCTGGCGCTAGCCGTACACACGTACACACAACACGAAAACAAACGCTGTCCTCCAAAGGACAGACTATTAGTACTACTACCCAGCACACGCACACACACACATACACACGTTCACAACCGTCCTTGTGTACGTCACGTTGTTATGGCAACCAAGCCCGTTTCCGTTTATCCATCCATTTGCTTATACTTTCTTTTACTACATTTTTTATTTATTTTTTTATTTATTAAAGGTAAGAGAGTAATTCGGGTATGCATACTAAACTGTTAACCGTTAGTTTGCGTGTTCGATCCTGATCGATTCTACTTTTTTTTAATTCTATTTGTTTATTAAATCCTATCCGAAGCGGGGAGGGGCTATACCCTTTCCTTCCACCTCCCCCCAAGGATGGGTTCCTAACGGAAGGGCGTCAGATCCTCCACCCACCTACGGGCAAGCAGGGGGAGCTGGCCACCATCCACCCACCAAAAGGGGAAGCCTGGCATTTTCTCACCCGAATGGGGGGAGCTTGGCAGTTTCTCCCCCCAAAGGAGGGAGCCGGTGTCCCCCCCCAAGGGAGGGGGGGCGAAGAGGCCAGGAGGAGGCGACTTTTTTCTTTGGAGGGGGAGAAGCCTCCAGGCACCCTCCACCCTGAAGGTGGGGTTGGGGATTATCTCTCCCTGAAGGGGGGAGGCCGGCACCAAGCATGTAAATCCAGAGGGGTGACTTTTTTTGTTATCCCTCGGAGTAGGAAGGAGGCCGATCACCCAGGCAACGCCGGGTAACCCCTGCTAGTATATATATATATATATATATATATATATATATATATATATATATATATATATATATATATAGTAAGTTTATTTATAGAACCATTATTGGCTGCATATGTACATACATGTTTCTGTAATGTCTCTTTTCATAGAAACCAGGTCTGTCAAAACCAAGCTCAATACTTATTCTTTTTATACAAAAGTTAATTTCTAAATCTAATTTTACTAAATAGAAGAGGAACTACAACGAATCGATTGAAATGAAAAAAGAGGGTGAATTAGAGGAAGGGAAGGGAAAAGGGGAGATGAAGAGAAGGGGTTATTTGCAGTTTGGTCCGTTTTAAAATTGAAAGTATTTTGGATTACTATTTGATTATTATCTATCATTATCATAGCAAAGAAACTTTTTAGTCATTTAACACTTCGTATTCTCATGAAGTAACATGAGAATATGAAGTTCTCCATTTCATGAAGATTCATCCGAAGAAGAATGGCAGTCATATCGGCCAAAACGTTGTGACAATAGCGTCCAAGATGAGGGCAGTTGTAAGATTAATCCAAACAATACAAGTTTCTTCTTATCTGCGGCATTTTTTAAATCCTGCCGTGTTGGCGTTTATTATGGGCTTTGGAGGTTTTCCTCTTTAACCAAAGAGATTTCCTTACAATCTCTGCGTCCGACAAAAATATTCTTAACTAAAGAAGTTCAAAGTTTATATCGGTTGAAACGTTGTGAAAATCACATTCAAACTGAGAAACGTAGTCTGAATAATCCAAATAATTCAAAATATTAATTCTTATCTATTATATAAAAAAAATTCTTGGGAAATTTGAAAATGTTTTTAAATTAGAAGCATGACAGACCAACGAAAACACGTTATTTCGAATTGAAAGGCTGCAAAACCTATTATATATACTTTTAAGTCTTTGTGACAAATTAGAGGAAGGGTATTTTCATTCTAGATATTTGCTGTGGTTACCAATACGCGTTTCATATAAATAACTACTAACCCTTTTGGTGGATTTGGGGCATTTTAGATATTGCCATTTTGGGACATTTTAACGCCTTTGGAGAGAAACCAAAGCGCCTCTCCTCAATTAACGGCTACGTCAGTTCTTGCGTCATATAACTTCACGCAAAAAGTATTTGAAGAACTAATGAACTAATTTGGAGTAAACTTGGAAGATTAACGGAATTACAGAATAACGGAATAATACACCCAAAGGCAAAAGCATTCCAGCTCATTTAATACAATTGTTATCTTTCGTTTGTAATGCATTTAGAGAAAACTGTAGGAATGGGATTGTTTGTTGGGGTCATAATGTGAGGTTTCAAATCGCGTGAACAGATTAAAACGGAAATAGAAATCACGTAAGTCACCTGATATCATCGAGGAAATTAGAAAAGGATTTTCTAAGTAGATAAATCGATTGAAAATGTATTAGATGTGAGTAGTTAAAAAAAAAACAACAAAAAAAAACAAAAAAAAAAACAACAAAAAAACTGTGATTGCCTCTCTTCCTTCTCCGCCATGTCACGACAACTACTGAGATGAAATAAAAGACAAATTACGTAATTATTTGTTGGTGTTGGTTTATTAAAATTAACAGCCACTGGGGAAGTTTCATTTTAGCATTAACAAGTTCAAGCAAGAATGCTCTTATTATTTTTTCTTCTTTTTTTTTTCGGAATTGAGCTACAAAAGTTTTTAAGCATTAACACATCCACCGGATAGATGATTGATCACAACGTGTTACGTATCAATTACAATTGTTCAAAGGTTTTAATCGTTTCCTATGTAAATCAGATTTAGATTGTCGATTTAAAATTAAAGATGGCCGCCTTTTTGGGTATTTACGATTCAACAGCATATGATTTTTTTTTTGGGGGGGGGGTGAATGAAAGGCGAAAGTAGAAAACAGTCGATAGCCAGTGATTAGTATAATCCGCGATACCTGTCTCGTTCAACGAACTTAGTCGGATGGACGTCGCGATTCGGTAATTTGCGTGATCTGTAGATACGTGCAGGCACCGCTCCATTATAGCGGCGGGATCGTGTCCAACATCGACATATAACGGAATCTGGAATTGAAAAAAAAAAAAAATAGAGTGAATATATAGAATACGAGGATAAATCAAAAAGTTCTGAGACAAATTGAAGAAAAACTTTATTTATGGAAGTTGAAAACTTTATTTTTCTACATACGATCCGCCTAACTCAATACACTTCTGTAAGCGATGTTTCCATCGATAAATTCCTTCTTCATAAAATTCTGAAACTTGTCTAGTGAACCAGGTCACAACCTCTTTCTTTGCTTTATTTATGGATTGAAATCTTATTCCTTTCAAATGTTCCTTCAGTTTTGGAAATAGGAAGAAATCACTAGGCGCTAAATCAGGACTATAGGGAGGATGTAAAAGGATTTCCCAGCGAAACTCGAGTAAAATTGTTCTTACAGTCTTGGCCGTGTGTGCTGGAGCGTTGTCATGATGGAACAGAATTTGACGATGGAGCTTTCCTCGTCGTTTCTTAGCCAATGAAGTCTTCAGCTTTCTCAAAACTCCTTCGTAATAGCTTGCGGTGATAATTTTCTGTCCTTCAAGAAAATCTAATAAAACGATTCCATCTTTATCCTAAAAAACAGTGGCCATTATTTTTTGAGCTGACCTTTCTGCTTTGAACTTGATAGGGCCTGCTGATCCTCTTGGTAACCATTGTTTAGACTGAACTTTGCTTTCAGGATCGTACAGGTAAATCCATGTTTCATCACCGGTTATGACCCGTTCAAAAAAGTTTGCCTCATTTGCTTCAATTCTAGTCAGAAGGGCCAATGAAAGATCTGATCTCAGATTCAACTGATTCTGCTGCAACGCTTTAGGCACCCAACGAGCAGAAAGCTTACTCAGATCAAAATCTTCTTTCAGAATTGAAAAGGTTGACCCAAATGAAATGTCAAGCTCCTTAGCAATCTCATTCACTGTTATTCTCCGATCTTCTTCAACAAGATTCCTGACAAGCTCGATGTTTTGAGCATTTTTTGATGTTGAAGGCCTACCTTCCCTTTGGCTATCTTGAAGATCATTCCTACCATCCTTGAATCGTCTGATCCAACGATAAACAACAGCTCTAGAAGGTGACGAGTCTCCATAAACATTTTGTAGAGCTTTAATGATTTCCGTCGGTTTCCATTCCAGTTTTGTTAGAAATTTAATGTTTGCACGAACTTCAAATTGGCTCATTTTGGACTGTCAAAAAGTTAATATTATAAAATATTATCTGAAAAAAAAAAGAATAAAAGATTTAGAATGCTGTAACTTGTCAAATTTGTTGTTAAGTAATCAGTAGTGCAATTAAACCTTGTTTTGTTGCTCTATTTTCATTTAGATTGAATTTATATCACTTGCCTTAAAACTTTTTGATTTACCCTCGTATACTAATCGGCAAAGAAAGAGTGTTGTGAGCAAATTAAATACGATGTGGGTTGCGGATATGCGTCGCATGAAGAGAAATGATATGAGCATAATATGATAAATGTGTAGTGTGAGTGTGACAAACAGCCTTCAATCGGATTATCTCAATAGGGAGGTGTATACAGAACTGAAACTTCATTGGTTTGATCACATTTACAGAATTTATGAGAGTTCTTGGAAGATCAGATGTATAACAGGTGTATAACAGATGTATAACAGTTCACGTAGCAGGGTCAGTTGGCAGGGGAAGGCCAAGAAAAATATGAGAAGTGATAAGAATGAATTTGGGAGAAATAGGGGTAAATAAAGACCTGGTCAGAGATAAATTAGTTTAGAAGTGATTTTCTAAAAGTCGTCCAACACATATTAGCATGTAAAACAGGCGTTACACCGATGATGATGATGATGATGATGATGATGATGATGATTGTAACGCTCGATTCCAGAACCTTGCCAAATTAACTGCTTTACCAGATCATACAGATTATCTTAATGTAACGTATTGCTTATAATGTAGTTATTAGCATAAAACGTTCAATCAGTCCAATTCATAGCTTGTTTTCTCCATGTTATCGTTGTAACCCTCCGGACTGAGTATGATCAGGTTATCTTATATATATATATATATATATATATATATATATATATATATATATATATATATATATATATATATATAAAACATTAATGATCTAATTTAATAATATGACAGACTTTTGGGGGGAATAGAATGGTTTATATATTGAAGATTATTGGTTGTCTATTTGAATTGCAAGTAGAAAGAGAGTGTTGACAAGGAGAGAGACTTATTTGTAAGCCCATGGCTTAATTATTATCAAACATGTCAGAAAATATTACGTTAAATTTTATTTGCTTTACTGCTTCCCATCAGAATTTCCAATAACAAGCCCTACTCTCTAAATAACCTACCCGACGTAATATCTGATTAAGTTTCCCAGCTTCCGATTATCACGATACATCTTATAATTTGGAGGTTACTCGTTTGAGCTGTACGAACCCATTCGTGCATAACACATCTTGTTTTTAACTTACCCACTTAATTTCCCCCAAGAATAGTTTTAAAATAAATGAACACTAGTTGATGTACCCATAATAATTCATCATATACAGTTCATGACCTAATGTCATGATTATCACACAGCTTACGGACCGAGCTTTTATGTTTTATGAGTTGTTTTGTTTTCTTCTTTTCATTGTAGATGCTCAGCTAAGCTCCAATCTATGGTTCCTCCCATTGTAAAACATTCACAACAGAAACTCGTCTAGCTATAACCACTATAAATAATATTCTTTTTTATTTTGTACATAAAACTAAACGCAACTTCGATGAACAAAGTGTCTTCCCAAGTACTCATATGTGGAGCATAATGTCATGAGTGTTGCTTCCACGTTGACTACAATAGTTGTTTTCAAGTTCAATGTTAACAAATTATTGTCGAGCTGTCCTTTTAAATATTCAACATTTGCCATGTTTCAACCATCATTTCCAATCCTCAATGTGTTTTTCTTAACGTCTTCCTGACAAATGCATTAACCCTTATCCTCGAGTGGGTTTTTGTGTTTTGATAGGTGCTGACTCATTAGTAATAAAAAGAACTGTTGTTAACAGGGAAAATGTATTTTAACAATTGCACAAAGGGTGAACTAAATGTGCGAATGTGCGAATAATAAAGGTCTGAACTAGATTGGCCAATCTAAACTGACTTATTTGAAGCAATTGTTACATCAGTTTTTGTAGCATAGAACTAACACCTAAACTTTCACCAAAAGATTAGAAAAAAAATCATGTCTACAGCAGAATGCTAAGAGCTGCTCTTAACTTAACCTAGAGGCAACACCCTATGAGAGAATGAACCGTCCCCCTAAGTAATCCCATTTACAAACTTTCCACTACTTATGATTACTACGCTATAATCCCATTAACTAATGTATACCCATTAGTCCTTATCCTTGAGTGGCCCCTGGGCCTTGATAATTGGTGACTCCTTTGTAAAAAAAACAAAAAAAACTTTACACACACCTTTCACGGATCTCAGCTCTGATCAGAGAGGGGAAGGCAGAGAGAGAGAGATAGAGAGAAAGAGAGAGAGAGAGAGAGGAGAGAGACAAAGAGAGAGAGAGAGGAGAGAGAGAGAGAGGGGGACCAAACATGTTGATCACTGCTAGAAAGCTTAAGATGAATTTGTTCGTGATCTCCTTTTCTGAATGCCAAAATATGAGTATGGTGCAACGGAGAGACAGTACAGAATCTATGTTAAGTAATTAGTAGAAAACTCGCAATGAACCTATGAAGACCTACTTGGTTTAATGGCGGATAGGGCAAAATGGCGTGAGAGAATCAGGAAGATCCGTGACACTACCACAAATAGATGATAATGATGATGATTCAAAAGTATATAATTAGCGAACACCCAAGTGAAACAATTTGCTTTGTTGTACAAAGATATCTGCAAGTGAAGACTGTTAGGAATAAAGTCATGTTTTTCGCACACATAAATAAAAGTTGACTGGTCACTAGGAAATGCAGATGTATATATCACAAAGCGCTTTTATATATAATCAGTTTTTGCATTTGCAAAAACGGGGCCGAATAAATGCGAATTGTTATTGATTTAGACATGTTTATGAATTATCAGTTGTAGGTTGTTAATTTGAAAAAAAAATGAACGTGCCAATTAAATGGATTAATAAATATATGAAGATATAGAAAAATTTGAAATATAAAGGCTTTTATAGGATGACTGAGTTAAAAAAAAGGGGGGATGCGACATAAAATGAAACAAATAATGTATTGACTAAAAATGATCCCACACCGACTGAAAAAAAGGGTTAAGTATTTTAACAAATCAATCTCAACTGTATTCCAACCGTAATTAGATGCATTATCTCTTGAGTATGGTATTTAATTAATTGGCTTAATTGGCATTGTCTGCTTTCTATAAAAATAATCTCCGTAATTGATAAAAAGAACGACTAGTACGCTTTAAAAATCCTTCATTAACTCCCCACCAAAAAATATAAAAAATGGCACTATTATAAGATATTTGAAAGAAAACACAACTTTTTATTTTTTTTTTTAGAAAAAATGTCTTTAGTATAACATGAAACCGTGTTCGATGGCGAGGCGCCATTTTGGGACTTTGGGGAATGTGATGTTACCCAATACTTGCTATGGCTCCTAGGTCTGCCTTGCCGTGGAATGATGTTACCTGCCAGTGTCCCATTAATGGGTTAAATCGAGTCTATCATTTACATATTTTTTATTTGAAAAGAAAAAATATGAACATTTAAGGCAAATGAATCAGTAAATATTTGAAAATATTGAAAAACTTGAAGTGTAAAAGCTTTTACGGGGATGACCGAGTTCGCCACTGGACGGCCCAGAACGGGTTGATGTGACCGACTGAAAAAAGGCTAATTACCTTATTAATAAGCAAAGAACATGAATGACCTAGGTGACTTCTTCACTCCGTCTGTTGACTGCAAACCCACCCAGAGAGGTAACCCTTTCCTGAAAATTGGGCCGTCTTTTGGCTGATAGTTATGCATTCTTCCAGTTCAATCCCTTCTTCGGATAGACGGAAGCGAAAAGATCCTATCCGATCAATTGGTTGGTCACGTCATGCTCCTAATATTCATTCTGATTTTTTAAAAAAGTGCAAAGCCTTATTTTTCCTCTTTATTTTTCCCTTTAAATAGATACTAGAAGGCGAAGACTGAGAGTGTTGCGAACAAAGAAGATTACCAATGCTAAGAAGTAATGTTTTCTAAAAGTAAGGTTTTAAAAGAAGTAAATGTGAATACTGTATTTATTGGGGTGGTTCTTTTCTGAGAATAATGTCCCCTCTTTCTTCTAATAGAATTCCCTTCTAAGAGTAATGTCTTTACTTTCACTGTCAATTTTTCTTCTTGGAGCAAGAGAAATATATTGTAATGTATTCTGGTATTTTAAGAGCATTCTTGGAATATAATAATTATCCTACCTATAGAATCATATTTGATAACTTTATTTGGCATTAATTAATCCATAGATGGTTGACCTGTCGTAAGACAAACCAAACCTCACAAAAATAATGCTATAAGTCTATGATTTGGGTGATTGTTGGAGTCTTTTTTTCCAGCTTGGATGCGAATATTCTCAAAGAATAGTGTTTTAGGTGCTTATAGTGAGCGCACTGGCCTTCTTTGGGATTATAAAAAAAGAATAATAACGCTAAACACGCAGAACAACATCCGACGCGAAATTGCCTCTTGACCAAACGAACCATACATTTAGATAAATGTTTCTTGAAATTTCTTTTTGAATAATTAAATCCGGTTTTTAACGAAGATCTTATCGAGGGAAAGAGGCGTTTCATTTCGTAAATATAGTTATTTTGTTTTGTTTTTGTTGGCTTGCGTCGTTCATAAAACATACTTGAAACATTATCCAGGCAGATAAAGTGATTGTCTTCTTTTTTTTCTGTTCTATTTTTTGCTGCTATCATGTTCTTCCTGTTCCGTCTGTCGGTACACACGACGCGCCATTTAGCCGTTTTGTTTTCGATGCCGTCTCGCGTCTCTGTGAGACACATAGTCTGTTTATCGGTCTGTCACGCTAAATTTTGTTATAGAATTTCCATCGTTTTTTATAGTTGGATAAGAATGTGTTTTCTAGTTTAATATTAAAAAAGAAAATAGGCATCGCTTTTCTTGAACCGATGATTTGCTATCTGTTTTTTAAAAAATTTTTTTAATTTTTTTACCGAAATCTACGCCTTTTAAACAGTCAGATCGATGAAACCCCGGTACAAATAGACACTGATATATATATATATATATATATATATATATATATATATATATATATATATATATATATATATATATATATATATACTAGCTGCACCCTGCCACGCGTTGCTGTGGCTAAATTTGGTGTAATGGAAAAGTCTAATAAACAGAGAAAATGCATGTTTTTTATAATCTTAGTACAGCAATCCACTCCAAAAAGTGAAAAAAAACCCCAAAAAAACCCCAAAAAAACAAAACAAAACAAAAAAAAACAAAAAAAAAAAACAAAAAACGGCGAAAATGTAAAAAAAAATGGTACTCTTGCAGAATTGGATCCGGATCTTCGAGAGTTTCCGTCCAGTGTGGCTTGGACTTGGACTCGACCAACAGTCAGTCGATTAAGCCGAACGTTGCTAAAATGTTGAAACGTTAAATCGAGTTTTTTTTTTTTTTTTGTATTAAAAAATGTGAGTTTTTAATTAGTATTTGGCTGGGGGGGGGCGTTACAATACACAGATTCGAAAAAGTTGTCCAACAACAAATAAATGAAATCAAATGGAAGGTAAGTTACATTTCTATCTAATTGGATGATTTTTTAGTGTTTTTATTTGATGTAACGTTTAGTCGGCTCGAAAAACAGTGTTTATCGGTATATTTGAAAAATACAAATGGTGGCTGACACTGTTGAATATGTTAAGTTTGGGAAAATAAATTAAAAACTATACAAAACAGTGTCAGAAACCCACCGAATATATGTTACCGTGACATACGCTGACATATTCGGTGAGTTTCTGACAATATTTTGTATAGTTTTTTAGTTTTAATTCACTTTCCCAAACTTAACGTAGTCAACAGTGTCCGCCACCATTTGTATTTTTCAAATATACCGATAAACACTGTTTTTCGAGCCGACTAAACGTTACATTAAATAAAAAGGGTTTGTATTACTAAACACAGATACGAAAAAGTTGTCGAAAATAAATATATAACAAATAAATGTTATTAAAGGTATTATTAGTGTTTTTATTTAATGTAAAATGTTTAATCGGTTCGAAAACATGCAGTGCTTATCAGTATATTTGAAAAATACAAATGGCGACAGACTGTGTTAAACACGTTAAGTTTGGAGAAATGAGTTAAAATTAAAAAACTATACAAAATACTGTTAGGAACTCACTCAATATATGTTACCGTAACACAGGCTGCCATATATTCGGTGGTTATTTAACAGTAATTTGTACAGTTTTGTTTTTAGTTTTAACTCATTTTCCCAAACTTAACGTGTTTAACACAGTCTGCCGCCATTTGTAATTTTCAAATATAGCGGTAAACGCTGTGTTTTTCGAGCCGATTAAACATTTTACATTAAATAAAAACATTAAAGAATTATCCAGTTTGGTAGAAATTTAACTTATCTTGCCTTTTATAATATTTGTTATACATTTGTTTTTTGACAACTTTTTCGAATCTATGTGTACAGTTATACAAACCCAATAAAAATACTAAAAATTATCCAGTTAGGTAGAAAAGTAACTTATCTTACCTTTAAAAACATTTACTTGTTATATATTTGTTTTTGTTGACAACTTTTTCAAATCTTTGTGCAAGTACAAACACGAAGGGGGTATTATTCTGTCTATTTTTAGTTGCGTGCAAGCGACTCTATAAGTCAATCCGTCGGTCGGTCTGTCGGTCTGTCCGTAATACTTTTGTGCTTGGGCTTTTTGGTTAAGATCAAAGGTATGTTGTTAATAGATGCTGTTCTTAGCTTTTAAAAAATTTCTTGGCCTTTTGACCAAGACCTTCCCTGTCCCTCGATACAAATAAAATTTTATTAATATTGCTATCTTTTTTGTATTTTTTTATATAAATAAAAAATGTTTCAAAATTGAGTTTAAGTAGGAACACCCACCCCTCTCCCACCACACACACATAAATACAAATTTAAAGGGGTAACCATGATAAAAGATGCTGGCCGAGAGAAAAATCATTTAAAATTTACAACAGAGACGAAATGGATCAACCAAACTCACCCCCCCTTTTTGAGTTGGCCTTGTGCCTAAGTTTTTTGTTCATTTTCCCAACTGTATTTTTTTCCTGTGAATAAAAAAAATTAATATCTCAAAGTGTAGTATCTGTTCCCGCAGATACTGCAAGCAAAGCCCATATGTGGGGGCAGCCCCACATATAAGACCTTGGTCAATGTAGGGGCAACTCTTCATACCAATTGTCACTATCCAGCTCCCCTACTCCCCAGGGAGTTGGTCACCATTTCCCCTTCACTCCTCACATTAAAAATGCTATCCTTCTCTTTATCTCAGGGAGGAGATCTCATCTTTCGGAATTTTCTTTTCCATGTAGATGTAACTTTCAACTTCCTTAATGGTCTTTCCATCAACAATTATTGGCGACTTGGCAACGCACTGGTTCAACATCATCTTGGTCTTCCCAAGATGAATGTTGAAGCCAACCGGTTTGCTCTTAGAGTGGATGTTGTTTAGAATGTGATTTAGTTCCTGAGGAATGTGCCATCAGTACTATATCATCAGCAAAGATGAGATGTGATAGGTGTTCGCCATCGATGTTGACTCCTCTTCCCTCCGATTTAATCCACCTGATTATCGCATCCTGGAGACAGGCTGTGAAGAGTTTTGGCAATATGTTATCTCCTTGCCTTGCTCCCCTCTCCAGCTTGATCTTGTTGCTGTGATGATGGAGCTTTAAATTAGAGGTAGCCCCACTGTACAGGTCTTTCAGCAAGGTGATGTGTGTAGAGTCAACTCCTTGATTCACAAGGGCAGTAAACAGAGGATCAAACTCTCCCTCTTTCTCTCTCTTTCTTTCTCTTTCGCTCTCTCTCTCTCTCTCTCTCTATATATATATATATATGTGTGTGTGTGTGTGTGTGTAAAAGAGAGAGAGAGAGAGAGAGAGAGAGAGAGAGAGAGAGAGAGAGAGAGAGAGAGAGAGAGAATTAAAATGGGGATTGGTGCAATGGTTTTTCTGTCAAATTTAACTTTGAAATATATAAATACTCTCCAATGAAGTCATTAATAAATTCCCAATTCTTTTCTGCAATCTAACCATTTGATATGAATAAGTTGCAGTCTATGCTTAACTTGTCCAATAAGTTTAAATCATGAATTTCCAACGTTATTTGTTCTATCACCAATCATATGCGGAACCACTTTGAGGATTGCCTCATCAGTAGGAGGTGTAATTTTGAATAACTAAATTGCTCTTTGGATTTTTATTTGCAAAGCCAGGCCAGGAACATCTATTTGTAGTTATATATAAGGTGATCTCTCTCCTAAAAATGACATTCATTGTATTGTTAATAAAACTTGCAATCCTTTACGAAATCAAATTTGCTACAAATATGCTTCACTCTGTGCCTGACTTGTTCGCCAGGTTCCAGTCTTTATTTTATCATCGTTCAGTTCTACGTAAACAATGATAATCCTATAAAAGAGTTAGAAATACCCACAAGAAAACAATTTTTGAAGCTCATTCTAACTATTCTCAAAAAAAAAAAAATCAAAATGTTGGCCCTCGTGATTTTTGGAGATTCTACACTAGTGTTATTAATAGTGGCAAGTCTGCTATTCCTCCTCGTTCTCAAGTTATTTTATCTTCCAAGAATAACGCTGATCTCCAAGTTCGTCTTTTTGCTCACGTTTCTTCTGGTTATTAGAGTGTTGTTCTTCCGAATTTTATTCTGAAAACTGTTAAGTCCCTTGATTCTCTAATTATCACCCTATAAGATAGTTACAAGGGTTCTTTCTGATCTTAACCTGTCTAAGGCTTCCGGCCCTGGTTGATTTCGTGTAACCGTTTGAAAACCTTGTGCTCTTGAACTTTCTTCTATCCTTTCAATATTATTGTGTTTATCGAATTCGTGTTTTCCTTCTTGTTGTATCTATCATTAAAAATGCTGTTTATCGATCTGACACAACTAAGTATCGTTCTGTTAGTCTCCTATCTGTTCCTAGCAAAGTTTTTGAAAGGTTGGACACCGGCAACCTTGTTCCTTTTCTGGAAAAGTTTGGGTGTCTTTAGTCATGTTCAGTATGGCTTTCGTGGCTTTTGTGACTTTCGGTCAACCGCTGATCTTTAATCTGTTGTAACTGAGCGGATCTGTCGGTTTATGGATAATTCAGGAGAGGGTAGGACCATTGCGTTTGACATTTCCAAGGCGTTCGACAGTGTGTGGCATTCTGGTTTTCTACACAAACTTCGAGATTATGACATTGGTGTTAAAGTTCTTGACATTATTACGTTATATCTTTCTGATCGAAGTAACTCTGGATGATGTCTCTCCATTCTCTTTTACTATTAATGCTGGTGTTCCTAAGTGCGATATTCTAGCTATAATTCCGTTTCTTCTCTATATCAATGACCTTCCAGAGAATATTATTAAGAGGATTAATATATATATATATATATATATATATATATATATATATATATATATATATATATATATATATATATATATATGCTGAGGACATCACTATATATTCTGATGTTTCTTCGTGCTCATCTCTCCCGGGTCAGTTGAAATGTGCAGTTAACCTACAAGTTGACTTTCGTTCAAATTGTAGAGCGGGGTACGACATAGCTTATTTCGTGTAATCCTTTTAAGACTCTACTCGTCTCTTTCAACCGTAGGCGTACCCTTTTTTTCTGAGATTCTCAATGTGGTTCTGCTCTTAAGGAGTAATCAATTCTGAAACTTCTAGATTTTTGTTTTGCATCAAATCTTTTTTTTCGAGTTCATATATCAAATCCATTACCATTTTTGTTTCTCGTAAAGCATGAAGAGTATAAAGTGTATCTTGGGTTTACTTCCGGCAGCCTGGCAACTCTCGCTTCCCTTATTTTGTTATTTAATCTTCGTATTCCATAAACGGTGTTTCTGGGAAAATGTTTGTGTGTGGGGGAAGGCGGGGGAGAGAATCGCTGTTTTCTGCGTCAAAATCCATCTAACACTTATTCTTGGCTTATTTTGGACCATGAAGTAGTATTTTATTTTATCTTTCATTTTTATTTTTTTATTTTTAACTTCGTACATCAATGCCCTGCCTCGAGCGATTTCTATAAAAAGTCGGTTATCTCTATCGTCCTAAACACTTTCTAATGTCATTCTCGTTCTTTACAAACCTACTATTAGACCATGTATAGAGTATTGTTGTCATATTTGGACTGGTAAATCTTAGTCCCATTTGAAGATTCTTAATAAAGTGCAGAAACGTGTCTGCAATTTAATTGGCCCCACTCTTTCTTTTTCTCGTCAATCTCTTTCTCACATACCTGATTTTATTAGTCTCAGTTTTTTTCTATAAATACTATTATGGCATGTGTTCTTCAGAATTGTCTGATCTATTCTATGCTTCTTTTGTTTCAGCTCATTTGACTCGTTTTCATAGTGGCCTCCATCAATTCGCTATTTTGTTACCGCATGTTGATATCGTTTTCTATTCTAGTAGCTTCTTACAAGAACCGCAGGTTTGTAAATCTTTCTTTCTCTTGACTGTTTTCCTTCTACCTATTACCTTGTTCTTTTAAAAAATAATGTCAATAGACATCCTATATCTTTTCGATAATCATCTCTCGTTCTTTTAACTCCTTACGTCAAGTGGCTTCACGCAATCATAACTTTGTGTCGCTTTCACCTCTTTAATTGGATAACGTCACCCCTTTGTGAAATCATCTCTTTATATCACTATAGAGAAACTTCCCAGTCTCCACCGCCTATTTTGTGAATAACGTTATTTCTTTATGACTTTACACATTGTGCATGAAAACAAACATACGATACCAAACATGCAAGATTGCAAAAAAAAAGAGCCACCCTTTGTTTTAGTAAGTGCAGTCATCCTTTTGTGACTCTCTCTCTCTCTCTCTCTCTCTTTGTTACGTACCTCAGTGTGCACGTGGCAAAGCATGTAGATTAATATACTTTCTATGATCATTTTAAAACACACACACATTAGTATGAAAATATTTAAAACATAAGAATATCATAATTTCTTTTTTCACTTTTTCAGTATACCTAGAGGTGCAACTGATGATGAAACCATATACCAAAATAAAACAGATTTTTTCTTGAATGAGATTTTGCGAGATATTTAATTGTGCTATTAATTTTGTATTAGTCTATTTATCATGATATCTTGAGGTCCGCGTCGCACCGGACCACGCATAGACAGCAAACATTTTATTATATTTAGAACCTAAAAATTGAAAATTGTAGAAATTTAAATAAAGATTATAATAACGGAAGGATTCTTCTTCATTTCCGAGCAACGCTGGATATCCTGCTAGTCACAGGCATATAAAAAATTGCATGTAAATCTTTTCACTTTCATTTTTCTTTCGTCTTCTTAGATTTTTGTTAGAGAAGAATTGCATGTGAATTAGAAAGTGTAAACTCATAGACTTCTTACTTTATTCATGGCTTGAAAGATAAAATATTGGTTAGTATTAATTATAAACATTAACAAAATCTAGGCACGGCCAAAAATAGAAGAAAAACTAAGTTATTGTTTTTTAAAACAAATTAAAATCTATTAAAATCCATTATTCTTATGCAATTTCTTTTTCCAGAAATATAAAAATCTAAATTTTATAATATGAAAAGCAGAATAATATTAAAAAAAACTATTTTTAATATAATTTCAAATGTTAAATTTTACACGCCCCCCCCCAAAAAAAAACACCGTTCATCGCCATTTTTGTCTCGATGGAAAAAAACATATGAATACTTTTAAAAGGGTTTTGAACCAATTATTATTATTTTTTTAATCTAAATAAGATTTAGAATGATTTGCTATAAGAATATGCAAAAATATTATAACATAAGTACCTGAATTTAAAATAATTCGATCTTTTATCTCAGGCTATGGATTTCACATAGCGAAAGTAAAAAATCCAAAATTTAATGATACTTTAGAAGGAACTACAGTAGCCTTTTTAGGACTAAATAAGTTCATTTAGTCCCATAAATGTCCATGTATTTTAACTTTTGCTTTGACAATTAAAGGAGGAATTAATTTTATAAGGGCTTAATTCTTTTTCCATTAGCTATATATATATATATATATATATATATATATATATATATATATATATATATATATATATATATAAAAGAAGGGGAACGGCCACCTAAAACCACTAACCTAGCTCTAAAACAGATCCTTTGTTTGATAAAATGCATGCCCATTGGCTGGTAGGAAGGGGCGCGGTGGATACTAGAAAGCTGATTGGCCAACTAGTAATCCCCAACATGTATAAAAACAAGAAGCAACGACAGAATTCGCGCATAAGCCTGACGAATCCTATAGTTGGATGAAACTCAGAATATTCAGTGTAGCTTAATCGCCATATATATTTTATAAATTACTATATATATATATATATATATATATATATATATATTTACCAGTAGTGAAAAAACCGGACTAGAGTGCTCAATGTGTAGTCAGAGCAGTATATATATATATATATATATATATATATATATATATATATATATATATATATTTCTAGCTGAAACAATTTGTAAACTCATTCTGGACTCACAGTAATAAATTTCCTATATATATATATATATATATATATATATATATATATATATATATATATATATATGCCTACATACCTCCGAAGATAAGCAATGATGAGGCTGGCTAGTACAAGATGGGTGACCATTTTAAGAATGCTAAACGCCATATGCGTTGGAGACAACTCCTGTATCTAGTATCACGCTTGGTCATCTTGGCCCTATGTTGCCGTCAGGACCAAGTGTTTCTGGACAAGAGAGTGTGGTAGATGCAAGTCCCCCACACTTTAAACTTAGTCAAGCGCAAGTCACAGCAAAATGGAAAAGAGGGAGATAATAACTGTTTGTAAAATACGAACAACTGTGCGTAGACCTTATATAACGTAACAACAAATTGCCGAAAGAAATTATTGTATTTTTTGCAAAATGCGCAGTTATCAATCTTTTCTTTAATGATATCGATTCTTCAAAACATTTCCTATTTAATGGTATAGTAGTAGTATTGGACTCACTAAAAGAAAATTATTAATTTATTTTTCAAAGATTTAAAAATAGTGTTTTTCGTAAAAATAATGAAAATATATAATTTTTTTTGCTAATCTGAAAGATAATAATTATTATTAACATATTCAACGAATTTCACACTTCAAAATACAAAAGATGAAAACTAAAATTTTTACACTTCAAAATACAAAATGATGAAAAATTAAATTTTCACACTTCAAAATACAAAAGATGAAAAATTAAATTTTCACACTTCAAAACACAAAAGATGAAAAATTAAATTTTCACACTTCAAAATACAAAAGATGAAAAACTAAATTTTCACATTTAAAAATACAAACTGATGAAAAATAAAATTTTCACACTTCGAAATACAAAAGATGAAAAATTAAATTTTCACACTGCAAAATACAAAAGGTAAAAATTTAAATTTTCACACTTCAAAATACAAAAGATGAAAAATTAAACACATTTAAAATTTGGATTTTCAACCTTAAACTCTAATACGTGCACAATTTTTTTGTTTGTATATATACAATCACCACCCTTCTCACAATACAATATATTTTGTTCAATTTCGGCGCATATTTGTAACCACAAATGAAGAACGGAAGTTTGTATATATATATATATATATATATATATATATATATATATATATATATATATATATATATATATATATATATTATTTTATTACCGTTTTATCTGTTTAGTTACACATGTTTCTGTTACAGAATTGTATCAACGATCCATTAACTTCTGTTTAAGTCTGACGAAGTTACTGGATTGTTGATGCGATACGGTAACAGAAAAATGTGTAACTAAATAGATAAAACGGTAATAAAATAAAATAAAACATAAAAAAATATATTTTCTCTGCAATGGTATTGAGCATCTTCTTCAAATTTTTACTATTTACCAGTTTTGCTATATATATATATATATATATATATATATATATATATACTACTAACAATAATTATTGACAGATCCATCGCTATCTAGGAAGAATAGTAAAAATTCTACGAACTCAATTTTATGGAGTATATATGGAGTTAATCGTTTGTTGTCTTGAAGAGATATTGTGTGCTATGAAAGCATTAATAGAGTGACATTGCATATTGAATATGCATAACACACACACACACACACACACACACACACACACACACACTCTCTCTCTCTCTCTCTCTCTCTCTCTCTCTCTCTCTCTCTATTTTTCTACCTATCTCTCTGAATATTTTGATTTCCCTGCGTTTTTTTTCTTCTTAACTAAGCACCGATTTAATTGGCCGTTAGCATTTTGTGTTGCTAATTGTCCTAATCTGACTGAGCACATTTCCCACTCCTTCAACTTTTTACTTTTCGGTCTTTTTATCCTTCTTCTTACGTTTTCTACGTAAATTTCGTATTTAAGTTGTTTTTTTTTTGTTTTTTTTTTAAGTAAGAGTCAACGTTAAATTTTGTAATCTGATGATGGTGAGCGATTTTAATGACTTGTTTCAGGTTACAAACTGTTTGCATTACGTTTTTGTAGTTTTTTTTTGTCGATCAGTGCAATTGTAACGATATCGTTTAAAAAATTATTCAACATTTTAAATAGCTGGGATACTTTCCGATTCGGTCGAGAAGAAAGTTCTTGCGGAGTTTTGAATTTTGATTTCAAATAATGGATTTTCAAATAAGTTTCCTTATAATACCTTTACTTCATGTATCATTTTAAAGAACGTTTTTCGCTCTATCTAATCGTTTTAATCACAATCGTTTTAAAACACCTATTCTTCTCTTCAGAACGTTGAATACAAGATAGAAAAAAAGCAAATTTGAACAATTTTCTTATTTCAATTCAAGCTAGGCCGAAAAGTTGCTGAAACAGCTCGCGATATCAACTAAGCGTTTGGCCCAGGAACCACTACTTAACGCACAGAACAGTGGTAGTTTAAGAAATTTAATGGTGGCGATGAAAGTCTTGAAGATGATGAGCGTAGTGGTCGGCCATCGGATGTTGACAACGATTAATTAAGAACCTTAGTCGAAGCCAATTTACGCAAAAATGTTGGAGAACTTGCTTCTGAATTAGACATAACGTATACGACGATTTCCAACCACTTGAGAGAGATTGGAAAAACAAAAATACTTGATAAATGAGTACCTCACGACTTGTACGACAACAAAACAAACAAACAACAAAAATAATTGCTTTTATGAAGTGATCTTCTCTTCTTTTACGGAATAAGAACGATTCTCTTCTCGACCGGTTGTGACTTGCGATAAAAAGTGGTTCTTTACGACAACTCGACAACATTCTGCATGAGAAATGCTTTAAAAACCTAAGATGAATGGCTCTCGTCTTATCTGATCTTATTCCTGATCTGAAATGGAACACATACATCAAATCCGTTGCAAGGCCGCTGGAAAAATGGTAGGATCCTTCTATCGATCTATCAGCTCGCTGCTGATACAATTCTCTATCTATATAAGAGCCAGGTATGTCGAAGGATGGAGTACTGTTGCCACATCTGGACAGAAGCTTCTAGAAAGGACTTATTCTGCCTTGATAGAGTTCAAAATAGACTTCATAGCCTAGTAGGGGATGTCCCTTTTCTCTTCCCTGCAACCTCTTTCTTACAGAGGAGATGTTTCAATTTTGTCTCTGCTTTATCGTTATTTTCATGGCAAGTGCTCGACTGAGGTCCAATCTGTGCCCCCCCTCGTCAAACTTTCACAAGAAACACTCGTCTAGCTGAAAATACTAATTCCCCCCACTCTTTATCTGTACCTAAATCTAAATGTAGATTCCATGAACAAAGCTTCTTTCTTAGAACTGCCTTCCGTTTTCCTGCTTTTCAGCTAACTACAATACGGATGTCTTCAAGTCTAATGTGAACAAGTTTTTGATGAGCCGTTCCACAAATTTACCGAATTTCTATTACTAACGATTACTATATTGTCCAATTTTACTACTGTACACGCTTTAACACTTATCCTCCAGTGGCCTCTGGGTCTTGATAATTGGCGATGCCTATGTAAAAAAAAAAAAAAAAAACCCAAAAAAACAAAAACAAACTCCTTCAGCGACTTCATTTCACTGATGACTAAGACATGTTAAAATCGCCAGGAAGGACTTAGATTAGAAAGAAATTGAAAACAATAATACATTATTTAATGTAACCATGTGATTGAATTACGTAATATTTTATTTCAAATTTTATTTTAAAATTGATTTTTAAAACCAAACCCGTTAATATTTAGTCTTATTTATTTTCTTTACTTGAAATTGTCGTTAGCGTTGATTTGTGTACGAAGAGAAAGAGTTTTTCATTTATTTATTTCTTTTTTGCTTATCGTGTGCGTGAAAACAGAAATGAAGAGAAGGAGGGGGCGAAACTATAAAGAGGGAAAGAAAAAGCGGACAGCAGTTAAAAAGAAAGTGATGGCACGTTTATCAGCACGTACGCGGGTGAAAACAAAAATGTAAAGAGAGAAAGATACATTATGCAGCACGGTAGTTAGGAATACCTCAAGAACCAAAACAGAAACACTGAAAAAGAGGTAGATATCTTTTTAGAAACTCCGACATTTGAAGGATTATATAAGTTTAATGAGGGCGGAGTTAGATAAGAAAACTAATAGGAGAGAAAAGGAAGAAATTCGAAGGAAGCACCAGACAATAGATTAAAGTGAAAATTATAATTACATCGGTTTCCCATGTGTTAGAAAGGATAAAGTCGCTGACCCACCCAGGTACTTAATTCCCCAAAAGCGGTGAATAACTTTCCACCCTGTAGTGAGACCCTAACAAAGATAGTTAGATTTTCCGCGTGTAAAGACGAACGAAACTTGTAACGGCGACGAAAGAGTTACTGAAGTTACCACTTCACGGAAATGGCCCGTAAGTGCCGAGTTAGAGTAGGACAACGAAACCTATGACTCGTTTGAGATTGTAAATGACGAAGGCAAGCTGCTTGGCCATAACGATAATGGTGTAGCTAGGGTAATTGATAGTGACACGTATTCTATTGCAGAGAATAGTATACAAGATTTTGACAAAGGTAGCGAGAAAATGACAGCTTTGAGAGAAAGCCACAAAATGTTTGCCAGACGTATTTAACTGAGAATTATATAAATAGACCCTAATCTGAAAATAAGGAACGCACAAATCGTCCAAATGACGGGAAAAAGCTACTACTACTACTACTACTACTACTACTAATAATAATAATAACAATAGGGAGAAGAAGAAACGAGACCCACAGTGTTTGTAATATTATGAAATCTGTAGTGAAGTAGAAAAAAAAAGAAATTAAAAAAAAATATATAAGACACAGCTGTTCCTTCCAAAAGGTCGAGCTCTTCAACGTCCAAAAATAATTCGCCGTCACTTCGTCCAACCGTCGTTTCACTCTCTGCGCTCTTCACCCTGCTTTAAAAAAAAAAAAAGTACCGTTTATATGCTGCCCATTTCTCCATTTATGCAAATTGACTATCAACCAGAGCCATCTAGTTTTCCATTTCTCCAAACAGCCAATTTGCAAAGGGGGACAACTCAAACCACACAGAGCCATTTAGTTTTCCATTTCTCCAAACAGCCAATTTGCAAAGGGGGGCAACTCAAACCACAAAATCCAACCCCTGATAAAAATCAGCATAATATTTTAGTGAAAAACTAGTCCGATGATGAAGATGATGAGGAAAATGATGTTTATGAGATGATGGTACATGTCGATAATGATAGTGGTGGCAAAGAATTATATGATCGGAGTTCGAATGACAGTATAACGGATTTTGGTGACGGAGGTAATGATGATACTACAAACGTCCTTGATGACAGAGATTCTAACAATGATACAGGCGAGTTAAATGATCAAAAGGATAACGGTTACAAAGATAAAGTGAATAGTGAAAATGACGATAATTGTCAGAACGAATTAGGTGACATTAACGACGCTAAAGAGTACAACGAGATCATTCTCCTCCTTAAAAAGACGATATACGATGACAATGTTGATGGAGTAACGCCAGAACATGTCGTTAACTCTAGCGTATGCAAAAAAAACGACTAAAACCATTGCGTACGGGCTTGCCGAGCATAGTAAGAGTTAAGTTAGACGCTTACCCATTCCAATTGCAAACAACTTTGCAGAAGTTTCCGGTCCTAGTCAAAACGGTTGTCCGTAATTGCCATTGCAGTCCAGTCACAATAAAGATTGGTAAAGAAACAGTCTTGTATTATTTGAAGTTACATTGGTTAAAATAATAGCTGACATGGAGGCAATACATGTAATCCACCTCATTTTTCGCGAATTAATTAATCGTGAAATGGCATTATGTATAATCCCATTTCATTTTCGTGAAAAGGTGTGATATATTTAGGATAATATTAATGTTCTTTTTTTTTTAACCGAGGAGGAAACATATCCTGTTTTCTTGGTTCCTGACTAAGGAAGAATTGGACCGAGTAATTCATTCCTGTTCATCTATTCATCTGTTCGCTTGTTCGCACTTTTCTCAATAACCACGCCTTGGATGTTTTAAAAAATTTGCGCAAACTTTAGTCATGGTGAAAGTAATATTTTGCCAGAATGGATTTTCCGTGATAACTCTGATTGACCCCCTAGGGGGCCATTATAGAGGTAAAATTCCTCCAAAATTGTTTGTTCGTTCGTTTGTTCGCACTTTTGACAGTAACCACTCCTTGATTTTTAAAAAAAATTTGCACAAACATTAGTCATGGTGAAAGTAAAATTTTGCCAGAACAGATTTTCCAGGATAACTCTGGTTGCTCCACCCCGCCACGTAGGGGAAATTATAGGCTTAAAATTGCTCCTAAATTGTTCATCCGTTAATTTGTTCGCACTTTTCTCAATAATCATGCTTTGGATTTGAAATAAAAAGAAACTTTGAACAAACATTAGTCATGGTGAAAGTAAATTCTTCCCTCGTGGAGGTGGATCTTGCATGCTCGGGTTGTTTATTTTTGTTATCGTCTGTGTAAAAATGTAAATGAAAAGAGAAAGAGAGAAGAGAGGAGAGAGAGAACCTATAGAGAGAGTAGGAGGTGATATAGACATCAACGAGCGTGCGCGGGAGACGTTGTGTGTGTGTGTGTGTGTGAGAGAGAGAGAGAGAGAGGGAGAAAGATGGAGGGGGCAGAAAGAGGTGATAGAAGAGAGCGTAGAGCAGACGGCTTTGCAGGGATCGCTGTGATAGAAAAGCGTCTGTAGACGGAAGATATACGATATTTGAAGAAAAACAAAACAAAAGGGCAAAAAGAAAAAAGATCTATATCTCGAAACGAGATGAATGAAGGAAAAAAGAACAGAACAGAAAAAAGGAATATTCCTTTTTTTCTAAATTCGATCTTCATCCCAAACAAGGCAAGTGCTACTTTGAAGTAGGGGGCTACTATCGAAACATAATTTGCGGGGGCATTATGAAGGGAGATGAGTAGAAAGATGTTTGTTCACATTACATTTGAATATCAGTACAGTTGGGAAAGCAGTATCCCGGAAGGGAGTTCCAAAGACTTGCAGTTCTGGGGAAGAAACTATTGGAGTAAAAGGCTTTCTGATACTTGTAAAGGGGTGGGACTTAGTTGCTTGTTGGGTTTGTCAGGGGTAATCACGTCGAGGAGGTACAAGTTCTTGCAGTTCGTCAGAGCATACACCATTAAAGTATTTTTAGAACAAGCAGAGTGATGCAACATTTCGTCGATGGGACAGAGACTGAAGCCTAGATGACAGTTCAGGACCTATCAGGTTGGGGACTCTCTTTTGAACACTGTCCAGGAGTGAGAGACAAGCAGCAGATGCACCAGCCCAAATGTGACAGAAGTACTCCATACATGGGCGAATGGTGGCCTTATCGAAGTACAAGATACTTTCAGACGTAAGTAATTTTCTAGCACGATAGAGAGAGCATACTTTCTTCGCAGCAACCTTGGCACTGCTCTCAATGTATATATTCCAGTTCATGTTCCCTGTAATCGGTAGGCCGAGGGAGTTTAAAGGAAGTATTTTCAGGCAGTGTATTTTTGGCCATTGCTATTAGTGGTAGAAAAGGTTTCTTGTAGTTATTAAAGGAAACAAGCTTAGTCTTGGCAGCATTGAATGTGACCATCTATTTTTGTCCCCATTCCACTTCAGATTGGAGGTCATCCTCTAGTGTTTCTGCCATTTCCTTAGGTATGTGTTCATTTGTTTTCCCCTCATGCCTGTTATAAAGGGTGGTGTCATTGGCAAATATACCTATCTCTGAAACAATTTTATCAGGGAGGTCATTTATGAATATCAAGAATAATAAAGGTCCAAGGATAGACCCCTGGGGTACTCCCACATTTATATAATATTATTTGGATGTACGACCGTCGAAGACAACTTGAATTTTTCTCTTACTTAAGAAGGATTTAATTACATTATGTATTCTTCCAATGATACCATATGATCTAATTTTCCTGAGAAGACCATCGTGCCATACCCTGTCAAAAGCCTTAGATATATCAAGGGCTACCGCTCTACCCACCCCTGTTTTGTCCAGTGAACCGTATATATGTTCAGAGACTACAGTTAAGATATCTGCTGTTGAATGGGCTTGCCTGAATTCATATTGTTTGTCAATCAGGAGTTTAGAAGCTGTGTTGGACTAGGGATTGATTAACTAAGGACTCAAATATTTTGGCGAAAAGTGGGAGGAGGCTAATGGGGCAATAATTTAATGGGTCGGTTCTTTCACCAGAATTCTTGAAGACTGGTACCACAGAAACGGGTTTCCAGCAGTCGAGAAAGCAAGATTCGTTAAGGCATTTATTGCACAGTTTCGAGAGAATTGGAGCAACCTCAGAAGAGCATTTTTTATTAGCACAGCCGGGATGAGATCTGGTCCACATGCTTTTGAGGTATCTAGGTCTTTTATGATATGATACCATGCGCCTGAGAAGGGGTGATTTTCAAATCGTCTAGTGTGGTGTCTGTCCGCAAAGGAAAGTCGAGGAGGGAGTGATGTGCCGGGTCCAGTGTGGAGTTTGAGGCAAACCGATTAGCAAGCAGATTAGCCTTGTCGGTTGCCGTGCAAGCAACCTCATGATTGTTTGATAGTGGGGGAATCGTTGACTGCCCATTATTTACTACACTGTTGTAGATTTTCCAAAAATCACGAGTTCCTAATTTCTGTGATTCGATGCGTTTCCTGGTGGTTTCAGTGGAATCTGTCTTAGCTGTCGCTATTACTCTCTTACAATTATTTCTGTCTTCTATAAACTTCTGCCTGTTTGAACTGGACTTATATCGGCTGAATCTGCGGAACGCATGCTGTCTTTGAGCAATGGCAGCTGTACAAGCAGAGGTGAACCATTGAGGAGAGTGGAGCTTGCTATAGAATTTCCGTGTAGGAACATGCGCCTCAATTGCAGTTTTAAACCATTCAGTGGTCTCATTTGCTCACTGTTCAGCTGGGAGAGAAAAGATATTTTGCTATGGGGCATCTCTGATGAGTTCCCTGATGGTTTCCCAGTCAGTCTTTTTGTAATACATTGTTGTTTTGAGTAGTGGGTCTTCAGTTTTAGGGTGAGAATTTAGGGTGATTTCTACCATTATCACAGCGTGATCAGCATTCCCGAATGGACTGTGGGCATTTGTTGTACAATCATCGGGAACTGTTGTCAGAAACAGATCTAGAAGTGAGGTATGTTGGTCTTGCTGGTCTGGGAAACGTGTCGGGAATGTAACCGTCTGAGATAGGGAATGTGATATAGAGAAGCTATGTGTTGTGCTACCAGCTACCTTTGTGTAATTAGAGAATCCAAGCCAGTTACTGTGGTGGAAATTGAAGTCACCAAATACGTGTACTTGTGCGCTAGTATCGAGGGAGAGTACTATATCTATGCTGTCAGAGACTTTGTTTATTTGGGTACAGTTCTGGGTTGAGGGAGAGCGGTAGAGAAAATAGAAGTAGCTAATATTATGTTGCATATTTAGTCTGAAGTACATAAAGGTCTGGTTGTCTGATTCTAGTTTTATTTCTCTAATCAGGAGGAGGGTGTTACGAATATAGACTCCAAACCCATCCATATACCTGGCTGAGTCCTTACGGCGGAGTGGGAGATAACCAGGCATGTTAAAGTGGTTAGAGGGAATAGAGGAGTGAAGGTTAGTTTCACTTAATGCTAAGATATCCGGGGTGTTTACAAGGAGATATGATTCAACATCATCTAAGTTAGTTCTAAGCCCGCGGATATTCGTAAATGCAAGCCTCAAGTGAGGGGGCAGGTTAGTTTTCTTTGAGTTTGGCCCTGATTTAAACGCATCTTTTTCTTGAGATGTCATTTCATTTTATTTAATTAAAAATCTTCAGTTAGCGCGAGGGAATGAGGGGTGCTGGACGAGTGGTTGTGCAGAATATTAGACATGCAACACAAGTAGACCATCAGCTGTCCTCACCCACAGGATTGTGGCCTCAAGAAAGCCCACCGGGGATGAATGCAGGGTCCCTTTCCATGCGCGACATGGCACTACAAGCATCCCGATATTATACAACTGTTGATGCAACAACCGCTCTAAACGTTATCAAAGAGTTAGGGCACCTGTACTATGAGTCGGAAACAACAGCTAGAAAACTGTCAATCCGGTACCCTCAATCCATTAGGCAAAGTCAGCCTAGTCCAACTACACCGACATATATGGTACTGAAGCACCCCCACAGTGTCCAGTTTAGAGGGATGGCGTGTGGCGGGAGCGGGGGAAAAACGGCGTTCATTGCCTTAGTCAGGAAACAAGGTCAGCCACTGGGCGATTCTGACGAGTCCTTGTGATAGTACCTCTACGCCTGGCTTATAGGCAAAGAAGGAGTATGAGAGCCGGACGATAGACAGAGCCTATCTTCTCCTTAAGCAGTTTAGGTTCGACAACAAGTACAACCACGACAATAAAAGAAATGAATCGTAGCAAAGCATAAAGGCAGACGGTAATTGATTAAATTAATGACAAAGTTCACCGACGAAAGTTTAAGTAATCGAGTGACAAAAATGAAAGGAACCCGTTGTTATGAACTATGAACGCTATTGAAGAGAATGAACAGTTAAAACAAACAAAAAGGTGAAAACGCATATATATAAAAACAAGCGAATTGTGAGTTCATCCAATCTTCCTTATTATTATTATTATTATTATTATTATTATTATTATTATTATTATTATTATTATTATTATTATCATTATCATTATTATTATTATTCTCCCCCCCCTCTCTCTTACTCTACAAGATACCTCTCCCGTATTAACAGACTGATATTTTTGTTTGTTTTGATTTTGTTATATAACGAATATACCCCTTGCTCGGTAAACAGTTAATTAATGTTAGATTGTTTTATCTACATATATTTTGTTTATTTTGTTCAATTTTATTTATTTTTCTAAATAAAATTTTATAAAGTTTTCATCTTGTTGTTTCCTTGTGTTCTGCCGTCACATTTATCCAATCGGTATCCTGAGAATCAAGTCTCGCATTCCTTACGTGTCGGTGCCATATTGCCACGAACCTTGGGAAATTTCATTTTTTTTTTAACATTCTGTTACGTCATTGTCTTCTCCTCCGCCTTCCCCAGCAGATTTCGAGGCGTAATAATTGCCAATGTCGTCAAGCACTTTTTATAATAGAATGTAACTAAATTTGGTGTCGGAATTTGTTTTGTTGCTGTTGGAATTGACAACAATAATTCGCTGGAAAACTGGAAAAAATGACCGTGAAATGCTTGCACGAGAGAGAGAGAGAGAGAGAGAGTGTGTGTGAGAGAGAGAGAGAGAGAGAGAGAGAGAGAGAGAGAGAGAAGGATAAAGATACAGAGAAACAGAGAGATACAAACAGTTACTTTTGTCGTGGTTGAAACAAGAGCGTGACACCAGTACACACACTTTTGAGATAAGTACACTGCAATTCAATGCAAAACGACACACACATGCACATGTTTTTTTTTTTACAAAAGAATCACCACTTATCAAGGCCCAGAGGCTATCCGAGGATAAGGGTTAAAGAGTGTACAATAGTCAGTGTGACAATATCGTAGTAAACGTTAGAAGTGTAAAGTTGGTAAATTGGATTACTTAAAGGGAACGGCTCATCAAGAGCTTGTTTACGTTGGACTTGAAAACGAACATATTGTAGTCACCTGGAAAGCAGGCAAAATGAAGAGGGTTCCACAGGTGTGCAGTTCTAAGAAAGAAGCTTTGTTCATGGAATCAACTTTTGAGTCTAGGCACAGATAAAGAGTGAGGGAAACTATTGATAGTGTTTTCAGCTAGACGAGTGTTTCTTGTGAAAGTTTGGCGAGGGGGGGATCATAGATTGGAGCTCAGATGAACACTTGCCATGAAGGTTACGCATTTCATAAGGTACAATACTCACCACAATGAATGACCAGAAGTTTAAAATAAAAGTATATCAATTTGAATTGCCTTATTATTTTTGGCGTGTTTTGCTTTGAATTCTCTCGTCGAAGCTGCCACAACGACGAAGACAACAGAATCTAAAACAATAACGAAATTGTAGAAAACTCTTTTGTGCTTGAGGACGTTTTAATTCTTCATCCTTTTTTTTTTCATGACGTCACGAAAAGACATAACCAAACCAACAAAACAGAAACAAAATAAGAAAATAAATGATCCACAGCTTTGCAACTGTCACATCACTACTTCAGAGAGAGTAATATATGTTTCTGACGATGTACAGATGAAAGGATGGGCTTCCATCCGGGCAACGATACAGATAGCCAAAGGCATCATTCGACCATACATGGATTATTGATGCCAAATTTGAACTGGTGCAAAACCACGAGAGTCTCCGAGAGCAATGTGCAAAAAGTCTCTAATCTAAACTCCAGCCCTTATCCCATCGCCGCAAAATTATATCCTTGTGCTTGTTTTACAAGTTCTTGCATGGAATGTACTCTGACGAACTTACTGCGCTTGTACGTCCTCAACATAAATACTCCCAAACGAGCCCAACTAGCAGCAAAATCGTGTAATGGACGGCAATTTTAACGATCGATATATAAACTGTTTATATTGGTAGATATTAGAACCCTTCGCCGGTAGTTAGAGATTATGTTAACTAGAATTGTTGTTGCAAAGAAAAAAAGAGTACACAAAACTTCAGCTCGCAGCAGCGTCGTCCGTTGGTACTTTCCGTAGACTCGTTTTCACGTCTGTCCTCATCTGCCCCAGTGGCCTGCTTTTATAAAAGACCTCCAAATTTGCATATGTGCGGGAGATTCTGCCAGACTGCATGGTTATATAAGGCTGCAGGCGCCATGTTGGACCCTTTTCAGCATCATGACGCTGCGCCAGCAAAGGGCACATCGAGGCCGTTTAACACTTCCCACAATTTTCGCCACAAGAATAAATTGTGGAAGTGTCACATTAAGTAAATGACGTGATTTATGCGGGGGTTCAGAGGTCAGCTCCCTAAATAAAACTGCTAGAAGTGTAACGTATTCGTTAATATTCTTCAACTGTGTCATTACATTTTAACACTTGGACTCAACACGTTGTGTCTGAGACAGTCGCAAAAAAAACAAGAAAAAAAGAAATTAAATTCAACTAGGTGTTTTCAGTTGAAATGAAAGACATTTATTCATGGTACTTTCCTAAATGCGCTTGCATCTTACTTTTTTTTACAGTTCATTTCGTCTGCTATGAGATTAAAAAATCTCTGCTTTCTTGATAAGTCCTCTTCAGTCTCCCACACCGCCACGGGTCGCACATCGATTTCAATCAGCACGAGTTTTACTGGTCCTTTAACCGCGTGATGTTTCTTCTTTTTTTTTCGTTTTTTCCCTTCTTTTCCTCCGCCGTACGTCACATCGTGCACCAGCTTGGTCATTTGTATACGTGTCATGCGACTGCTTTTGCTAACAGCGTTAGCGACTTTGTTACAGAAGCAAATATCGATGGTTACATAATAAACTATCACATGTTTGATGATTAGAATAGAGGTTGGGGTAATTTGCAGCGAAAAAGCGGTCACACAACACCTGCCCAACAATGTTGGACACTAAACGAATTTCCTCAAAACTGTGCGTTCGTCAATAATTTTTAAAGGCTAAGAAAATTAAATAAGAAGGAATTAATTTGAGCCTTTTTTAATAAAGAATTAATCTTGGTCTTTTCTTTATGGACGAACTTATAATCTTTAAAACCCGCAGCAAGTCTCCTTGAGTTTCCATAGAGGAATTTTGTTCCTAAACGATGCAACAATATAAGGAACAGCACACATGGGAAAATGAAGATGTATGCAAAACAGACTTTCATTAGTTTCCTGTCCGCTCACCAGTGATAATCCATACGTAAACCGCATGATGTTGGGGTGTTAACTACCCCCCCCGAAGATTTATTTCCCTGAAATATAGTTTTTCTTTTTCGCGCTAACCTCTAAGGGGTCTGTCAGTTTCCTTTTTCTGCCGGAATGACGTATTTCGGTACTAGTTTAAGGGGGTTCCAGGTCAAATGCGTCATACAGTAGGTCCAATGTATCTTCTTCTGGCGGAGTTTCACTTAACTTCAAGTGTTCAAGTGTTCAAGTGTTTCTTGTGCGTGGAATGTGGTCCTTCCATCATGTAGACCATACGGCCGATCCTGTTCTTGATTGTTCCCTGCTCCCATAAAGTATTATTATCTTGTGCATCTGGAAGAATATTTTTTTCTTCCGGTACGTCATTCTTCCTGGGAATAGTTGCTTTGTGGGTTTTACCTGTTTTAGCAATAATTTGTCAAAGACTGGCTGTATTTTTCTCGCGAACATCACTTCCGCTGGAGCCATCTTGGATGGTGTATTTTCGTCAGATGTTATGCAGCACACCTGAAGAAATTGTTGCAACGCTTTTTCATATTGAGTGCCTTTTTCCTTTTTCAAAGCCCTCTTCAAAGTGTCTACGAATCTTTCGGACTGTCCGTTTGACCTTGGGTGGTAAGTTGGAGTTGTGATGTGGTCCACTTGGAAGTCTTTCATGAACTCTTTAAAGTCCCCGGTTGTAAACTGAGTGCCGTTATCTGACACTAAACAGTCGACCACTCCTAACCGTGCGAATAATTCATGAAGAGTTTTTATAGTGAAGTCTGTAGTTGGGCTTTTGCACCTAAAGACTTCAGGTCACTAGCGGGGGGTACCCGGCGATGCCCGGGTGTTTGGAGGTATGTGTGGTGTTAAATAAAAAAGAACCCGGGGGGATCGAACCCGAAGCCCCGAGGCGAAGTTTGAAAATAAAATCGGACAGCCAGAATGAGTTAGTGAAAGATGTTTGAATTTATTTAAGAACCAAATTCACAGGTGCGCGGCCGGAAGTCGTCGAGCGTTACAACGACGACGTAGGTTTGTTTGTTATAAGCGAAGTAAAAAAAAGAAAACAACGTTAACACTCAGCGTAAGGCTAAAAAACTAACGTAAGGCAAACGAACGATGAAAACAGAAAAACGAACACGTGAAAAATGGCTTAAATAAGCCTGTTTCGATATTAAAATTTAAAAAAATCGAAAAAAAAATCTCACACCACGATTCGAACCCAAAACGTTTAGATAATGAACCAAGGCCTTAACCAGCTGAGCTAAGGCGACGTTCATGAAATTTGTTCAGTTTTTCAACTATTTAAAGTAAATCAGGTCACGACGTCATCTGACGCATGCGTAGAATCGGTCATTCTCACAAAAGGACCGTTTTGTTGACCCCCCTGTCGAAAATTGTCGATTTCGGTGTGAAAAAATTAACGTTTTTGGCCAATTTTTCGATATTTTTCGAGCAAATTATGGAGCTTCGATGTGATACCGAGTTTGTGAATTTTCGTCGCGTCTGTCGAAAGTTTTTAGCAGACATCCAAACATGCACACATACATACATACATACATACATACATACATTTTCGCTCTCCTCTACTATGAGGCAAGTGGTCTCGTGTAGTCCACGTGTATCCGTGACCATTGATAGTCAGCTTTGAGCTATGGACTAAATTGAATTGGTGGCGCTTTAGCAGCTAGTGCATTCACCTTTTCTTCAATATCCTTGTCCATGTTTTTCTAGTACACGTATGAACGAATTAAACTTTTAATTCTGGTGGCGCCAGGGTGTCCTATGTGAAAATCCTCTAAGATTTTCTTTTTTTTTTGGGGGGGGGGAGGCGAGGGGTCGCTGGTACAACTACGCTCTCCCGATATAATAATACCTGGTCGCTACTTGTTCACAGTATACAGTTTTCCCTTGGTTTCTCTGATAAAATCGTTGCTTTCATCTTCTTTCCTTATATCATCCAAAGTAACGGGAAGTTCTTTCACAGTGTTGCATAGGATCGAACTATAATCTCTCTCTGATCGTAGTGATGCGATCACCGAGTCTTCAAGTGGTTCACCATTCCTTGGTATTAATCGGGATAGCTCGTCTGCGTGTCCTAACTTCTTTGACAGAAGTAACTTTATATCAAAGTCATACTTTAATAGGATTGTTCCCCGATCTTTGGAGCCTGTTTGCCGTAGAGATAAACGGCTTGTGGTCCGTTTGAAGTTTTAAATGTCATCCATTGAAAAATCTTTGAAATCTTGTTACCGCGAAAATGATACTTAAGGATTCTTACTCTATCTAGGAATAATTCCTTTTCGCAGGTAGTAGGGTTCTCGACGTGCGTGCTATCCGTTTTGTAGAACCGTCTGGCATTTTATGCAAGATACACACGCCGATTCCATATGCGCACGCGTCACTTGCGACAGTAACGTCGAAATCTGGAATAGTTCCGATGTGAGCACTTCTTTTAGTTTTTCAACCGCCATCTTGCATTCCGTAGCCCAGTTCTAAACTTTGTCCTTCCTAAATAGTTCATTTGAAGGTGAGCGCAAGTTGTGCATATTAGGAATAAAGACTTGATAATAAGTAGCTAAGCCCCAAAAAATTTGCAGTGTTGTTATGTCGTGTGGCTCAGGCATATTTTTTTTTTTATTGCTGTGGACCTTTCTGGATCGGGCCGTCTACCATTCCTATCTATTATCTGCCTTAGGTATTTTATTTGGTCGAGGAAAAAGTGTGAAGCCGTACTCGTTTATCTTTTCGAACACCCGAAAAACGTGTTTTCTATGTTGCTCTATAGATTTGCTTTTCATTAGAATATCATCCGATGGAAAAATCAAGACATTGTGTCGATTACCTGTTGAAAGATAGCTGGAGCAACTTTGATCCCGAAAGCTAACCTATTGAACTTAAATAGTATCTTGTGAGTGGTAATGCACAAAATTTTGAGCTTTCTTCCTCAATAGGAATCTGTAGGTACGCTTCGCTCAGATCTATTTTTGAGAATATTTTCTCTCCATTTAGTTTCGTAAAAACTTCCTCGGGGCTGGGTAGTGGGTAATGATGATTCTTAAGTGCTGCATTCAAACCGGTGAAAAAGTCTGCGCAGACTCTGATATCCTTTGATTTTTTCTTTACATATACGGTGGGGGCAGCCCACTCGCTGTAGTCGACTGGGGTCAAAATTTTTGCTTTTACGAGTCTGTTCAGTTCTACGTACAATCTTTTGCATAGAAGCAAACGGTACGCTGCATTTCTTTTTGAAGACTGTGGTGGCATTGTCTTTTAACTTAAACTCCGCCTCCATTTTTGTACAGCGGACTAGTTTGTCCGAAAATACATTGGGGAACGACTCTTTCAGGTCTTTCTTTAGTTTTTCAGCTTCGGCTGTAAGTTGTCCACTTTTTGACAAAAATCGCTTATGGGCGAGTCCCAGAGTTCAATTTTTTTTAATCCAGTCTGTCCCAATAAGGTTATTAGTGTTTTTAATACCAGCATCTTGAAATTCAGTGTTTTTCCCTTCAGCGTTATGTTAGTGGTAACCTCACCTTAAAATCTTATTCTTTCTCCAGTTATTGAGCGAGCAACTTACTTAGTTCTCATCATCTTCGGTTTTCCGATTTTGCACCAAGTACTGTGGTTTATGATGGACAAACCACTGCCAAGTTGAAGTCTAACATTCTTGTCTCCAAATTTTACCGTCATGTACTTCCCTACATTTTCGTCTTCTGCTTGACTCCCTGTTGTTTTTACGTAGCCCTTGCGGGATCCTTTTTCTCTGCAATGTGAGGGTTTGTGCCTTTTTCGTCTGGACCGATCACATTTCCGAGACCGGTATGGACAATCCTTCCGTCAGTAGAGTTCTCCACATCCTTGTCATGGATAACGGGATAACTCAGGCTTTTGGGGGAATTTTTCCGGAGGGGTATGTTTTGCTTTCGCTTGACTGTTTGGAGAGTAAGATTTTTTTGTTGTTTCGTACCTTTCTAATGTATGCTACACCTGCCTCTTCTGTATTTTTGGAGTCTTGATTCTTCGAGATAATTCTTGGGATGCCTCAGCCAATTGTTGAAGGGTTATATTTGGTTCCTTTTCCAATCTCTTTAGTGCCTGGGGTCTGAGTTCAGCGTCCTTGGTCGACACTAAGCCTTGAATGAAAATCAGAACCTTAAAGTTGTCGACCGTCAATGAGGATAGTCCGAAGTTGTCTGAAGCAAATGTAGTGTAATCTTGGTCTTCTTTGCGTGTCAGGTTTATCCCTCTCCATCTTTTATGGAATAAGCTGATTTTTGGACAGGATAATTTCATCATAGATTTCACTGTCTCGTCAAAGGACAATTCGCTCGTTTGTTTAGGGATGATGTAGCCCATGAACTTATTATGTTCCGCAGCTCCCAACATTTGTGATAAAAGACGAAGCTTCATCTTTTCGCTCTATGACTTGCAATCAATCTTGAATACAGGACGATAGTGAAATGTTTCTAATGATGACCAGATCGCGGTTTGGGAAAAACATTCTGGTCTGACTCGTTGCTGTCTTTCTTCGCTCTTACTTTAGTTAACAGTTCCAATTTTTTTGTTTTTACCTGTGTCTGTATTTCCAGTATTTTTTTCGTTGAATTACCTTCTCTCCTTTTATTTTTCTCTTCTTTCCGCTTCTTTTTCTCTTATTTCTTCTTCTCTTTCCGCTTCTATTTTTTCTTTTCTCTCTCTTTCCTTTTCTCTTCTTTCTTCTTTTTTTACTCTTTTTTCTTTCTCTTCTTTTTTTCTTTGTTTCTGTAATTCCAAAGTCTGCGTCTGCTGTAAGCGTATTGTTTCAACTAGTTACCTTGAAAGCTCTTCCATTTTGAATGACTCACAAAACAAATCTGGGTCTAAGAAATGATAAACAGAAAAACCGCGACTTTACGGAGAAGATATACCAAATTAATATTCACGAAGAAAAAATGTCAGGTACATGTGTTTTTAACAGAAAAAGTGTTCAATTTTCCACACAGAACAAAAGACAATTAAGAATTTATCTTATCTTTCTCGCAAAAAAAAATATATGAAGAATTTTGAGTCTAGAAGAATTTGGAATAATAAAACGAATTAAAATCCCTTTTCGTAGCAAAAATCCACTCGAGTATTCAAGTTGTTTTCCGGAATTCTCGTAATGGAGTGAATGTGGTTTCGATCCTTTGTAGAGTTGATATACTTTTTTTTTTCTTTTCTCGTTGTTTTACCGAGAAAACTAAAACCATGCAGACTATCGATAGAGAAATTTTTAAGTTACGGTAATAATTTTTTAAAATAAACTACGCGTGTGCTCTTTGCTCGACGGCAGAAATGTCTAGCTTACATAGTGCCAGACGAATCCATACTATCATAGATATAGGGGTTGTAACTACCATAGAACAGTTACAATATCTTGTTTGTTGTAGCTTGTTTTGTCGATTCGTGCCGGAAAGCCAAATGCCGTTTTAGCATTTTGTTTGTGTTGTAAAAGTATAGAAAATTGAATGTGCATTTTATACGGTATTCCTGGATTAGGAGTAGATTTAAATTAGAGAGTGAAAATTCCTCCCATTTATTTTATTCATAACTAAATAAAGTATTGATTAGGATTTAATACGAAAAGTGATGTGATCGATTCAATACAGATTGTTTTCAACAACACGGATAAATATTCGGCAAAACTGACTAAAAGAACAGTTTCAAGTTTTATGTATCTTTTATTAGCGAAGCTATTCAAGCAAATGATATGGAAAAAAGAGATTTTACTTTGGGCATAACATATGACGGGAATCGTCGGAAATCTTGAGGAATTACAGCGAAAATATTACGCAGAAAGGCTACGCCGGGTACACATATTGAATATGCATACTCATCACAATATATATTCTGATTTCCATTCGTTTTTTATAATTAGGCACCAATCTAATTGTTTAAACAACAACAACAACAACAACAACAACAACAACAACAACAACAACAACAACAACAATAATAATAATAATAATAATAATAATAATAATAATAATAATGATAATAATAATAATATGATCCAATGATAGTCATATTACCGGGGATGGAAGTGGGACGAATTCCCACTCTCCTATAAAATACTCCCAAGGCATGCTCAAATCTATAGTCTCTGACAACCTAGTCTATTCCTGGCCTTGTTGTGAGGCTTACTCACTAAGCCTAGTGGACCTGTTCTACTAACAAGCAAGTAACTAGCACCTTAAAACCAGTAGCTCTAGGTAGATGGTGCTCAACAGTCCAGCAAGAGAGACCATTTATGAGAAAGAAAACTCCGATTTACAACTACCGCTATGTAGAGGTGGTATCTCGAAAACAAACAAATAAACAACACCAGTATTGTAACATAAAATTCACTAAACATCTTATGAATCAAATGTCAAATGAAAGTTTTGAGAATAACAATGTGAATGGGACTGGAACTCAAATTGAAGGGCCCACGCTCGGCAGGTGTATTTCGGCATAGTAGCGAGCACCCGATCATCATCCTGCAACTGTTAGAGTGAAGTGAACAGATTAACAAGTCGAACAGTGAGTGGTTCTTCAGAAGCATTCCTTATGATGAAAATGGAAAGTCTATCAGAGCGTACAGACAACGCATGTTTAAAGAATAGAGAGAACAAGGGACGTGTGAATCAACAGAACAGCACGTGTGTGATCATGCAACAGTAATACGGATAAATGGATGCTTATCAGAATTCGAATCATAAAAAGACAAGTGAACACAAAAGTAATGGAGAATGACGCGGTCAACAAAGAATGTGCTGATTAATGAGAAAAGGATAGAATGAAATAGAAGATGTGGCTGAAGCGGCAGGAAATGGAAAGGAAAAAGGAACGAGGTAATGGTAATCATGGGGCAACTGATGATGAGGTGCTAGACGAAAATGAGGAAGTAAGGGGGGATTGTTGAAAGACTCAAAGCGATTATGTTGAAAGAAAACTGTGACTGAACCATGTTTAAGAAATTAAACATAAAAACTATGAAGGTAGTTACAAAGTAAATGAAGCAATGAAGTATATGAAATGGAGGACTATCACGAAACAAATAATTTCATTGTTGCAGGAAGTGTTGAGGCCGCAGAAAATTCGGATTGAAAACGTTAGGCCTCAAATCGACCAAAGTGAAAACAACAATAGAAGATAGCATAAAAAAATTAAGACAGGGTGTGCACTTGCTTGAAAGGACAATTGGGGTAGGGTTAGGGTTTGGGTTAGGGTTAGGGAAGAAGACACAGAAAGTCAGACAACAGAATTAAAAGTATAGAGTGGAAAGAAAGAATAAAAACTGTTCTAGAGGAAATAAAGCAAAAAATGGTGACAAAAAGTGCAAAGGTGAATAGATACGAAGCGAGAATTGAACAGTTTAGACAGGAATATAACGGAAGTACTTTGTGACTGAAAGATATGAAGGATGAAATAGAAAGTAACCCAAGATATGGTGAAAGTGAACAAAGAGAAAGTTAAAAAAAATAAAGTTGGAAAATTCAAATTGGAAGGCTCCCAGACCAGATGGTGTTCAGTGATATTGGATAAACAAAAAATAACCAACATGCATGAAATGAATACATCTCAAATTGACAGAATTTTGACAGGAGATATAATTCCTGAATGTAGATCGCAAGGACGAACAGTGCTCTGCCAGAAGGATACATCAAAGTGCACTGCAGTCGATAACTATCGGTATATCACCTGCGTTCCATTGATGTAGAAACTTCTAACAGGCATTTAGGCAGATGAAATTTACCAATATCCGAACAGCAAAAACTCTTACTCGAGGAACAAAAGTGATGTAAGCGAAGCAGTAGAAGGATCAAAGATCAATTGCTTATTGATAAGACAATACTTTACTGACTAACGTCTGGCATTTAACTCAAGACAAGAGCCCATATAGGGAAGGGTTAGCACACTCATGGTAGAAAACTTTTTTAAAGAAACCAACGAAATGTGAGTTTACGTCTTTTTTTTCTTTTAAAGAAAGTTAAATGTTACTTCGAATTTCTTTCAGAAAGCAGTCTTTGTTGCAATATAAACGTATAATTATGTTTGTCAATTCAAATTTAATGGAAATTCTCTAAAAATGAATGCAAAAATAGCCAGACGGGCGACAGGCGAATTATCTAGTTAAATGTTAGTTCGAATTTATAACAGAAACCAGTCTTTTTACCGATATTGATGTAGAAATTTGCCCCGTCTTTGAACGAGGGAATTAAATACTACCACAGCGGCGGGGAAAATTGCCTTCCTCCTCTTTTTCCCATCCAACATTTCCACCGGCTAAGCAGTTCGACTTTTACTAAGTAGAATACTTAGTTAATTTTTTTTTGTTCATGTCCCGTATGTATGTGAGATAGTACACGATACCTCTTATATACATGGGAGCTTTACACTATCCCTGCGTCAGAACCACAGGTAAAACAATTCTGGGCTCGGTGTTGCCAAAAACACCAAAATATGAAAAATGTCAATTACAAATAATTCAAACCATGGGACCCAGAAGAAAGATCTGGGTATCATGATCGGCAGGTGCTCCTTCGGTAGCCAGCATGGGGGACCCGGTCGTCATCCTGCGAATGTTGGCCAACTTCCTAATTGCAGAAACTCAAATAACATGGATGCTGAACAGGTAAGTATAACCTCTACTTTCAGGGAACAAAATGATACCGAACAAACACAGCACAACCATGATAACCATCAAAATAAAAAAAAGAATGAAGAAAGAAATGGACAACAAAAGAGAATAGACTCGTAATGGAATGCTATTATAGAAGTTATCCTAAATATAGATATGGAGGTTATCGGAAACGAATGAAAGAAGTATGGGACCTCTCCAGTGACCACCATGCGACAGAACAAAGAACTGCGGACCAAGCAAGACTGGTACTCAAGAAAGGTTGCCTCTCTAAACTAGAACTAACAAAAATTCAGCGAAAAATAAATGATGAAACTGAACAAGAAGCATCCCCAACGGAACCGCAGGTAGAGAAACCCCACAAGCTAAAGCCTCACATGTAAAAACACCAAAGGCCGAGGACCAACAAAGAACGAAGTCTACAAACGTGGAAACCGAGAACAATGAAACAGAATAACAAAGAATGAAGCAAATAAAATAAATAAAATAATACATCTAATGAACGAGGAAAAAACAAAGCTCCTATCGTTAAGGACCCAAGAGCAGAAGAAATTAAAAATAGAAACAGAGAAGGTTAACAAGCTCCTCCCACAGATCCCAACAAATACAATCACAGACTTAAACAACATAATTTACGCAGGCGCCAAAATGATAAGTATGAATCTCAAATCAGAAAAACAATCGGGGACAAGCGGACCGACAAAACCTGGACGGGAAATAAGACTAGAAACTCAAATACACAAACACGAAAAAGAAACCAAAATGATCAACAGGAAGAAAGCAATGTGGAGAAAACGGAATATTGGAAATGTAACTGGCAGGGAGAGGCTAAACAAGAAACATGAAGAACTAGACCAAAAAATCAAAAGAAGCGAGATTGAGACGATATAGATATAAATCTGAACAATGCAAACAAAACAGAACATTTGAAACTAATGAAAGCCAATTCTACCAAAATGTGAACGGAGGAAAAACAAAAACAGAACAACCAAATCCGACAGAAACAAAACTCTACTGGAGTAAAATATGGGAAGAGCGACGAGATCACAATAGAAATGCCGAATGGCTGAAAGACATGAAAGAAGAGTTACAACAAATAGAAGAAGGAACAGTGAATGAAATCAGCAAGGAAACCCTAAAGAAAACCATAGGAAAAATGGTAAACTGGAGAGCACCAGGGCACGAGGGGATACATGCATACTGGTTCAAAAAGTTCACAACCGCACACAAAAGGCCAGCCCAAAACCCGAGAAGATGTATACAGGAAGCAAGCGTACCAGACTGGATGACAAAAGGTAGAATCACACTGCTACAGAAGGACACGGAGAAAGGAACCGTCCCTAGCAACTATAGGCCAATCACGTGCTTACCCACTATGTGGAAGATACTAACAGCACAACTGAGGAAACAAATCTACCACTCCCTGAATAACCGTGGACTCATCCCCGAGGAGCAGAAAGGATGCCAAAAAGGAAAAAGAGGAACAAATGACCTGCTATATATAGATCAAAAGATCCTAAAGGAGGCAAAAAGAAGGAGAAAGAATTTAGCCATGGCATGGATCGACTACAAAAAAGCGTATGACAGGATTCCCCAAGCATGGATAATAGAAGGCCTAGAAATGTATAAAATGCCAAGCGGAATCACCAACGTAATAGAAAATGCAATGAAAACATGGACACTGGAATTGACAGCTGATGTACAACACATAACAGAAATTAACATACAAAGAGGCATCTTCCAAGGAGACTCGCTATCACCACTACTGTTCATCATAGCCATGATGCCCTTGAATAGTATTCTGAGAAAGTGCCAAGCCGGATACAAGTTCTCTAATACAGAGGAAAAAATGAACCACCTGATGTACATGGACGATCTGAAACTTTTTTTCAAGGACCGAAAAGGAACTAGAGACACTAATTAACACTACCAGGATCTTCAGCCAAGATATCCAAATGGAATTTGGAATGGAAAAGTGCGCACAACTAGTTATAAGAAAGGGAAAGCTGGAAACGACAGAAGGCATGAAGCTACTCAACCAAACAGAAATGAGGGCACTAGGGGAACAAGACGACTATAAATACTTGGGAATTCCCCATCAGAGCAACAGAAATGAAAGAGAAAATTGGAAAGGAATACCTCAGGAGAACAAGAAAACTCCTGGAAAAGAAATTATATAGCAGAAACCTAATAAAAGGTATAAATACATGGGCAGTATCACTAGTAATATACTCTGGGCCGTTTATAGGGTGGACAAAACAAGAACTGAGACAACTCGACCAGAAAACCAGGAAACTCATGATCATGCATAAGCACTACACCCAAAGGATGATATTGACAGACTCTACGTGAAAAGGAAAGACGGCGGGAGAGGACTGATCTGTATAGAAGACTGTGTGAAGGACACACACACACAAAAAAAAAGAACTAGAAAAATACATAATGCAAAACTGAAAAAAAACAACAAAACAGAAAACAGAGAGACAAATGACAAAACGAGAAAAAGAAATGAGAAGAGAAACAACTCCACGGAAGATTCATAAGAATGACAAAAGATGAGAATAACGAAAACACCTGGACATGGATACGAAAAGGACATATAAACCGAGAAACTGAATATCTAATAACTGCAGCACAAGATAACTCGATAAGAACCAACCATATCAAAGCAAAATCGATAAAACACAAGAAAACAGCAAATGCAGACTATGTGGACAAAGAGACGAAACGATAAATCTTATAGTAAGTGAATGCAACAAACTGCCCCAAAAGGAATACAAAAACAGGCATGAACAAGTGGGGAGGGCGGTGCACTGGGAATTGTGCAAACGACTGCGTTTTGAGCGTACAGACAAATGGTACAAGCATAAACCCGCAACAGCATTCGAAAACGAGAACCACAAAATCCTATGGGACATGGACATACAGACGGACAAACCCATCCAAGCAAGAAGACCAGATGTCTTAATAATTAACCAGAAAGAAAAATCTTGTCAAATCGTAGGCTTTGCTGTCCCAGTTGACCACAGGGTGAGTATGAAAGAAAAGGAGAAACGAAGCAAATACACAGAGCTAGCCAGAGAGTTAAAAGAGATTTGGATGATGAAGAAAATCAAAATAGTACCGATAATAGTAGGAGCACTGGGAACAATTCAGAAAACATTCGAAAAATGAATGTCAGAAATTTGAACCAGAGGAATAGCTGCAAAAATACAACGACTAACGATAATGAAAACGGCTGAAATATTAAGGAAAACCCTTGAATGCGGAGAATAATACAAGAAGACAATATAACGAATAAGCGTTACAGGGATTGAAGAACACTGAAGCTGCATATCTACAAGTTCTACACCCCACCATGCATCCCCCCATTGTCTCATCGCCGTTCCTTCCAATAGAAAAGTGATACCAAAGAGCCGAGAAGGTCGAAGAAGGACTGAAAGACCGAGGAGAGAGCGTTGGCCAGACCTCGGCTGGAATAGCGCAAAGAGAACTGGGACCTTGGGGAGGCTTAGTGCCACTCAAATTCCAGTATAAACCAATGGCCACTGTCAGCGAGAAATCAATGGTAAGAGGCTGTTGCGATGATGCAAATTCATTTGCAAATGCTATCGAAGGAGGCGGAGAGAGCTGGACGTCTGGGGAGACTTGTTGTCACTCAGCTTCCAGAGAACACCACAGGTTTCCAATCAGATCGTTTGTTGACTTGTGTGAAAGCTCCATGTGAGCCAATAATAATAATAATAATAATAATAATAATAATAATAATAATAATAATAATAATAATAATAATAATAATAATAACAATAATAATAATAATAATAATAATAATAATAATAATAAGAAGAAGAAGAAGAAGAAGATTTGGCAAATCAATAGCTATTTAGAGGCGACAGGCAAATCTGGCTGACTTTATTTTATAGAGTAGATGTGGTTAATCTTCTGTAATTTTAAAGATGTTGTGCGCTATGAAAGCATTATGTAGGATGGTTTTGCTGCGCAAACATATTAAATATACATCACACATACACACACATAATCTGATTTTCCTTTGTTGTTTTTTTCTTAACTAAGTACCGATCTAATTGTACATTTAATAATAATTTTGCATTGGTAATTGCTTTTATTAGGCGCCATTATTTTTCCCTCCTTCAACTTTTTCCTTTTCGGTCATTGCCCTTCCTCTCATTTTTGTTTTGCGTCGTGTAACATGAAGATCGACGACGATTTGAACGATTCGTTTCGACTTACATCCTTTGAGGGAAATCATTTCATTGTAATCGTCATATTTCGCTGGTAATTAACCGAATAAGCCGCCAAAATCGTTATTTTTGTCCTTGGAGATCACAGGTTATCTCAATTCCACCTTTTCGCTCTTATTTTAATGCTTTTCTTCTAAAAAATCGCCATCTTGTTCTTCTTTCCTTCTTTTCTTATTTCATTCTTTCTTTCTTTCTTCCTTCTTTCCTTGCTCCTCTTTCGTTTTGTTTTTTTCTTTTTTCTTTTTAAGAAGCCGGTTGTTTTGCTACGCGACTTTTACATTGACCACTTATAATATAAGTGTTTCATGGTGTCCATTTAACCTCAGTAAACCCTGAAAAAAATCTTATAATACGTTGCAAACTGAACGTTCATATAAAGAGTGAAAATGCAACACAGGTGAAGATAAACTATATACAATAAAAATGTCCTTTGGTGCCATGGAGGAGATACTGCATGAACCCATGACCTCGTAGAATTGAGAAATAGCATTATCTATCTATCTATCTATCTATCTATCTGTATATATATATATATATATATATATATATATATATATATATATATATATATATATATATATATATATATATACGAGGGGCGTGCAATGTCCCTGACCCACTTCCCATAGCAGTAGTCTTTCTCTACATAGGAACCACCCAGAGTTATGCATTTCTCCCATCGTTTGATGCAGCTCTGGAGATCGTTTTTGTAGAACACCCCAGGTTGGTCCTCCAACCACGACGTGACTTCAGAAATCAAGGCTGCATCATCTGGGAAACGCTTTCCTTTCAAAAACAACTTCATGGCTGGGAAGAGGTGAAAGTCAGAGGGTGCAAGGTCAGGAGAGTAGGGAGGATGGGGACCGATTTCATAAACACGCGCCCGTGCTTCTGATCTGGCGACATGCGAGTTGAGGACCAGAGCGTTGTCCTGCAGGAGGAGGGTACCTTTACTGATCTTGCCCCGCCTCTTGATTTTGATAGCTTCCCTTAATTTCTTCAACAGTGAAACATAATAGGCTCCTGTAATTGTGGTACCCTTTACCAGGAAATCTGTCATCACTACTCCGTCCTGGTTCTAGAAGACTGTGAGCATGACTTTGCCAGCGGAGGGCTGCACCCTTGCCTTCTTTAGAGGTGGTGAGTCCAAGTGCTTTCACTGCATTGACTGGGCTTTGGTCTCTGAATCATAGTGATAGACGCAAGGTTCATCCTGTGTAATCAGTCATTTGAAAAACTTTGACTCATCTTCTTGGCACATCTTCAAATTCATCCTCGAGCACTCGACGCATTCTCGCTTCTGGAATGGTGTGAGCAACCTGGGAATCCATCTGGCAGACACCTTATGCATATACAAATGGTTATGAATGATAGTTTCCACAGACCCTGTACTAATCTTGACATCTTAGGCTATTTGGCGAATAGTAATGCGCCGATCTTCCAAAATGGCAGCCTCAACTTGACGGACAGATGCCTCATCAGTGGCAGAAGGGGGGCGACCAGGTCTGGGAGCTGTTTTCACAGACTTCCGGCCATGTTTGAATTCACGATGCAAGCGTTTCACAAGGTCATATGATGGGACATTATCACCATAAGTTTCTTTCATTTCATCAAAAGTCTCCTGTGGTGTGCGTCTTTTCAAATACAAAAACCGGATTACTGCTCGACATTCAACAAGCTCCATTTCACACCTGACTTAATTCAAACACTTGTAAAACAGAAACCACAATTAGTTCAGATCTGTAATTTGCCACATAACCCGTAGAGATATAAAGCATTGCAAATGCAAAATTTCAGCTAGATCAGACAACTGGAAGTGGGTCAGGGGCATTACTTATTGCACGCAACTCGTATATACTACTACTACTAAAACTTTGCGGATATTGCTTGCTATTTGTCCTGTGCACACCGAGTGACGTCATTAAATTATAACGTCATAAAATGACCCTGTACCAACTAATTTTAAATCATATTATTCTACTAATTATGGTTTTAATTACCAGTTAAATATTACATTTATGGTCTAATTATTTTTTTTCCTTTGAAAGAAGTAAAATATAAACATAATTTGAAACCGCAACAACTTAGTTTTAAATAATTCGTTTTTTTTCCATATCGACGACTATTAAGTTTTTTCTTTTTTATCAAAGCGGAAAAATTAAGAACGAAATTAAATTTTTTAAATTACAGTTTTAAAAGATGTCGCTTGCACAAAGAATGTGCATTTTTATTGATATGTTAATATAAACTGCTGTTGTGCTTTCAATGTTTTTTTAACCATAAAAAACTGAGACGATACATTAAAAATACATTCGTAAAACTTTATGTAATAATTATTTTGTTATTATTTCCCATTTTCGAGAAATCTTTAGTTAAACCGATACTATAAATCACACTAAACATATCTCAGGTATTTTAACTTGAATGCAGCTTTCTAAATCTTCTGCCGTTCTCATTAATGATTACATATAATTTAATAAATATTCTTTCGTTATAAGTATTTCTCCCTTTTTAGTATTCTTTAGTTAAGTATGGAACTGTAAAATCTCGCTATATATGTAGCGGTGTTAATAGAAACGGCAACGGCATCAGTGGAAGTAACAAGCCGCCATTAACAATATTTGGAATCTATGCCGGATTTCTAAGATATGCTCTGATTGGCGAAAGTATTCTGGTTTGCCCAATCAGAAACGAGCAGAGTATGTGAATCGAAGTTTATGAAAGGGAGCGCGCGTTACCTTCTTTCTCTTTTCTAGTCACGAGACGGCATTGCTACTTACTCATCAACGTTGCTCGGATCAGCAATAAAAACTTCTCTCTTCGGACGCAAACCGAAACTCGACAACTGGATCTGACGCTAATCCCTCATCAAATATGGCGAGAAAACACGCACGTAGAATGATATCAATATCACACACACACACACACACACACACACACACACACACACACACACACACACACACACGCACGCACGCACGCACGCACGCACGCACGCACGCACGCACGCACGTATATTTACAAACACATTTGAACTCGGTCTTACTATAAAATTAATCTTACGTGCGGATTTTCTATCAAAAACATTCACATTATAAGAAATCTTCTCTATTCCCTATCTATTCATCATATGAAATCTCCGACATTTTCCTCGGCTAGACTTCTGAATACATTATACTCTGCTAGGTTTATTGATATATCTTTACTTTATCCATTGGATTTCTGAGCACCAGTTATTTATGAAGAGAAACTGCTTGTAGATGTTCGGCAGCCTACGAACTTTTCGGATTCCTTTCCTTTCCATGCTAACGAAGATGGCCAATGTGTGATACTCCCTTTGATTTCGACGCGTGAGGCCCGCCACAACAACTAAATTGTTCGGAAATGCACACGTGATTTGTTTATAGTGGTGAAGGCTTTGTGCAGAACCAACCACACTTTTTGCTACATCTGCTGATCTCAATTGGTACAATGGCTGCCACAGGACAGAGCAGACAGTAAACCTAAGATTTTACATAAGAGTTTCCCTTCTCCTAGGTGCATGTCTTAACGAAGACTGAAGGTGCATCTCTCCTAGTGGGTTAAACCGTGGCTACCGAGAGTAAAGAAGGTCGATGCACATGACAGCGTGACGTCATTATTAGATTCAGTTGTAGGTATACGGTCTAGGCTATCAGCAGCACTGTTGAGTAGCAGTTTCCTCTAGTTTTCAGTTTGTTAACATGGTATATTCTTGCGTTGTACCAAATTACCGGGGAAATTATCCAAAAGGCCCCAAAGTACATACATTTTCTTTTCCTAAATTTTCTCAATTTGGATACGTATCATTAGAAGGGAAAGTTTTTATTCCAAACAAATATAGTAAAGTAAGTAATCATACGTGTATTTAATTAGAACTGTATTCAAGAACTTTCATAACGTTTGATAACATTGTTAATATAAATTAAAGAAACAATACTATTTATTGCTAATACAGCAAATATGTTGATATTTTTAACTGTTTATTTTCTTATAAGGCTTTTGAAAATTATTCACCACACAGCTATTAATGAAATTAGCCGTGACTAAGCGTTGTATATTAAAATTGATTGTTTCTTTTTAAAATAATAAACAAATAACTTTTACATGAGAATAATTGTCAAAATGTCTTTTTAATAATAAATAAAACCTTTCATTGAGTATTTCCAAATTATTTTGAAGTTCTATATTTTTTCTAAAGTCGGTTTGAAAATTATTCACCACGCGGCTATTAATGAAATTAGCCGTGAATGAGCGTTATATATTAAAATTGATTGTTTCTTTTTAAAATAATAAACAAATAATTGTCAAAAATATTGTTTTTTAAATTTATTTACTTGCCTCCCCACGAGGGCACAGTTAGTCACAATGTCGGTTTTTAATGTGGGAAAATCTAGCTCCCCAAAAAGGGGCACTCTGGATAGGAACAAAAATAAAATAAAAATTGCCTCAGTCATGAAGGATTTCTCCTCCACTGACCGAGGACAGAACAAATGAAGTGTAGCATCAGAACAGATACTACACTGTGATTATTATTATTGTAAATGTTTGTTTACTGTCTTTTCTTATATTTTAACAATAGTTTACATTATGGTATGAATGTTTTCTTTAACTATGTTTTTAGGAATGTGAACATCATTTTTGGCCTGAGGATGTAATAAAGGAGAAGTCAAGATTCGATGATAAAACGTGAAATAAACACGCAAGAGGAGAACATTAGTCCGAATAATCTCTAAAGTTCCAAAAAAATAACATTCAACCCATGTGATTTTTCTCTAAATTAAATTAAAAAATATTTCTGCACTAGTAACTTTTATTGTTTGTTTGTATTTAAATTAATGGTTTTATTTCAATTTTTTGTATTTTATCGTTTGTTTTCATTCTTAAAATTATTTATCGTTTGTTTTCACTTTTAAAATTATTCATCGTTGGTGTTTAATATGTTTTTTAATTCTTTGTTTCCTAATTTCCTAATTCACTTTTATCAGTATTAAATTGTATATTGCTTTAAAATTACTTAATTTTACATAGATAATATTTATATTTTATATTGAATAACGTTCAGTTGCAGTATTAATCGAACTGTGTTCCTTTTTCTTTTTAAAAATGTTTTATTGCTCTTTTTCGAATGGCCCTCATATAGTACTGACAGCCTGATAAATCTTACCTACATTGGCTGCTGGCATTTTATAGTTAACAGGCCTTCTTCTTACTCTCGGTGGCCGTGGTTAAACGCGTCCCCAGATACCAACCTAATAAAGTTGTTTTAAATGTATATTAGAAATGAGACGTTGCCATTTTGTGCTATACACATGTACCAGATATTCTAAGTAGAATAAAGCTTTTTCAAGTCTTCTGATGATCTCGTTTGTCGCATAATTTAATGCGAGTAACTTCCCCTTGTTTTATGATTGAATAACCCTATAGTTTTATCAAGTCTTCCGTCATTACACTATTATCATATTAAGAACTAGTGTAGCAGTGTGGGTGAGAATGTACAAGTGTCAGAAGAATGAAATCGATTTGTGGTTTAGGGTCGCCAATGTAGAAGTGATCGCGCTTGGCGTCAACGATTTTTTGCAGAGGGGACTGTTTTGGTTTGTTTCAGTGGCGTATATTAACGTCTTGAGTGATATATTTCAAATACAATTTGAAATAGACGAAAATATATTAATTCAATAATTCCGAGGCCTGACATATAGATAGCACGACAAATAATAAAAAAAAAGCATATGATTTTCATAAAGTACTAATCCTCAAATTGCACATGGCAAGAGTTGAGTCCAATCGAACTATTAGTTTACAAATTGCAGTTATTTAACGAAGCTGCTGTTGCAAATTTTCAAAACAAATAGATAAATCAAACTTTCGCGTGCTGATAAAGTATTGCTTTCTGATGGAAAGATATACTGTTCAAGCAAAGCAATGGCTAAACAAAGACTATGCTTCGACGTAATCAACAGTTAAAAAATTGTATGCTATTTTAAACGCAGTCGCGCAGCCACAGATGATTCTGAATGCTCATGTCGCCCAAATTCGGCAGTAGTCCCGGAAAACAAAAAGAAAAAACTTGTTTTGTCCGACCGTAAATTGAAGTTTCATGAGATAATAGAGGAGGTGAAAATATCAGAATGCAGTGCATTCACTATTTTTCATAAACATTTGTGAATGAGAAAGCTGTGCTCAAAGTTAGTGACACGTTTGCTCACAGCGGATCAAAAATAAGAACACGTCAACGATTCAGAGCGTTGTTTGCAGCTTTTTCGAATTTTTTTTTTCAGTATATGACAATGAATTAGACATGCACTAACGACTACATTATTCGAATCAAGTCGGCATCAGCTGAGTGAACAGTAGTGAAAGTCGTCCAATGCAACCAAATACGCAAACATTAGTAAACAAGATTTTGATCCGCATATTTTGAAATGCGCAAGGTATTTAGTTTATCAATTACCTTCAGAAAAGAAGAACAATCAATAGCAAATATTATATAGTATTATTGGTGTGTTTGAAAGAAGAAATCGCTAAAAACGACCAAAAATGAAGGATATAAAGTGCTATTAAACCATAACAATGCACAAGTCGATCACAACGATGACAAAGTCACAGGTATTGCACTTCAAATTACTTTGCACTCATCCTATTCCCCAGATCTAACTCCAGCAACTACTGGCTGTTTGCAGACCTATTGAACTTTTGAAAGTTTTTTTGTAAGCAGCCTGTCTGGAATCCAGGGGATTGAATGTTGGTGGCCGAGTCTCTTTCAAGCTTGGTTTGTCTTGAAGTGATTCTACCTTTCTTTCCATTTTTCATTACCATGCCTTCTACTAATCATCACAACAATCTTTTACTTTTTCCTATACTAACATAAGAGATCTCAGGATGAACTTTCCCGATGTCCAGGCTTTTCTGTTTTGCAAATCTTCTCATATCCTTGCTCTTTGTGAGTCTCACCTAGATTCTTCTATGTATTTACATGACCTTGTTCTTTATCTTCACTAGGATCTTCCCATTTCACGTGTCCCCACTTGAATCTCATGGGTGTCCTTTTATCTGTCTTAGATGGTCTTTGCTACATTCTACTTCCTAGTTATTCATTTTGTATCGTTCACATTCTGACAATGATTGCTCAGCTGTTGATGAATTGTACCTTCATCCATCAAGCTCCACTTGTGTTCCTGTTCACTTTGCTTCTCCACGAGAGCAGAATAAGACACCAAGGTCGTTTTTTAATGTGGAAAAAGGAATAAATTTTTAAAAAATTGTCTCAGTCGTGAAGGATTTCTCATATACTAACCGATAACAAAAAATTGAAGAGTAGCATCAGAACAGATACTACGCTCCATCTTGGTTCTTGGTGACTTTAATACTCATCATTCTTTCTGGTTCCCCCTTCTAATTACACAAATCTAGCCGGTGAAATCTGTTTGAACCTTCCTTTGTCTCGTAACTTGTCCCAAATTGTCGCCTTCACTACACACTTTCCCAATAAAGTACTTCATCGTACTTGATTTTTATCTCACTTTTTTTTGTTGCTGAATCTGTTTCCTCTTCTCCTCTATTAAGTTCTTCTAATTATGCTGTTATTGATATCGAGGTTGATATTTTTGTTAAGTCTTCAATTTATCGTCTCTTCCATAGGAAAAGGTTTAACTACTGGAGGGTTGATTGGGATGGACTTCACAGCTTCCTATGTGACGCTCCATGGGATCCTATCTTTGATATATGTCTGAATGGTGTTACAAATGAGGTCACTTGCTTCTTATCAGAATTGATACCTTCATTTCTCATCGTAAGTTTCAATCCAAACTCTGTTCTCCTGCCTGGTTTTCATCTATTTGTGATTTTGCCATTGCCTATCGTAATCAGTATCTTTAATCAGTATCGTCGGGATGGTTCTGGGACTTCTAGACAATCCTTCAGAGGAACTAGCAATACCTGCAAGAAAGCTATTTATGATGGTTAAGCCTAGCTACTCCCATGGATTCGTAGCTATATTACCTCAAAAGGTTGGCTCTTGTGATATTTGAAATTAATCGTGGCAAGTTTGCTATTTCTTTTTTTATTTAATGGTCTTCAGGTTATTTCATCTTCTAAAGATAAGGATGATCTGAATTGCTATAAACAGGTTTATCAAAACCTTTACTTAAACTATTAAAACACCGCCAATACGTACACGTACATTGTATTAAACGAATTACTCATATTCATTCTGAATATTACACAGATATTCATCTATAAAATATTCTAAATTAAATACATCATTAATATTACTCTAAACGTATTCAATGATATAATGATTCCTTAAGGCTTTCTCTCAGATCTACGAAGGGTCAAATCTGCAATTAATAGACTTATCACACTCTTTAAATTTCATTCATCTATTACATCTCCATTATGAAATATACACGTATTTCATTTACGAGGCAGGTCATAATTACTACATTTTCTTAAACTATTACATAACCATACATACATAAAACGTTACTAATAATAAACCGATTCAGTTTGGTCCTTAGAGTCACCAATAAACTGGGCATTATTTAAACTACAACGAAAGCACGATTTGCCGTGCTATTCGACAACACTAACTGGCAAGTTTTCTTTCAATTCGCTATCTTAACTATTTGAACAATTTCCATAAACTTCTACTTAGTTTATTAGAATTAATTTAGTGAAATTGCAAACATGCCTGACTTCCGTTTTTTTTTTTTTTCAAAATGTGTTTTCCATTATAAAATTTTAACTTCAATGTCAATCACACACACAAGGAAAAATCGTTCTGGCATATTTAAAAAAAAGTCCTGCTTCCTCAATTTAATAAAGTCTACAAACAAATTTACAATCAAAATGTGATACCAGCCCTGGCACTATAATTACATTTATCTCTCACATGTTACTTAAAGAGAAATGAGTACATACTATCCGAAAACAACATTGAACTTATCGTAAAATAAAAAAAGGCTAAAATTAAAAAAAAAAAAAAAAGGAAAAATCCCCACCGTCAATTTTCTTTAATGGAGTTTCAGGTAATATTATATTTGAACTGTTTTCGGAAATTGTTATTTGAAACTAGACCGATTCCATACGCGACTGATACAAAGTAAATAAACACATACATGTTGCTTTTACATTATTTGAACCGAAAGATTTTTCTTGTCTTTTGGTCACATACGATTTCGTAAATATTTACTTTCCTTCTGTTATGTTGTACACAAATCACATTACGAACATTGACACTAAAATCAGGATATATATATATATATATATATATATATATATATATATATATATATGTATGTATGTATATATATATATATATATATATATATATATATATATATATATATATATATATATGCGTTTTATTTTTTATTACCGTATCTTTCTGTTAAGTTACATTATTGTTTCAGCTACCCGGCGGTTTTTTTTGGCCGTCTGTAGCTTCCTCAGATTTTTACAGAAATGTTCGTTATGAGGGGATGAAAGAGTGAATGATGTCAGGGGAGGGGTGCGAGAAGAGCGGAAAAAAGAGGAAGAGAACAAGGGGAAAATGTGGAAGGGGGTGCTTGGTATGTCGGTAATGTTTTAGTTTTGGAGTTTAAGGACCTTAGGTGGTTGTGGGGGAGGGTCTGGGAAGTTCATTTCTGGTGTGGCTGAGGGCATAGGGATACATGGAGGGGGAGGGGGATATGTGGGGTAGGAGGAGGGGGGTTACTTTAAAATTCAAGTCTTAATGTTTAAGTTTTTGGCGTCTCATTGGTGAGATGATTTCTTGATAAGTATGTCTTGACCTGTTGTGTGTTCGCTTAGGTTCGGAGGTGGGGGGGGGCTATGATTCGGTTTATTTATTTGGTTTTTATTTGTTATTAAGTGCTTGGAGAGGGTTAGCTAGTGGCCGTGCGCGCGAGCACACACATGCGCACGTACACACATATATACTTAAAGAGACGTTCACATGTACACATACATCTCCGCCCTGCATGCATGCATAGACACCCGCGCCTCTCCCGCTGACGTCAAATTTTCCTTAAGGTGCCGAATTGAGTACTTAAACATTAAGACTCGAATTTTAAAGTAAACCCCTCCTCCTACCCCCACATAACAATTAAACGACCCGGATGTAAGCGTTACATAGAAAATAACACACACGCTATTGTATTAATAAAGAGATTGCATTTAAACGTTTTCTTTTTTTAATCGAAAATTCAGACTAGACTGATTAAACACGAGAGTTTACAAAGTAAATAAACAAATACGCTGCTTTAAAATTACTTAAACCGAAAAATTTCTGTTGCGTTTCGGTAACAGACGACTTCAGAAAAATATAATCATTTACCATCCTTTTTTAAAGTCACATGCAAACTTCATTACACAGATTTTCAAACAAAATATGTTGGCTACACTTGCGTTAAAAATATTTAAAAAGGGAAACAACATTTATAATCATATTACCTATTCTGTACTTAATCTGTTTCTCAGGGCAAGGCCGGGACACGGGTAGCTAGGGGTTTTTTTTTTCATATAAAACAGCTGAGTAAATTGTTATAAGAGAAAAACAAAAGCAACTTATACAAAAAGACTTAAAAGGCTCCCAGAAAACACCGGGTAGATACAGCTAATTGTTAATAAAGTTATAAGAATTACTGTGTCTTTTGTAGAAGAGCTCCGCCATTAATTAAAAAGTGAGTTTTAAGACAATATCACCGACTTTGACCTAGCTTTGTAAATTTTGTCTAGACGCGTGACAAGTTAAGATTAGGATTAACGTTAAGCCGTACAGAATGCAGAATAAGTAATAAAACTTTTCTTTTGGATGGCGTGGGTATTTTTCTTAGGCGGGGCTATCTTACGAAAGTTACGAAATGTCTTTAGCCAAAGAAAATCATGCTATTTTTGTTGCACAAACTATGAATTATTCACACCTAAATTAAAAAAATAACAAAACAAAACAAAAAACAAAACAAAGCAAAAAACAAGAACAAACAAACAATAAATTAAATGTGGTTTAAAGCATTGTTCTTTTATGATTGAATTTAGTAGAGAAAATGATACAGGTCACAGAGGCGAGATGCTTCCGAAAGATCAACATCAAATACAAAGACCCTATTACACATAAAGAAATGGAAAGCTTCAGACATTCAGTCGGGTCATATGAAGATCTGCTAATCACTATGAAGAAGAGGCATATGAAGTAGTATGACCATGCAAACGATCATCAAGTCTTGCAAATACAATCTTGTAAGGAATTGTACAGGGTGGAAGAAGAGGGGGGATCAAATGAAAAGGCCAGAAAGATTTTGGATGTTCATTTTACGGTTTTAGATTGGGGAAAGTTTTTTGTGGGAGAGAGACAATTTTAGGGAAACATTTTAAAGGAAAACTATTTTTTTTTTTAGGTTATACTCAAATGTAAGAGAGTGAGGAAAATAAACACAAACGGTTCAAAAGAATAAATCCAGGGGATAAAAAAGCTATTTTATATATGTTTAAAATGGACGTTTATATAGCTAGGGAAACAGAATATTTGTTCATATTTAAAGAGCCCTTGAAGAATAAGGGATTTCATTAACTGAAATGTCGAGGAAGTTTACGTCGATAATGTAAGGACCATGAATTATCCACGAGTTTGAAAAATCGTAATCAAAACTCCCTTACCCAATTACACAAATTACATTTGACTAAAAGTTATTAGTTCAATTTTCATTTGTTTTCATTGTAGAAAGTTCAGCAATAAATATTAAGAAAATTAAAATGAATGTTTATAAGTTTTTTTTTTCGACGAGCAATGTAAAAGAACTGATGTGTTGTATGTGTGCACGCCAGAGTGTGTATGTTTATGACTGTGTGTATGTGTGTGTGTGTGTGTGTGTGTGAGGGAGAAGAGAGAGAGAGAGAGAGAGAGAGAGAGAGAGAGAGAGAGAGAGAGAGAGAGAGAGAGTTAAGAATTGTATTATTTAGCTACTCCAAACCCATTAAGGGAACGAGGGAAGTTGATGCAAAATAGATGTTAATTGTGCGTGGATTTTTTTTTACATAGGCATCACCACTCATCAAGGCCCAGGGGCCACTCAAGGATAAGGGGCAAAAAGTGTACAGTAGTCAATTGGACAATATAGAAATTTAAGGGGAACGGCGTTTAACTTCAAAACTGTTTTGTGAAAGATAAATCTACTTATTTTACATTCAAGTTGGATCAAAATAGTAAATTTTATAAATTCGGATAAATGCATCTGATTGGCTTAAAATGTTTTTATTCATTTTTATTAATCTAAGTGCATGCGTAGAGCCATATGCGCAGAAACGAGTTTAAGTATTCTCATTTTAACGGAAAGGATAAACTTCGTTGTTTGCTAGATGCTAACATCCAAGAATGGATGGGGCTAGTGTTAAGCCCCACCCCCACAAATAAATAAAATAAATAAGATAAAAATTAAAACATCGGAAAGGCTAGAGAAAACTGGTTGTCAAGTCATGTTTGGTTTATCATTGGAAAACTGAGATAATACAGGGTTTCTACACACACACACACACACACACACACACACACACACACACACACACACACACACACACACACACAAAAATCCGAATTGACTAAATGAAAATCTTCATTCTATTCGTTCTTTTCTCATTTTTTTAAAATCACATTTTCATCCCAAATAATGTACAGTGCCACTTTGATGTAGAGGGGCTACTATCAGGGACATAAGTTGGAGGGATAGTATAAGGGAGTTGAGCAGCAAGATGCCTGTTCACATTACAATTGAACTACTGCATGTCAGTGCAGTTGGGGAAGTAGGAACGCACTAAACCATAATACACATGGTCTAGGGTTCGATTCCTATAAAAAGTCAAGCTACACTGACGAGAGATAGAACCTCGAAACATGCATATCCGTAGATTACTGTTTTATAAGCAAAATAAAAAAATCTATTATATAAATCCCACCTGTCTGTTTAAATGTATGTATGTATGTATGTATGTATGTATGTATGTATGTATTTATGTATGTCTCGCAAAAACTTTCGACAGAGGCGACGGATTTTCACGAGATCGGTATCGCCTTGAAGCTTGACCCTTCAGACGACAAATATAAAAAAAATGGGTAAAACCATTAATTCCTTCACCCTCAACTGGGCACTTTTCTACACTTTTCCACCGAAATTTTAGAAAGTAATCCCCTCTTTTCGATTGCATAGCCTTAGTTTAAACCATCACCACTTCCAGTTTTGCGATGGACGCAACGGCAAAGACGTAACTTTTTTTTTTTACGTTCTTTTTCTCCTCCGCGTACGGATTCGAGCCTGCCTACCTACTACCACATTTTTTTTCTCAACACACACCTCCAAACACCCGAACAACGCCTGGCACCCAGGCTAATAAATAAATAAACAAACTAATATTTGTTTACGTCCAAATAAAATATAGGCGATTTTCTAAGGAAAAAGATCTTCAAGTTTGAAGACGTTTATTAACCGTATTATCATTTAAAAGTCTACAATATATATATATTCAAACAATATAAATATATATATATATATATATATATATATATATATATATATATATAGTTATCCACATACAGTACTGTTTCGCTGTTTCACAGCTTATCAGTGCAGCTAGCAAGCAACTACCTCAAGCCAGAATCGATACCCGCCAAAAAATATATAATTATTCAAACAATCTAAAGATATACATACATACATACATACATACATACATACATACATACATACATACATACATATCCTTAGATTGTTTGAATCAGGAAAATGTGAGTTAAATATAAAAACAAAGAGACAAAATCCAAAATTAGTCCGTTATTTCCACAACGTTTCAGCCGATGTACCTTCAGCTGTCTCTTGTCTAACTCGGGAATCTTTCTGTCGAACTCAAAAATATGTACGGAAATTTGAACAGAATCCTCTATTCAAACCACAGGATAGCATGCTCTCTTTTCCTCAGCCATGAACGGGTAGAGTTTTAAACAATTGTCAATTGTATTCTTAGTATCACGCACACTTGTTGGTTTATTTCTGCTCGCTATCTCTCGCTCTCTCTTTCTCTTTCTTTTTCTCTCTCTCTTTCATCAACTCTACAGGTATTTGTTATGATTTTACTTTTTTAAATTATTATTTCCTTTCTTTATTACATTCGACTAACAACAAAGAGAGAGTGTGGGAAGAGAGTGAGACGTATGTGAATTAATTGCAAATTCGAACAATTTAGTGGAAGTTTCACTTCAAACAATTCAATCACAAAAATGAGGAATATTTTAGCAAGTATTATGTGTGATTAAAATATTTAAGAAAACAAAATCTTATGCAAACAAACGGTAATTAACTTAGCTTGAGCATAATAGTTTTTACTAATGCGTCACAACTTATGAAGAGTAAAAGTCACTCGAGGATACAAGTTTATGAGATGAACAGATGTTATGAAGTAAGGTGATGTACCTATCATAGAAATGATGGACTTATCCACAGACTATAAATATGGTTAAATCTAACACGTTATTGGGTAGGGATTCGTGGCAGTTATGGCCCCAAAAATCATTACGTATACTTCTGTAACATACTTTTGCTAATATAGTTAAAAAAAATTTTTTAATTACATTTTCACCCCAAACAAGGCACGTTGCCACTTTGATGTAGGGGGCTACTATCAGGGACATAAGCTACAGGGGTACTATGTAGGGAGTAGGCAGCAAGATGTCGGTTCACGTTACACTTGAACTTCTGCATGTCAGTACAGTTGGGGAAGCAGGGACCCAGAAGGGAATTCCAATGTATAGCGGTTCTGGGGAAGAAACTAATGGATTAGAAGGCTCTCTTACATCTAGGGATCTCTACTGTGAAGGGGTGGGATTTTTGCTGCTTGTTGGGTTTGTCGGGAGTATTTACGTCGAGGGGGTACAAGTGCTTGCAGTTCGTCAGAGCATTAAAGTACTTGTAGAACAGGCAGAGGGATGCAACATTTCGTCGATGGGACAGAGGCTGAAGCTTAGATCACAGTTCAGGACCTATCAGATTGGCAAATTTCTTCTCAACCTTGTCTAAGAGCGAAAGACTAGTAGCAGATGCACCAGCTCAAACATGACAACAATACTCCATACATGGGCGAATGGTGGCACAGGATACTTTCGGGCGTTAGTAGCTTTCTAGCACGGTAGAGAGAGCCTACCTTCTTCGCAGCGGTCCTGGCAATGCTCCCAATGTAATTGTTCCAACTAATGTTTCCTGTAAACGTTAGGCCAAGGAGTTTAAAAAATGTACTTTCAGATAAAAAGTCATTGGCCATTGCTGTTGGTGGTAGAGAAGGTTTCTTGTAATTATTGAAGGAAGCAAGTTTAGTCTTGGCAGCATTAAATGTCCACGTTCCACTACAGATTGGAGGTCATCCTCTAGTGTTTCTGCCATTTCTTTAGATATGCGTTCATTTGTTTTCCTATCGCATCTGTTATAGAGCGTGGTGTCATCAGCATATATATCCATCTCACAGACAATTTTGTCAGGGAGATAATTTATGAATATTAGGAATAATAGAGGTCAAATGATAGACCCTTGAGGCACTCCCGCTTTTATATCATATTGTTTAGACGTACGACCATCGAGGACAACCTGGATTTTTCTCTTATCTAAGAAGGATTTAATTATGTTAAGTATTCTTCCAGTGATATCGTATGATCTGATTTTCCTGAGAAGACCTTCATGCTATACCCTGTCAAAAGCCTTAGATATATCTAGAGCTACCGCTCTACCCTCCCCCGCTTTGTTCAGAGATTACAGTTAGGATGTCTGCTGTGGAACGGGCTTGCCTAAATCCATGTTGTTGGTCAGTCAGAAGTTTAGCACCTGTAAGGTGATGTACTAGAGCTTGGTTAATTATGGTCTCAAATATTTTGGCGAAAAGTGGGAGGAGGCTAATGGGGCGACAATTTATTGGATCAGTTCTTTCGCCAGAATTCTTGAATTTATTTCACCCTCAACTCATCCAAAGAAAAAGAATTTATCAACTTAAAAAGAATAAAAACATATTCGCATAATTACAAAATTCGAAAATTTATATATTTCTGTGCATTGGATTCACTCCTCAACTAATTAACCGATCATTATGAACTTTATTTATGTGTATATGTCTGTATATTTTTGGTACTTATACCAATGTATTTGCTTTGATTGCTACCGGCCTGCAAGGTTGCAGCAATAGATGCACAGTTAAATGAAGGTGAATATTATGAGAGGATTAAAAATGATAACTAGAATGAATAACATTTGATGACTTATGAATGCGGTTTATGACATGTATTTGTTAACATTGGATTTTAAGAAGAACATGCTGTAGCTCTAAAGAACGCAATCTATCATGCTGTGATAATGATAGACATCATTCTAAACTCTCGACCCCAAGTTGAAGAGTCATTGCTCAAAACGACAAGGTACAACAATAAGGCTGACTGGGATGCCATTAGAGATCACATCAGAGACGCCACATGGAGAAATATCTTTTCTCTTCCTGCAGAACAGTACGCAAATGAGACCACTGAATGGTTCAATACAGCAATTGAAGCACATTTCCCCTCACGGAAGTTCCATAATAAATCACACTCTCCCCAATGGTTTACTTCTACTTGCGCAGCTGCCGTTACTCAAAGGCAACACGCATACTGCAGATTTATCAGGCAATAGTCCAATACAAACAGACAAAAGTTTATAGAAGTTAGAAGTAATTGTTAGAAGGAAGTAGCGACAGCTAAGAGAGAATATACAGAAATTACCAGAAAACGCATTAAAGCTTAGAAATTAAGAACTCGTGATTTCTGGAAAATCTATAACAGTGTAGTAAATAATGGGCAATCAACAATTCTCCCATTATCTAACAATCATGAAGTTGAAAAAGTTAACATGCTTGCTCGTCAGTTTGCCTCAAATTCTACATTCAACTCAGCAAACTACTCCTTTCCTGATTTTCCCTTAAACCACACTAGACGATCTTCAAATCACTCCTGCTCAAGTACATGATATCATAAAATACCAAGACACTTTAAAAGCATGTGGACCCGATCTCATCCCGGTTGAACTATTAGAAAAATGCTCTACTGAGGTTGCTCCAGTTCTCTCCAAACTCTTCAACAAGTGTCTTAACGAATAATGCTTTCCTGAATGCTGGAAAATGCTTCTGTGGTACCAGTTTACAAGAATTTTAGCGAAAGAACTGCCCTATTAAATTATCGCCCAATTAGCCTCCTTCCTCTTTTCGCCAAAATATTTGAGTTCATAATTAATCAAGCTTTAGTCCACCACCTTACAGATGCTAAACTTCTGCCCGACCATCAATATGAATTTAGGCAATCCCGTTCTACTACAGATATTCTACCTGTAATCTCTGTATATCATGCATTGGATGAGGCAGGGGGTAGTCCTAGATATATCTAAAGTTTTTGACAGGGTATAGCACGATGGTCTTCTCATGAAAATCATATCCTATTGTATTACTGAACGAATACTTAACAGTTAAATCCTTCCTGAATAAGAGAAGAATTCAGGTTGTCCTCGATGATCGTACGTTTAAACAATATGATATAAATGCGGATGTGCCTCAGAGATCGACCCTTGAACCTTTATCATTCCTGATCATGCTGTAAATGACCTCCCTGATAAAATAGTCTCTGAGATGGGTATATTTGTTGATGGCACCACGCTCTATAACAAGCACGAAGGGAAAAAAGAATGAACACATATCCAAGGCAATGGTGGAAACCCTAGAGGAAGACCTCCAGTCTCTAGTCGAGTGGAGTAAAAAAATGGATGATAACATTCAATGCTACCAAGACTAAGCTCGTTTCCTTTAATAATTACAAGAAACCTTCTCAAACGCTAATACCTATGGCTGAAGATACATTACCTGAAAGTACTTCGCTCAAACTCCTCGGCTTAATTTTCACAGGAATCATGATCTGGAACAGATACATCGTGAGCATTGCCGCGGTTGTTGCGAGGAAGGTGGGTTCTCTCTGTTGTGCTAGAAAGTTACTTGCGCCTGAAAGTATCCTATACCTCCATAAGGTCACCATTCGCCCATGTATGGAGTATTGTTGGCACATTTGGGCTGGTGCATCTGCTACTATATATGCCTGAGATTGGTCAATATGAAAGAACCAATTCTCCTCCATGATAACGCTCTCCCGCATGTTGCTCAACTGACCCTGCAGAAGCTGAACGAATTGGGCTACAAGACTCATCCGCCATATTAACCGGACCTCTTGCCCACCGATTATCACTTTTTCAAGCATCTCGACAACTTCCTGTGCGAAAAATGCTTAAAAAGCCGAGATGATGTCGAATCGGCCTTCAATGACATAATCGCTTCTAGAACTCGGGATTTCCATGCTAATGGGATAAATAAACTTGTTTCTCGTTGGCAAAAATGTGTCGATTCTAATGGTTCTTATTTCGATTAATAAATTGTATTATGAAAGGAGTTATGATCTTTTAAAATTGAACGTCAAAAACCGACATTATTTTTGGACCAACCTAATATATATATATATATATATATATATATATATATATATATATATATACAGAGAGAGAGAGAGAGAGAGAGAGAGAGAGAGAGAGGGAAAGAGAGAGAGAAAGAGAGATAAAAAGGGAGGGGAGAGGGGGAGGGAGAAAGAATCTAAAATAGTCGATCTATGCTATTACAAACTTAAACGTCACAGATTGACGAACATTCTATTTTAAATTTTAGCGAAAATTCAGAAAATACCATATCAAACATAAACGTAAGAGATTAAGGAAATTGCTACTTCAAAGTGGATCCTGAAGTACTATTTTTAACTCCTTACATCAAGTGGCTTCATGCCTTGTCTGGAACGATTCCTATTAAAAAAAAACATGGCAGACTTACGAAAATCCATTTCAAACCTCAAACATGACAGATGGCTAAAAATGTTATTTTTAACTTAAGCATGGCCTAAAATGATATTTCAAACTTAATCGTGACATAACACCGAATTTTAAACGTAAGTGTTACAGATTGTCGAAAATGCCATATCAAAATTAAATGTGACAGATGGACGAAAATGCTCTTTAAAATTTGAACGTGATAGACCTTATTTAAAACTTAAGCTGAGCCAGGCAGGTTTATGCTATTTAAAAATTATGCGTAGCTAATTAACGGAAATGCTATTTAAAGATTAAGCGCGACAGATCGCCACAAATACCATTTCAAACTTGAACGCAGCAGACAGTTGAAAATTTTATTTCGAACTTAAGCTTGATCACCCACTGAAAATGCTATTTCAAACGTAGGCGCCTCAGATAAACGAACACGCAACTTAAACTTGATTGCTACAATGTGGGCAAAGATGCTTTTTCAGATTTAGCTGTGACAGACTGAGGAAAATGCTATTGATTGTTTGAAAGACGAACAAAATCCCAGTTGAGAAAAGCGATGAACATTTCTATCAGTGTGTTGGCGCGAGATTTTCATTCGATGAACACGTGAGTTTGCTACGCGAGGTGAGACGTGGGAAACCTTCGACAAGGATTGGTTTTTATTATTTTCTTCTCACGTCGAAATGACAAGCCGTACATTTGTAGACGCGAATCCGCATGCTTTTGTTTTTTTTTTCAGACAGGTGTGCGTGCGTGCGTGCGTGCGTGTGCGTGCGTGCGTGCGTGCGTGTGTGTGTGTGTGCGCGCGCGCACACATGTGTGTGTTTGCATGCTTTTAATATATGTGTATATATCTCATTAAACTTTTGTACGAGCACTCATTGACGTACCTTTGTGAGATCGAAACTTCACCTAAAATTTTACTTTTTAAAATAAATAAATTACATTAAGTAGATATTCTGATTTATGTATTCCCAACAAACGCATCTCTTTATCCCCCTTTCTCTGAGCATACATGCATGCACACACGTGCGCGCACACACACGCACACACACACACACACACACATACGCACACACACACACACACCAACAGTGCTCAATACGTAGAGCTCGGTAGTAAGTTATAAAATATATATGGCAATTAAGCTACACAGAATATTCCGCGTTTCATCCACGCTTAATGGCCACATATATTTTATAACTTACTATATATATATATATATATATATATATATATATATATATATATATATATATATATATAATATGTTTTCATTTGTCAATGGCCATGCTTCTCTTAAACAAAAGCTTGACTGACTATTACTTGACATCCTTTTCTTTTGTAAATGTGTGAAACAAGTGATCTGATATTCGCACGTCCGTCATTGGAATAATTTCTTTTCTATTCATTGTGTTATTTATGACTAATTTTTAAATTGATTTCATTTAATTTATATATATATATATATATATATATATATATATATATATATATATATATATATATATATATATATATATATATAGCCTAAAACGAAGTTTATTTAATTTCTATAGTTGATTTATTTTTCGCTTTTTATAGTTTAGTAAGTCTTGGGAATCTTTAAAAGTTTAAATTTATAGCTTCGAAACGGCAGGGCGTGTTGGTCGCATAAACCATATAAGTTGTCTAAAATAGTAGACATTTATGCTGACGACACTACCATTTATGGTACCACATCTAAGACAGTAAACGAGCAAGTTCTCTCCAATTCTCTCTCCTCTGATCTTGAGCACGTAGTACAATGGGGAAAGGAGTGGCTGGTTACTTTTAATGCATCTAAAACCAAGCTTCTCTCTTTACATCATCAACATTCTAATCCACATTTGTCATCAATTGAAATGAATGGCTCTCGTCTTCAGGAGGCCTCAAGTTTTGACAAGCTTCTGGGCTTGACCATTACTCCTGATCTTAAATGGAACACGTATATCAAATCTGTTGCCAAGGCCGCTGGAAAAATGGTGGGATCTTTCTATCGATCCAGTAGATATCTCACTGCTGATGCTATTCTCTATCTATATAAGAGCCAGGTACGTCCAAGGATTGAATACTGTTGCCACATCTGGGCAGGAGCTGCTAGAAAGGACTTGGCCTGCCTTGATAGAGTTCAAAATAGACTTCGTAGCCTCGTAGGAGATGTCCTTTTCTCCTCCTTGCAACCTCTATCTCACAGAAGAGATGTTGCGAGTTTGTCTCTGATGTATCGTTATTTTCATGGAAAGTGTTCAACTGAGCTTCAATCTATGGCCCCCCTCGCCAAACTTTCACAAGAAACACTCGTCTAGCTGTAAACACTATCAATAATTTCCCCCACTCTTTATCTGTCCCTAAACCTAAACGTAGATTCCATGAACAAAGCTTTTTTCTTAGAACTGCACGCCTGTGGAATTGTCTTCCGTTTTCCTGCTTTCCGGCTGACTACAATATGGTTTTGTTCAAGTCTAAAGTAAATAAGTTCTTGATGAGCCGTTCCATATAAGTTATTAAATTTACCAAATTTTCATTACTAATGATTACTATATTGACCAACTTCTACTGTACACTCTTTAACCCTTATCCTTGAGTGGCCTCTGGGCCTTGATAATGTGGTGATGCCTTTGTAAAAAAAAAAAAAAAAATAGTGTTTTTCTAATTTTTTTAAAAAAGTAAACATCTAATGAGTATGTGACTAAATATTCAGCAATAACATAATTTTGCAGACTTGTTAATCGCAATACGAAACAATATTGTAATGGATACTTTTTGAAAAGAAATAAATGACCGACTGAGAAAACTTATGTGTGTGTGTTTGTGTGTGAGTTGCTTCCTTATAGGTTCTCAAATGGCTGAGCATATCTTTTGCAAATTTCATACAAAGCTAACTTATATGTCTGGCAGTGTTCTTAGATATGCTTTGTACAGAAATTCATCCGGTAAGTATCGAAAAATCCGATACTAAAACAAGGTTGTTTTTTTTCTTATTAGATAACAAAGAAAAATTTGTACAAAAGATTTTTATACGTTACACCGGTAAGGTAGATAATAAAATATTAGCAAAGTATTTCTTAAAATAGAAACAAAAAAACAAAAAAACAAAAAACACAGAATTAATGACATCTGGAGGTATAGCTTAATAGTAGAGCATTCGACTACGGATAGAATGATTCCTTGTTCAAGCCTGAGTGTGCCTTACCATTTTATTTATTTTTTTCTTATTAATGAGTTCAATTTACGATAAAAGAAGACGTACCATTTAAAACAGACAGAATGTGATGAGTGATATTATCATTCTTATCTTTTTAATTTTTTTTTTTGTTTTTCGAATTAGTCCATCGGGCAAATTATTCCTCGTAATATATAATATTCAATAGATGATTGATTCCATACATAATAATACAAACGCAATCTACATAAATTAAAATATGTTTAAGCGTATTATACGACCGAGCAACGCCGGGCGTCCAGCTAATATATATATATATATATATATATATATATATATATATATATATATATATATGTATATATATATATATGTATATATATATATGTATATATATATATATACATATATGATTCGATAATATATATATATGATTCGATTGACAATGTACATTAGTTTTATTTTCTATCAATATCTTCAGTTTCACAGAAACATTTATAGAATTCCCTTCGGCATAGCATGTAGCTGTACTTTAATTCAAATGACAATACGGTTTAAAATAGCATCAACTTCAATATACTCACGATCACATAATGCAGATATAGCAATACAAAGGCCATTATGAGTTCGTTTGGAATGAATAAAAATGTATGTGTAATTATGTCATAAAATTTATAAACAAAAAAGAAAAAGGGCAAGAGAGACAGCTTGTGCGACAGAGAGAAAGGCAGAGAGATTAAGAGAAAACGACAGCAACACAGGAAGAACAAATGAGGTGGGTGAGGAGAAAGAAACGATAAGGAGTTAGAGAGGGGAGGAAGAGGGTATGGCGAAGAGACAGAATATACAGTGAGAGAGAGAGAGAGAGAGAAAGAGAGAGAGAGAGAGAAGGAGAGAGAGAGAGAGAGAGAATGAGACAGATAAAGAGAGCGACAGAAAGAGACAGAAATGAAGTATACATATAAAGAGTGAGAGAGAAGAAGAGACAAATAGATAGAATTTCAGGAAAGAACAAAGACAAAAAGTACTAATAAAAGGGAGGGATTATAGAGAGATAAAGACTAGGAGGGACAGCATAAGAGAATGAATATCAAGAAAGGGGGCGGAGGATACTAGGAAATAGTGAGAAACAGAGAGAAAATGAATACGGACAGAGACAAGAAGAAGAAGAAGAAGAAGAAGAAGAAGAAGAAGAAGAAGAAGAAGAAGAAGCGAAAGAGAAAGCGAGAGAGAGAGTGAGTGAGTGAGAGAGAGAGAGAGAGAGAGAGAGAGAGAGAGAGAGAGAGAGAGAGAGAAATGAAAAAAGAAGAGATAGAGAGACGAAAATAAAAAAGAGAGAATACCAGAAAAAAGTTAGAACAATTATAGAGAAAAAAATGTTAGTGTGTGTGTGTGTGTAAAAGATAGAGCGAAAGAAAAGAAGATTAAAAAAGATAGATTGAAAGATTGATAAAGAGAGAAAAATATGTATGTAAAAAGAGAAACAAGAAAGAGAGAGAGAGAGAGAGAGAGAGAGAGAGAGAGAGAGAGAGAGAGAGAGAGAGAATACCAGAAAGATATAGATAAAGAGTCATATAAAGAGAGGGCAGAGCATCTCACATCTATTGATAAAACATTTGAGGATAGCGTTTTTGCCATATGTTCTGCATCGGGCGGATGTAGTTAACACCCGAACATGACAGAGTGTTTGTCTCACATGCAAGTGACTTGGGTTTCGAATCGTAAATAAAGACAAAATTCGAGCCTTGGTCGTGGAATTTCATTCATCTGCTAAAAATCTAGCTAATTTGCATATTCTTTTAACATTCATTTTACTTAATTCCCTATTAGTCTTTTCAGTTTTCTCATTGGATGATTATGTTTAGTTAAATATTACGTGTCATCATATTCATGCAGATATTCTAATACTTTATACTTGCGTAATATTTGCGTAAAACGTTTATAGCAAACACAAACCTCTTCCTATATATATTTATGTATGCGTATATATATTTGTTTAAAAATTTTTGCCTACCAAACTCCTCTGTTAGATTTTAGTCTGTAGTCCATTCATGAAGCTTAATATTTAGGGTATTCGAACCCACGCGAAACTTTATGTTTAGGTTTTAGCCGGGAGAAATATGTATGTAAGAAGAAAAACAAGAATAAAAGAGAGAAAGAAAGTGAAAATTTAAAAAAAAAGAAAGAAGAATTTGCCAGGTGAAGGGCGAACGACGTTATTACAAATATGTATGCATAACGTAATAGTTATTGGTTCATGTTTTAATTTTTAGCCTTTCAGCAAACATGTTTTCATAGTGCATGCATTAACGTCAAAGGAAAAAGTAAATTGTTAGCTAAACGTTTTGGTTTCGATTCTCGGTGGTGGCGCACGAGTCATTTTTTTTTTTTTTACTTTTTAAATCATTACTATATATTGGGTCTAATGTAATATAATAATAAATACGAAATCTGCATTAATCAAAATATCTTATTAAAGCGGTCTGCTAGTATATATACAAATAAATGACAAAAGTCTATATTCCAAATTTCAAGATGTTGACCATCTTACTGTTTATTTCTCTAAGTACGTTGGTATGTACAGGGTGGCCGAAAAGTCCCAGGACACTAACCGAAAAGTCCAGACAACTCATTATGGGGTTTAATTAAAGGTCAAGTTTCTGGTATTAGATACGAAACCATTGATCAGCTAAAGCATGCGAATATTGCAGCTTTTGCTAGCGTATCAAGGAATTCTCTAAAAAAAAATGGCACAAAGAACCTGGAGGCGAATGGAATTGTGCAAGAACAACGAGGGCCAACATACTGATCCCCTAGACCACTAAATTACTCTAGTTGTTTTCTGCTTTGTTTCTAATAAAGTTCTCTTTTTTTGTTGAATATATATGTTTTCTGTGTGTTTTATTAAAAAATACTGTGTTTTATTAAAAATACATGTATAGTGTCCTGGGACTTTTCGGCCACCCTGTATAATTTTTGATAGAACCTGTTTCGTAACACAAAATCATTCATGTAATTATTATGCAAATTCATGTATTTATTCCACTCTTTACTGGTCAGAAGAAAAAGCACTTATCAACTTTAAAAGAAAATAAAGATATATGGGCATGATTACAAAATCCGAGAATTGGGAAAGAAGTTGCAATTATTTTTAACAAACTTTTTTTTTCAGTTTGTTACGCCATCTTTGAATTGTAATGTAAAGTCAGCAACTTTAAATTTCCGTATTTATAAATTGTATTTATTTTGATATACATTAACATAACAATTTTTCATTTAATATTTTATTAATTTATTATTTATAAATAGTCTCTATTTATTTACTTGGATAATATTGATAACTGTTAAATCTATAATGTATGTATCTATTTTTATTTTATATGTGACTAATTACCTAATCTAATGATTTGTTCATGGTAATTGTTTCAGTATTTTTATACATAATGTGGTAAAGATTCTATTTATAAACGATGTTGCTAGGAACTGACGAATCAAATTAATTCATGTTCTGCTACCAACCAATCAGAAACCAGAATTGCTCCATAAAAATTAAACCTTGCATATGCTTTCTTCGTGTCAACACAGGAAGAATCTTTTGCTCTGTGGCTACAAAATTATAAAGTCATGAACCTGATAAAAACAATTGTCTACTGAGAACCAGTCACCTCCAGGACTTGTATAGAACAACTAACTATCGGAAACTGTTCTGAAACTAAACATGGCTTCCAACTCAAGAGGTTATGCGCCCATCGTGAGATTTTATTTCGATGGATCAGAATCAAAATTCGAATTAATAAATTGTATGTATTTTGATATACATTAACATAAAATTTTCCATTTAATATTTTATTAATTTATTAATTTATTATTTATAATCAGTCTATATTTATTAACTTAAATAATATTGATAACTGTCAAATCTATAATGTATGTATTTATTTTTATTTTATACGTAACTAATTACCTAATCTAATGATTTCTTTATGGTAATAAACTTTGATTAATTAAACCTAAACTTTGCATAGCTATAATTTTTCTTTTACTACATGCATAATTATTTTAATTAATTTATTTCTACGTTTAAACAAATTTATTTTATTGCTATTTAATTAGTTTTAATTAACCACTTTTGACATTAATATGGCAGATCTTTTTATTTTTTCCTATCATTTATTTATAATCCGTTCAAGGGCGATAACTTTTTCATAATTAAAGTAAGTTATCTACATTTACATAATTAAAGTAAGTTATCTACATTTACCCAATCAAATACCACTTTAAAAAAATATTTTATGGGTTGTAACTGTACGAATAAATTATATAATTATCTAATTTAATTGTTTTATTTTATTTATATTATTTACATATTTATTAATTTGTATTTTTATTTATTATATTATTTATTTAAATATTAATGTTTTAAAACATTTTCAATATGCATTAATCTATACTTATATATGAGTTCTAACAATTAATGTTCTGACTTAATTATTATATTCAATTCAATGATTACCTGATATGATAAATGATGCAACAAATTGAAAAAATAATTGCAACTTCTCGCAATTTTCGAATTTTGTAATTATGCCTATGTGTTTTCATTTTCTTTTAAAGTTGATAAGTGCTTTTTTCTTTTGATGAGTTTTGCGCTACGAAACATGTGTCAAGAATTGTGCATGTCAACGTACTTAAAGAAACAAACGGTAAGATGGTTGTTATATCGTAAAAGACAAGATATCCACCGAACCTATAGTGACATGTAAACAAAACACAATTTGCATCAGCAGGAGCGAAGACACCCAAACATCAGGAGCAGCCACTGATATGACAACGGCGATCCGAAAGCGACAGTGGCACCGCCATGTACTTTACTACGATATTCCATCGACTGTTAACGACGCATTAAGTTGTCATAAACTGCGCTTTTTGTGCCTATCCTTCCATTACAATTCACAGTTTATTATATCAAAGAATTATTGGGCAAAACATTGCCCAATGAAATAACTATACTAAGAGAGAAAATGCCAGAAAATTTCGACAGATGAGATACGAAAATATGTGATAAAATATTTATAAAAGGAATTCAAGTTGCAAACTTAATCTAAATTCTCTCACAGATACACCAGGTTTAATAGAAATAAAACAAACGCGGAGTCAGGAAAACCAATATTCCCTACAGCAAGGCTAATCGTATCCTTAAAGCACATCTAGCAGCAAAATTTCCCTATTGTTTGCACCTCAAAATACGCCTACAACTACGTATGGGCGCACAATATATAAACGCTCGTAACGTCAGTTCAAAAGTAATGGTAGCGAAGGCTATCCAACGACTGGATTACTCTTTCTCTCTCTAACAGCAGCAGCAACAACTAACTCGAACGTCTTCACCCTTTCTTTCTCATAGTAGCAGAAGCCATTTGCTCACCAACTACAACAACAATAACAAAAGTCATTTCAAATTATTCATACTTTAATAATAAGGACCTTGGGATTTTGTTCTTTTCGGAAACTTCTTGTCAACAGGAGACATTTCTAATTATTTTCACTCTAACAAACCTTAATGGCAAGGACTTTGTTATTTTCTTCTTTTCGGAAACTTCTTATCAACAAGAGACATTTCTAATTATCTTCACTCTAACAAAACTTAATCACAAGGACTTTGTTATTTTTTTCTTTTCGGAAACTTTTTATCGACAAAAACATTTTCATCCATTTGTTCTTCAATAAATATTTTACTTAATACTCTGTTTTTCTTGCTACCATACGTTAAATTTGTTATTGTGACCATCGTTATCAGGTATTGAGATACAATACCTTATAACACAAATATGATAACTGGTGCTAAAAGTCACACTATATAATGCTCAACATCTTGAAATTTAGAATATAGACGTTTGTCATTTAGTTGTATATGCTTTGTAGTTACATTGAGCGTCATTAATTAATAGATTGGTAGAAATAAAAGGCGAAATATAAATGAACAAACATATTTCACATTAAACTAAAACTCGTAAGTGGTGATTGATTTTGCGATACGAAACAGATACTGTCAAGAACTATATAAGTCAACGGAATTAAAGGAATAAATTATAAGATGGCCAATATCATGAATTTTGGAATATAGTTTTTGTCATTTATTCTCTCTCTCTCCCTCCCCCTCTCTCTTTTTTATATATATTCAAACAATATAAGGATATATATATATATATATATATATATATATATATATATATATATATATATATATATATATATATATATATATATATATAGAGAGAGAGAGAGAGAGAGAGAGAGAGAGAGAAGATTTGACTCATAGGGCAAAGATGTTACATTTTATATCAGATAAATAGTCAAAACGTAAGTAAAAAGCACATATTCAATAGCATCAATATTGTAAGCGATTGTGACAGAACCAATACACCAAAAAATATTCTGACACATCGATTTTCACAAAGTTAAAAGATTTCAGAAAATACATTGTGATATTATAATAGACCGACTCTCTGTCTCCCTTCCCATTTTCCTCTTTTTCATCTGCCAGCTTTCTTCTCCCCCATTATATCCTCTTCCCTTCTCTCTCTCTTTCTCTCTCTCTCTCTCTCTCTCTCTTCAAATTATTTACTTCATACTATCCTTCTCATCACTTCTCTCATCATTCACCTTCAGTTACCTGATTCACTGGGTGTATCAGAATTTTTTGGGGAATTTTTGACACCCCTAACACAAAACTGAGAATAATATATAAAAAACTCGTAATTTCTCTTTTTAAAGTGGGTTGTTTCTTTTCTTTATGGAATATACTTCTAAAATATACTATAAAAGTTGTTTAAAAAATAATAGAAATATTATTTTTTATTTTTTTAAAAACAGTGTTTACAAAGTGCCGCCGCGCCTTCATGCAGCCCTTTTTTTACGTAGTGAAATCAATTGGAATTTACGAGTTAAATATTTTTCAATTTTTAAACTTAAAAAATCTATCAAAATTTTTCTATTGGTTCAATTTTTACGTTATTTTCAGGGTCAATGTGAAATTTTATGCTATTTCTAATAAACTGAATATAATATTTAAGACAAACGTTTTTTTTTCTTAATTCACACCCCATTTTGAAATTCTATTAAAATTTAAATAATTAATTTACATACCAAAGTTTTATATATCACAAATTGAAGATAAAAGATCAATAAATAAAATATTCTAATTTAAAACAAAAAATAAAGAAGTATTTTGGGGAAATTTACCTGTAAATTGGAAAGTGTAAAACCCTTTTTAAAAAAAACCCAAAAAAACATGGTGATTTTTTAAGTGGAAGCTTATGTTAAGTAAATATTGTCAAGAAAATATTGGACGCTGACGACAATTTTTTCTATTTCAGTCAATGTTTTCTTTTTTAGATATTTCAAAAGAATTCTCTCGATAAAGAAGAATTAAAATATATTAAATCAAAAATTTATGTATTTCTTTGAGAAAAGGAAAAAAAATTATCGTCTGTTTTTTTAAGGCAAAAACTTATAAGTAAAATTAAACTATTTTCCATCTATGGGGACACAGATTTCTTCACACACAAGGCTAGACGGCTAATGCGAACGTGTGGTTTTTAGTTACTTCTGTCCATCCGTAGTTTAAAACAACAATAAACACTACTCCAGTGTTTCGATAACAATGTAAAAATGCTTACGTAATGGCAGCTTTTTCAAATACTCATTTAAAAAGATTCTTTTATTTAAAAAATAAATGGAATTTAAAATATAAATATGGATAAATTCTTAACAATAAAGAATGGAAGTACACATTGAATAGTATTTTTATAGGTAAATGATTTTTTGGAATTTATATATATATTTTTATAATCGAAGTAACTAAAATTTTGTTGACTTTCTTCAAATCTTTTTTAAAGAGAACTAATGTTAAAAAAACAAATATTGCATAATTTGCTATTAAACCTGCTATTTTTTAAAAATTTGGTTTTTGCTCCTTTAATTGAAAAAAAAATTAGGGTTTGAATTACATTTTTCAAGTAGTTATAAGCTTGGAAAGATAGGCGGTCGAATTATTCAATTTTTTTCACGCATTTTTAATGTCCGTTTCTGACACTGCTACTGGTTCATCCTTGTCCTCACCACCTAAAATGGGGAAAATTATTGACAGTAGTTTCAGTTAGAGAGGTGTTTTTCACGAAAGATTGGCGTGGGGGGGCAGAGATTGGAGCTCAGACGAGCACTTGCCATGGAAATAACGATAAAACAAAACAAAGACAGGCTCGTAACGTCTCTTCTGTGGGAGAGGTTGCAGGGAAGAGAAAAGGGCGTCCCCCACTAAGCCACGAAGTCTATTTTGTACCCTGTCAAGGCAGGATAGGCTGTTTTTAGCAACTCCTGCCCAGATGTGGCAGCAGTACTCCATCCTTGGATGTACTTGGCTTTTATGTAGATAGAGAATTGCATCAGCAGTGAGATATCTTCTGGAACGGTAGAAGGATCCAACCATTTTTCCAGCAGCCTTGGCAACAGATTGATGTATGTGTTCCATTTCAGGTCAGGAGTAAAGGTCAATCCCAGAAGCTTGTCAAAACTTGGAGCCTCCCCTAGACGAGAGCCATCCATTTCAATTCAATTGATGCCAGATGAGGATCAGAGTGTTGATGATGTAAAGATAGGAGCTTAATGTGTTGCCATAGATGGTCGTGTCATCAGCATAGATGTCAACGAATGATTTAAGTATGTGTTTTGGGAGATCATTGATGTAGATCAGGAAGAGAGTTGGGACCAGGATTAATATTGTGGGCCTCTAATTTCTGCCCATCAACCACTACTCTTATGAGCCTATCAGAGAGAAATGATTTAATAATTGAGAAAACATTTCTAGTTATACCATAGCTGGAAATCTTGTGAAGTAAGCCCTTATGCCATACCTTATCGAAGGCCTTCGATATGTCAAGAGCAATTGCCCTAGAAAGGAAGCCTTTGTTGAGAGATTCACTAATCCTATGAGATATGATCGTTAGCACATCTGCTTTAGATCTGTCAGAATGCAAACCATATTGCATGTCACTAAGAAGGTTATTTCTGCTGAGGTGGTTGACTACTTCTTTATTTAATATGGATTCCAGCAACTTACTCATGACACACAGGAGACTTATTGGTTTGTACTGAGAGGGAGATGACTTATCACCTGAATTCTTAAATACAGGACATACTGATGAGGTTTTCCAGGGTTGTTTTTAAGGCAATGCTTGAACAGTTTTGTAAGTATGGGGGCAAGTTCTGGTTGAAGCTTTTTCAACACTATAATTGGAATAACGTCAGGTCAGTTGCTTCACTGGAATCAAGATTCTTGATTAGCTTGGCGACCTCACGCACAGATATTTGTATGTTGCATAGTGTGTTGTCTGTTATAGGAGGAAATACTGGGAGTTGATGGCGTTTGTTGCATAGGGTAGAATTAGCTGCAAAGTTTTTGGCAAATAATTTGGCCTTGTTTGATGCTGACGAGATGACCTTAGGCCCATTGATGATGGTTGGGATAGAACGCACGCTTCTGTTCAGGATCCTGTTTGCTATTTGCCAAAATTGATTGGAACCAAGCCGATGCTCAACTACTTTGGATTTAACGGACTGAGCATATAGCTCTCTTGCATTTTTATTCCTCTGAAATATCGCTGACATATGTTAGATGCAATACTACTTAGGTCTAACTTCAGTAAATCTAACTTTTCTTTACTACTTAGGTCTAACTTCAGTAAATCTAACTTTTCTTGATATAAAAACAATGTTATTCTCTTAATCATTAAGATGTCAGTCTGAAATTATCAAACAACCTCAAAACATGAATTTGATTATAGAATTCATGCATTGTTGAGAATAAGACCCACTCTCTCCACCAAGTACGTCACATTTATCTGATCACAAGTACTTTTTTTTAAAATCTTTTAAAGTTTTTCTTCTAGACTAGTTGCCCTTACGAAAAGCTTAAGATTGTATTCTATTTAATATATCTCTTACCATTCCAAAGGATTTAGTAACAACTCCAGCATTGCGTGCTAACATTACAGTCGATGCCGATTATTTTTAGCATCTACACATGCATCAATTTCAAGATTAATGTGCAAGCAAGAAATAATGGATTCTAACGCATCCAGTGTTGCACGACCAAATAACGGGGCAATTTGCAAATCAGTTAGAAATGGTGGAACGTGTCACATTTAAACCTTTATTACATCCATTACATTTGATGGATAAATGCTCGTTATCATACAATGGAAACACCAATGCCTACAAACCCTGATTTCATATACATTTTGAACTTCTGATGGCCCAGGTTTCCATTCATCTCTTTTACACTGACTCATAATAGTGATTAACATAATAACTGGTAATGTCATTTCCTATTCTATATAATAAAATTTCAAGTTTCTTCTGTAAATTCAACCATTATAGGGAAATAACAGCACTTCAAATAGAAATATTTTCCACTAAACACCAGCAACACTTCTTACAGTGTGTTTTATAAAAATATTTTTACATTTTTAATTATTACAAAAATTACATTTATTCAGGGATTTCATCTTCTCCCAAACGTCTTCACAATAGAGGGGAGCAACCGCATTTCCTCCCCACAAAATATGTACTAACACATCATCCCACTTCCCGGGTTTGACAAGATGTACTTGAAAAATGGTCGGAGATTACATCGACCGAAATGTTTTAAAAATAACATCCAAGATGAGAACATTAGTCCAAATAATCAAAATAATACAAATTATAAACCCTCATCTAAAAAATTCTGAAACATAAAACATTCATGTATTCAACGTTTTAGTATTATACTTGATCCCCCAGATTAAGACAGTTTATCTAGTCATTGTCTACATAGACGACCCGTGACCTGAACTACATGAGCATGTGTATGATACCAATTTCCTTTCACTTGAAGAGAACATGTTTTCAACACCACGGATCCTAAGTAGGACATTCATACCAGTTAGGGATACGTCCTTGACAATCAATCTGACAGTTTCCTTGTAGCTACCTAATTGAGGTATGGCTGTTCACTCATAGAAGGTTCCACCTCCCATGCTTTACTTTTTTTTGAGGAGGTGTTAACTTATTGCTAATCGTCTGAAATGCTCCTACCAGGGAATACTGACAGAACTGCCAGGCATTATTTGTAGGCCAGAGAGCACTTCACCTATTACAATGGCCTTTCAAAACCTGACTTTGACCTTGTGTCAAACTTCCTGAAAGGAGATAGATAATCACACTAGAGATGGTGCCAAAAGATACTAGACGAGCATTTTTAGGCAAGGTTTTAACAATGCACACACCAAACATATATTTTCCTGTCCGCCTTACTTCCCAACTCTATCAGTATTTGAGTTATGCGTACTTCAACCCAGTCCCAGGTGTGACCTTTTACTACATCCGGTGATCAAGCCGCAGTTTGCCTCAGTTATTTTTAATACTATAATCGGTAAACTAGTCAATAGAATTAATATGGTATTTTTGTAATTTGATTACGTGATTCGTAGAGTTTAAGTAAAGGAATCCATAAAATACTGTATACTGATAATTAGATGGTTTGATTGGTTGTCGAGGTTAGGTAGCCCATAAAATGATTGTGGTCTTATGGTAATTGGATGGTAGGAACGGCATTGTCTGAATAATCCAGTCTAAAGAGTAAAAGTAGCACCCTGATAATTAGATAGCATGATCAACAGTATTTAAGTAATGTAGTTATTGATTCGTGTATTATGCTAATTGGATCGTTTGATCAGCAGCGTCTAACTAATGTAGTCCATAGAGTAATTACATGATATGATCATCATTATCTAAATAACCTACGCGTCCACAGAATGAATCTTGTATTATTGTAATTGTATGGTAAGCACGGTGTTGTCTAAGCAAGTTAGTCCACAAAGTGAGTGTGTGTTATATTGTAAATTTCAATATGAGCAAAATAATAATCCGAGATGGAATAATTATATATTATTCATATTATATGAATAAAGATTGGGATAACCCAATTAGATTTATTGTAAAAACAGTACAAAACAAGAATAGAGTCTAATAGAGAATATATATATTAGTGGTCTGGCAAGGCCACAGGGGTGACAACCGAAGCAACAAAACTGAAGCTGCCTGCCAGGATATTATATATAAAAATGTAGGCAACTTTGGGCATATTTTATTGGTTTGAAGATATAGGTTATTTTTTTTACCAATTGTCATACAATTTTAACCATAGAGTAGTATTATAATCTTCAAAAAGTCTGCGAATTTTCATGTAGTTTCAACCAAAAATATGAGCATTTCAATATTCAGCTTGGCTACGAGTATAATATATATATATATATACCACCTTTTTTGACAATTTTATATGTTTGAAATGTCAGTGATTATTGATCAGAATTTAAAAAATGAAGGCTCGTTGGAAAGGTAATGACCTGAATTGTGTACTGGCCTAGGTGACATTTGCCCTTAAGGTGGCACATTAAGGGGATAATCCATTATCCAGCGCCTATTTTTGGCACTTTCTTACAGCCATAAAATGTTCCAATCATAGTCATTTGTCTTCCTAGTTTTGCATATGAATTACAGTAGAACCCCGGGATACTGTGGCCTCGGGATATGATTCTTTCAGGTTACGATGTGGAATACAGTATTTTTCTGGGCCCTGGTTATGGTATTTGCTCCGCTTTATGGTGTTATTTATAACGTTATTTAATTATATACATATATATTATATACAGTACTATATTTTGTTACTAATTTTTAATATGTACTGTATAAAATTTTGCTTAGGCCCTGCCATATTGCGATTTCACCAACCCCAGAACGGATTGATGCTGTATCCCCGAGTTTTACTGTACAAAATATCTAATATTTCCCCAAAACCTCTGGCCTTGATGGAGGGGAGACTAAAACTTGCTGCTATGGTTTCAAATGATCTGAAATAATAGCAAGGGGACACTTGATTCCAAATATTTCTCATATGTTATATCTCCCCTCTTTGGTTTTCATACATAAAGTAAATTTCACAGTGTATAAGATTTATTTGATTCTGGAGATATACATAGTTGTACCCTATTTCCAAAAGAGGGAACATATGAGAAATATTTGGAATCAAGTCTCCCCTTGCTGTTATTTCAGATCATTTGAAACCATAGCAGCAAGTTTTAGTCTCCCCTCCATTAAGGCCAGAGGTTTTGGGAATATATATATATATAATCAAGGTCTGCAGGCAAGTATAGAAGGGCATTTCACCTACAATGCGCATGTTTTTTTTTTCTTTTTTCTTACGTCTGTGTCAAACTTTCTTCCTTTTTCTATATTTCTTTCCGTCGGTTTTTCTCACGACTAGCTAACCAGTGTGTTATGATAATTGGATGATGTGACCGGTATAGTCTCAGTAAGTTAATCCATAGAGTGAATGTGATATTACGGTAATTGGATGGTATGACATAATTGTCTAAGCTCACAAAACGAGGAGATAGGGAAAGCCTAGTTCCCCTAAGGGTGGGGTGGGATGGGGGGGACTAGTTGAGTAAAAAAAAAAATAGTCGTGAATTAGACTATCAGCATTCCCAATAAGGAGGCCTCAGGCAATCGGCAATTATCTCTCTGCCTCATTTCCCTTAAGAGAAGGTTATTCCACGTGAGAGTGCACTTCCTTGTCAGACCATAGCTCATCCTGACAAAGGTGGTTTACTACAGTCTCTAAGTTGTCAGAATGCTTCAAAGACTGACCCCAACTCGTATGAACAAAATGTTTGGGAGGACAGATAAAAGATTAGAGAAGCAAATGTGTCCTGAGGAAGTATAATGTCATGAGAGATGATCGCTTTTGTCCTACACAGTAACTTTCTCACAGAAAAAGTTGCTGCTATTCTAATGTTATTTCCATGGACGGCGCTCGACTCAGCTCAAATCTCTGGTCCTTCTTGTAAGGCATTCACAACAAGAACTCGTTTTCTTACCACAAATACAAAGAACTTTCACTTTTTTCTTTATGTGCAAAATTTCTACAGAGTTTCTTTCCAAAAACTTTCTGCTTGTAAAGCATCTTACCATAAGACTGCTTCCTTGCAGACTACAACATGATCATTCTCAATTCTAATCTCAACAAATATTTGTCACAAAGCATTTCCATATGTAATCAAACTTTGTTCATTCCATTCATCATTTACAATCCTCTCATAATATTTTTCATCATTCATTTATTTGACTGTTCATCTAACTTGTTATCTTTTAGCTTTGATAAGTTTTGACTCATCGGTAAAGACAAAAGTACAAAAACAGAATTAGAAAGACAAAGATGCTGGTGTCGTTCACTGACATCATTCAATTTCCATTGGGACATACAAACTCACATTTCACAGATTAAAAGAAAACAGATTCTCATTCAAAATACGGCATCTCAACAAGTTGCTCTGTTTACTTCTGCTATTATCTATATACTAGTGGGGGTACTCGGCATTGCCCGGATGTGTGAAGGTGTAGCAAGGACCCCTGGGGGGATTAAAAGGTGTTTAAAAAAGTGGTATAGTAGCGGGGTTCCCTGGCATTGCTTGGATTGCTTGGGTCGAGTAAGAAATCTAGGAGTGGGGGTTAAAAAAAAATTAATTAATAGTAGACAGGGAGGCGAAAGTTTGGGTGGAGAGAGGAAAAAAAGTGGTAGTAGGCAGGCAGGCTTGAACCCGTAATGCAAAGAAGGAAAAAAAACATGATATCTTTGCCGATGCCTCCATCGTCTGACCGGAAGTCTAGAATGTTGAAATTAAGCAAAGTCAATCCAACTGATACAATGACTTGCAAAAAGTGGCCATGCAAAAAACCGACCCCTCCTTGTAGAAAACTGTCCGGTTTATGGTGAAGGAATTAAAGTTTCTGACCAATTTTTCGATATTGGTTGTCTGAAGGGTCGATACCAATCTCGTGAGGATCTATCGCCTCTTTCAAAAGTTTTTGTAAGACATACAAACACACACACACACACATTTTGCTTTTTATATATTAGACTAGTGGGGAGTACCCGGCCTTACCTGGGTAGAGGATACTGGCACAAGGACGAAGTGATGTTAAGAATGGCTTCCACGTGGTTAAAATAAAAAGATAGAGAAAGAGGTGATTAATTAGTTTTCTACGCTAACCATTAGGCCAAAGAGGATAGTGAATTCAATGAGTTGGTAAATAACTTCAAAACCATAGGAGTCGCCACGCATGCACAGAAATGAATAGTGCTTTAGAACCTGGCCTGTGGCCAGTTAAGCTTCTATCATGGTATTTATTTGCTTCCCCACAAAAGCAAATTAGACACAAAGTCGTTTTTAATGTGAGGGAAAACTAGCTCCCTCAAAAAGGAGGCACTCTGGAAATATCAAAATAAATAGTAATTATCTCAGTATGAAGGGTTTCCCCTACATTGACAAGGACCAATTACTTAAGTGAAGCATCAGAACAGCTGGCCAGTTAAGCTTCCCGCTTTCTGTTGTTTGCGTTTGAATAGTTTCGCTTTATTATACGAAAAAGACAAACAAACATTCGAGACGACGGCACGGTGAAAATTTTTTTTAACTCGATCAAAAAAAGAAAAAAGGAAAGAAACGATGTCCGATTAAAAAAAAAAGGAAAGAAACAGTGTCTGTTTGCAAATCTGAGATATTATGATTTCGGAAGTATAGGAAAACTTCTGCGGAATTTAACTGACAGCAAAACTCCAATCTGAAAAGTCTTTTGCGGACATACACAAACGCTTGTGCCCATTTTACTTTTTATATATATGGATTAATAGGATAGCGTGTGTGCTATTTATTTATTTTCTGTGTCACGCTTACATCCGAGTCGTTTAATTGTTATGGACTTCCGTTTTTTGTAATCAATAATTTTATCAAGAATTCTTCATATTTTTTATATTAGGTGTGGTGCAAAAATCATATCGTTTTTTGACATGAACTTCAAAAAACGAAATTATTTTTGCAACAACCTAATAAATAATTTTACCAAGAATTCTTGATAAGTTTTGGTTTCAGTTTCGATTATAGCTGATGCCACTCAAGTCATTTATTCTTTTATAAATAATTTTACCAATAATTCTTCATAAGTTTCAATTTCGGTTTCTGTTATAGCTGATGGCACTCCAGTAATCTATTTGTTTATGAATAATGTTATGAAGAATTCTTCATAAATTTTGGTTTCGGTTTCAATTACGGCTAAGGGAACTCAAGTTATATATATACATATATTTTTTATAAGTTTTGGTTTCAGTTTCGATTCAAGCTGATGCACTCAAGTCATATAGATATATTTTTTTATTTTTGAAATCGCAACTTTATAATATATATAATAATGTATTTTATGACCGGGCCACATCGGGCATCCCTGCTAGTTTACTCTTGCAGTTTTAACAAAAGAGCTACAATAATATCAGAGTGTCTCCATTTACACTGAACATCTACAGAATGCCAACATCAATATATTACATATGAATGAGTCCACTGTAGAATTTCCACAGATCCCGTTGGTTTATATATTAATACGATAGCGTGTGTGTTATTTTGTGTGTCACGCTTATATCTTTTTCTTTCCAAGTGATTATCGTTTAATTGTTATGACCTTCTATTTTTTGTAATATATTATACCAATAATTCTTCATGAGTTTTGCTTTCGGTTTCGATTATAGCTAAATGAACTCCAGTTATATATATATATATATATATATATATATATATATATATATATATATATATATATATATATATATGCAGCCAAGCTATATGAAGAATTTATTTTTTTTGTATTTTGGAAATCACAACTTTATAATATATATATATATATATATATATATATATATATATATATATATATATATATATATATATATATTTTACACAGTGGTCACCACTTATCAAGGCCCGTAAGCCACTCAAGGATAAGGGTTATTGCAAGTACATTACGTTAGTGTGGAAATTTGATGAAATGTTTACTTAAGGGGGCGGTTCATTAGGAATTTGTTAACGTTGGACTTGAAGCCATCCAAGTTGTAGTCAGGTGGAAAGCAGGCAGACGGAACAGAGTTCCACAGGCGTGCAGTTCTAAGAAAGAATAATATATAACAATCAATAGAAAATGGACTTTATAATAATATATACGAAATCTGCATAAATTAAAATTTCATATTTAAACGTATTTTACGACCGGGCTACACTGGGCATCCCTAATAGTTTAGACAAATACTTTTGCAGTTTTAACAAAAGAGCTACAATAATATCAGCGTATCTCCATTTATGCTGAATTAAAAAAATGGCAACATCAATATATTACATATGAATGAGTTCGCTGTAGAATTTCCACACGTCCCGCCAGTTGACTAGCAAAGCATTATCACTGTTGACAAAGGAAAAAATCCAAAAGACATGTTTACAAAGTCTGATGAAGTATAGAAGTGAAACTTGGCTAATGAGAGTTGAGATTATGTGTTGCATGGAAAAAAATAATAACGATATCATAGATGTGTAATGTGAGTGATAAAGACAGGTTGAGATCGTATTACCTCAGAGGAAGATTAAATTTGTACAGTGTAAGGAAATGTGTACAAAAGATGAGACTTTGTTGGTGTGGCCACATTGAAAGAACAGATGAGGGTTCTTGGGTTAGTAAATGTAGAACAGTTGCGGTATCAGGTTCAGTTAGCAAAAAAAAGCAGAGGAAAAACATGGGAGGAAGTGAGAATGATGGACTTGAGAGAAAGAAGGATTAATAAAGACCTGGCTAGAAATATTTTTGTTTAGAAGTCAATTTCTAAAAGCTGTCAAATTTTTTTTTTTTTTAATTTTTACAGGGAGAGTCACCACTTATCAAGGCCCCGAGGCCACTCGAGGTTAAGGATTAATGAGTGAATTACGATAAACAGTAATGGTGGAAATTGAGAGATTTGGAAAATGAGTAAATTTGTTTATGTTGGATTTGAAAACGACTATGTTATAGTCAGCTGGGAAGAAGCCCCGTGATATTGTGTTCCATAGATGGGCAGCTCTAGAAAAGAATATTTGTTTATGGAAAGTTTTTTTAGTTTTAGGTACAGATAGAGAGTAAAGGAAATTGTTGGTAGTGGGTGTAGCTAGACGAGTGTTTACTGTGAAAGTTTTACAGAGGGGGGGACCGTAGTTTGAAGCTCAGTTGAGCATCTGTCATAAAATAACAGTAAATATCATCATGGAAAATGAACATTAAACAAATGATGATGATGATGATGATGATGATGATGATGATGATGATGATGATGATGATGATATTATTTCTAGTTGATACACAAATATGGCATACCAACATTTTTGTTCTGCTTAATTATATTTTATTCAAGTAAAAAAAAAATTGATACTTACAATCTAAGACTCTTGCGTTAGGCACATCAGCTTCAGGTCGTCTCAGACGTTCGCGGGAATACATAAAATCATTTTTACCATTGCTGTGATTGTAAATGCTATAAAAGACGCCCCCATCGGGTCTTTTGCAATGACCATCGAAACAACTACTTGCATTGCTGCTTGTGCTGCTTTCCGTGCTGCTGCTGTTTGTGGTGGAATAGTTTATACTGTGGTTAGTTGACAAACGCCGATGTGTGGTGGGCAGCCGATCAGCAAAGGTCCAGCTTCTCTCGCTGCTTGTTGATGTCCCTAGCCGATCGTCTGCACTCTCGTCATAGCTGTGTCCATAAGCAACAATCTTGTTCACCCAAGCGCTGATGCTTTCACGGCGGGCGAAACCTTTTCTCATTGATGATTTGGGCTTGCGCTCAATATTGTATCTGTCACGGGGGACGACTCGGTTCCAGCCGTTTCTATCCCCACAGAGGAACACACGATAGTCACGGTCAGTTGTTGTCTGTATACGGGAGGCGAGTAGACCCGAGAAATCCGTATTTGTGTATTGCACTCTTGGAAATTCGAATGAAGCCACGGAGCTAATGTCCTCACACTTTTGCTTTTTGTGTGCATATCTATTGCCCATGTTGCACTGATTGCTTGTTTGTTTGTGTGTGTGCAGTCTGTCTTGGCAGAGAGGGGGTAGATACTGTGCACTTATCTATGTGCCCAACTCGTTTCAATAATCATGTATGGAAATTTATTTTATTAGCAAAGAAGAAGAGGCTTGATAATAATCTTAATAATAACAACTAATAATAAAGGAAAGAATAATCATGTTTTTATCGAATTTAATTTTTATAAGTAAAGAATGGGAGGCTTAATATTAATCTTAATAATAATAATAATAATAATAATAATAATAATAATAATAATAATAATAAAGAAAAAAGAATAATCACGTATGCAACTTTGGTTTTTTATAAGTAAAGGCTTTCTCTCATTAAAACAAATAATACTACTCTCTTGATCAAGAGCAGGAAACCCTACCACTTTTTATAAAAAGCGACGTTATCTACAATTAATTCTGATAACTTACAGATTGGTTTTGCAAGCATGATTTTCTTTAAGATTTATAAACTGGTTTGAAGTCCAATACATTTTGTTCCTTTCAGATTTTGCTAGCTTTTCTGAAAAAACAAAAAAATAAATAAATAAAATAAAAAAACAAAAAACTAAATAGTGTAGGTAATATTTGTAAATTATCTCCCTTTCTAACAAAACTCTTTAGACTATAGAGCACTACTAATACTGATCTCATCTATACGTATCTGTTATTATAAACAGAATAATTTTTCCATAAGTATTATAGACCTCCTACATTAGACTACTCTAAAAACTTTTTTGATCGTTAACGAATGTGTCCAGCATAAACTAGTGTTTACATTATTAATATTCACTTTATAATTCACTTTAATCTCATTTTATTCTGATTAGTTATAGATTACCTTGTAGCCGTTATTTTATAACCTGTGTTGCCAGAGAAAATTGAGGAAGACAAGAATCGTAACCCCTAGAAGTAAATTAACCGGAAAGAGCCGAAAAGATTCTCTTCACTCAAAAATCGTAAACATTGTATCCACGGCATAAAAATATCTATAGATAGAAATAAGATTTTGTTATTGGCATGTTTTAGCGATATTAACAACTTCGAAACGCTGTTGTTTTTATTTTTCCCGCTACCTTAGCGGTTTCTTTAAGAACTACAAGCTCCTATTGTTATTCATATATATATATATGAATAGATCACCTCTTATTTTTTATGGGACGTATTTATTTATTTATTTTTTATTATTAAATATTTTTTTACGTGCATAATATAAATAGAAATATATGCTTTTTTGAAGGTTACTCAATTAGAAAACAATAAAAACGATTAATTAATTAATTAAATGTCCTTTTGCAAAACGATGCTAAGTGACTTATAATTGTACAAAGATATGATTGTGATCGATATTAATCGATGGGTGTAGAGAGGAAAGAGGACGAAAATGTTACCAGCAGAAAACAAGAGTTTGGAAGAGAAGAAGAAAAATAAAATATGGAAATATTGTTGTGGATAAAATGGAAAAGGCCGAGAAAAAGACAGTGGAGATAAATAAGCAGTTGAGTAAAAATCGATGAATAGATAAACATAATGTGAAAAGAAATGATGAATATTGGAGAGAGAGAGAGAGAGAGAGAGAGAGAGAGAGAGAGAGAGAGAGAGAATGTGTATGAGAAAATGTGGGAAAGAGAAAGAGAGAGAATGTCTATGAGAAAATGTATGAAAGAGAGAGAGAGAGAGAGAGAGAGAGAGAGAGAGAGAGAGAGAGAGAGAGAGTGAGAGAGTGTATGAGATATAGAGAGAATGAAAAAGGGTGAGACAGAGAGGAAGAGGATGTATGTACGAGAGAGAAAATATTTGAGAAAGATAGAAAGAGTGAGAGAGAGAGAGAAAGAGAGTGTGAAAGACTGAGAATGAGAATGCGTATGAGAGAAAGTGTGAGAGAGTGTATGAGAGAGAAAGAAAGAGAGTGTCTGTGAGAGAGAGACAGAGGGAGATATATAGAAAGAGTGAAAGAGAGTTAGAGAGAGTGTGAAAAAAGAGGGAGAGGATATGTGTATGAGAGAGAGAGAGAGAGAGAGAGAGAGAGAGAGAGAGAGAGAGAGAGAGAGTATATGAGAAAAATAGAAAGAGAGAGGGAAAGTGAGTGAGAGAGAAAGAAAGCAAATGTGAAAGTGAGAGAAGGAAGAAAACAGAAAGAAAGGGAATAAGAAGGAAAGTGAAGGAATTGAAAAAATGAAAAATAAACGAGAAAGAACGCGAAACTAAATAAATAGTCTCAAGAGTGATTTGTGAAACTTGAAAATGATCTGTGCAATATGTATCGATAATATTCCGCTTCTTTCAGAATGTACAAATTAAAAAAAGAAAATGAATCGCTTTTTTTTTAATGATCAGTAATTACTTATCAAGGATAGAAGCCACGCGAGAATGAACGTTAATAAGATGGATAGATTTTCAGTTAAATTATGAAGAATATTATGAGAAGATTGAAAATTATGAACGGCATGAACAAAATTACATTACTCATAAGGATTGCTTATGACAAGCATTTGTTTGAAGATGATTATGTCGTAGCCTGTAGGTAAGCAATCTCATAGTAACATGTTCCGCAAATGAGAAGTGCTTAGAAAGTGTTCCTGGATATTCCGTTTGGTGTTAGGCACATAGAAGAAAAGAGAAAGATCCTGTGTGGTTGTGGTAATAAAATGAGTTCTTGATGTGATCTGAATTTTTTTTTAACCTTTTTTTTTTACTGAGCCACTAGTTGTCAAGGCTAAAAGCCACTCAGTGATAAGGATAAGATGGATCGATTGTGAGTTAAATGATGAAAAATATAAGAGGATTGAAAATGAACAAAATTGGATTAATTATGAGAATTGTTTTTGACAAGTATTTGTTGATATTGAATTTAAAGACGACCATTTTGTAGTGCATTGGGAAGCACCTCCATAATAATGTGTTCCACAGATGAAAAGTTCTTGCAAAGAAACTCTGTTCATGGAAATCTCGTTTGAGATTAGGAACATGGAGAAAGAAAGGGAAGTCTTTGCAGTGGTGGAAGTAAAACGAGTTCTTGCTGTGATTTGATGCTTTTAATTTTTTTTACTACTGAGTCACCACATATCATGAAAAAAGCCACTTAAGTATAAGAATGACTGAGATGGATCGATTGTCAGTTGAATGATAAAGAATATTACGAAAGGATTGAAAATACTGAATGAAATGCACAAAAATTGATGACTTATGAGAATCGTTTATTATGAGTATTTGTTGACATTAGATTTGAAGACGATAATGTTGTATCACACAGGGAAGCAATTCCGTGGTCATGTGTTCAATAGATGGGAATTTTTGGAAAGAAACTCTATTCATGATAATTCTTTTTGATGTTAAGCATATAGTGAAAGTTCTTTGCAGTTGTGGTAGTAAAACAAGTTCTTGCTGTGAGATCATTTTTTTTAATTTACTAATCAAACACTACTTATCAAGGCTAAAAGTCACATGAGGGTGAGAATTAATGAGCGGGATAGATTCTCTGTTGAAGGATGAAGAATATTATAGAAATGAATGGAATGAAAAAAAATTGATTACTTATGAGGACGGTTTATGACAAGCATTGACATTATGTTTGAAGACGACCATGTTGTAGCTGACAAAGAAGTAATCCAGTAGTAACATGTTTCACAGATGGGAGGTAAAATGAAAGATTAATTGAACGCTCCTGTTGAGGAATCCACCAATTGACTACAGGTTTCTTACTCCGAAAGGAAAACGATTAAATATGAACAGATATTTTTTTTTGCCCGTAGTTTGTGAACTCCAGCTAGAGACGAACTAAGATAAGAATATAATAATACGTAATCAAAATAATAAATATAAACAAAATGAAAGCGCAAAATAAATAAACAAATTCCCACGGTCCCCGTGCATGACTCAAACGTCAGAATTCACGTGACTTCAATGAAGGTAAACTTGCTAAGTCAGGTCTAATTAAGTTCTGTTGAATGTTGGTGCGAAAAATAAGTCTGTGGAGACTATGAAGAAACAAAATGTCCAGGAAAAAATAGATGTGAGAAAAGTTAAAAAAGATGAATAAATTGACACCCACTTTCTGTATTATCTCTCCAGCCAGGCTCCAGGACTTGGCACTTGAAGGTGGTTCATAACGGTTTCTATCTCGTTTGTTATTTGTCTGAACTAAAGTCTTTTTTTTTTTTTGTTATCTATTTATTATTACGTGAAATGTACGTTAATCAAGTTTGTTTCATTAAAGCTTTTTTTTTTTCATATATATTTTAATGACAATAAATATATGCTAAAATATTCCTCTGTTTTAGGATTGAGTTATGCTGGAAAACATATGGCATAATTACATTGACACACCGGTTCTCATTAGATCAGTAAAGTTAAGCAACATGGAGCTTTTTCAATACTGGGTTGGTGACCATTTCGGATTACTAGGTGCTGTATATCATTATCCCATGACTGGGATATACATGCAGCTGGGAACCGCTCGTGAATTTGGTATTCACTGTCAACTTACTCCTATGGAGGAAACTGACATAGCCTAACCAGGGTTAATACTATACCACGTATTACAGATTTTTTTTTTTTTTTATGCTGGAAAATGATTTTAAGTGTTTTAATTAGCCGTAATTTGCAATTAACTCACCAAGTGACCCATCTCTTACTAAAATTCTATTTATCACTTTTATCCTCTCTCACTGGATGTTGTTTGAGGCCCTGCTCTTATTTTATACCGCGTGTATCAGTTTTCGTTTTGTCACTCTGTGAATTCTTTTGAAGAGCAAAGATAATCATGTCTCTTCTACTGACTTGGTTGGTTTTGGTTGTTTGGAAGACGGGAAAAGAAGATAATCTCCCTTTACCATACTAGATATAAAAAGGGCAAAATGTGTGTGTGTTAGTATATTTTGCAAAAACTTTCCACACAGGCGACGGATCCTGACCACTTTGGTATTGTTTTGAAGCTCGATATCTTGGACGACAAATATCGAAAAATTGGCCCAAAACATTAATTCCTTCACCATAAACTCGGCCGTTTTGTACATGCATGTTATGTGATAATATCGCATACATATAAAGAGAAAAGGCGGCCATTTTAAAAAAATTTTCTTCATTCTTTTTGTCTAAAATCCGCTTTTGAATTATTCCAATGGAATTTGAAGGTGTTAAGTTACTGTTGCTCATTCTTAAACGTCGGTGATGAATTCTTTTGTTAACAAGTTTACTTCATAAATTACCTCTGGTGGAGGTTGTGAAAAAATAAATGCCTCGAGTTGTCTTTCAGTGAAGGTTATTTTGAATGGCTAGTCGCAAGTAATGAATTTGTGTTCAGTGAACAATTATTTATTTTTTCTGTGTAAAAAGAATTATTGCTTTTCAGTGAAAAATTTTTTTTGTCAGATAAATTTGTGAGGGGAATGTTCTTTTGCAGAGAATATTTGCACCATGTGCGTGCAATGTTGTCAAATTGAATCATTTTACTTTAAAAATATTCTCTGAAGTTAACTTTATGCAGGAAGATTGTTTTATTTTTACGAATATTTACACCACGTGTGTTTAATGACGATGTCAAAAGTTTTAGGCACGCATGAAAACATAAATACATGCGTACATTTATATATTGGTAACTGAAAATTTTCGACCCATGCCGATGAAAAAGCTTGCCCTATCTCTGAATACCTTTTATGTAAAATTTCAAATGTTTAGACCAGAAAGTGTCTGATTAATTTGGTAGAGACCGCAGAAGTCAATTTTTTTTTCATTTCGACCCCTATTATAAGCCCTTAACATTTATTGTTTTGGGTTCAAATCAAGTTATGAAGTTAGATCCATGTCCAAGGAACCTATATCTAAAATTTCAAGTGTTTGGACACTAAAATTGTCGGAGGAGTTTGGTAGAGTTCTCAAAAGTCAAATCGTTGTTGTTCTTAACAGCCAAATTTCTGGCCGAAAACCGATCACATAGATTTTCCCAAATCTCAGTACCCTGTATATCAAATTTCGAGTCTGTAGACTTAAAATTGACAGGGTTATTTCGTAGGGAAATGTACACACACAGACAGCAGACAGACAGACAGATACACAGACACGTTCACTTTTATAGATATACTAGCCTGGGTACTCGACGTTGCCAGGGTATTTGGAGGTGTATGTTGAGCAAAAAAAAAAAAAAAAAAAAGCGGTCAATTTTTTTTTACTTTGATCCCTATTATGACCCCTTAAAATCTATTGTTTGGGGCTCAAATCAAGTTATTAAGTTAGATCCATGTCCAAGGAACCTATATCTAAAATTTCAAGTGTTTAAACCCAAAATTGTCGGAGGAGTTTGGTAGCGTTCTCAAAAGTCAAATCGTTGAACTTTGACCCCTTAACAGGCAAATTTCTGGCTGAACATCGATCACATAGATTTTCCCACATCTCAGTACCCTGTATATCAAATTTCGAGTCTGTAGACTAAAAATTGACAGAGTAATTTCGTAGGGAAATGTACACACACAGACATATACACAGACAGACAGATACACAGACACGTTCACTTTTATAGATATACTAGCATTTAAACCCGGCGTTGCCCGGGTGTTTGGATGTGTCTGTTGAGAAAAAAAAAAGTGGTAGTAGGAAGGCAAGCTTGAATCCATACCGCAAAGGAGGAAAAGAACGGGGAAAAAATCTGACGTCTATGCTGTTACGACCACGGCCAAACCGGAAGTGACATTTTTTAAAATTAAGACTAGACCATCGAAAGGAGAGGATGACTTTCAAAAATATTGGCGAAAAAATGCCCCCCACCCCTAGAAAAGTGCCCAGTTTAAGGTGAAGATATTAATGTTTTTAACCAATTTTTCGATATTTGTCGTCTGAAAAATAGAACTTCAAAACGATACTGATTTTCTCAACATATTTTCTCAAGAAAATCCGTCGTCTCTGTCGAAAGTGTTGGGCAGACATGCAAACATATATACATACATACATTTATATATTGGTAACTAAAAATTTTCGACCCAAACCGATGAAAAAGCTTGCGCTATCTCCGAATACCCTTTATGTAAAATTTCAAATGTTTAGACCAGAAATTGTCTGAGTAATTTCGTAGAGACCGCAGAGATAAAATTTTTTTTGACTTTGACCCTTATTACGAACCCTTAAAATTTATTGTTTGGGGCTCAAATCAAGTTATGAAGTTAGATCCATGTCCAAGAAACCTATATCTAAAATTTCAAGTGTTTAAACCCAAAATTGTCGGAGTAGTTTGGTAGAGTTCTCAAAGGTAAAATCGTTGAACTTTGACCTCCTTAATAACCAAATTTCTGTCCGAAAACCTATCACATAGATTTTCCCAAATCTCAGTACTCTGCATATCAAGTTTTGAGTCTGTAGACTAAAAATTGACAAAGTTATTGCGTAGGGAAATGTACACAGACGGACACACAGACAGGCACACAGACAGATACACAGACACGTTCACTTTTATAGATATACTAGCCTGGGTGCCCGACGTTGCCCGAGTGTTTGGATGTGTATGCTGAGCAAAAAAAAAAAAAAAAAGGGTCAATTTTTTAACTTTGGCCCCTATTATGACCTCTTAACATTTATTGTTTTGGGCTCAAATGAAGTTATTAAGTTAGATCCATGTCGAAGGAACCTATATCTAAAATTTCAAGTGTGTAGACCCAAATTGTCTGTAGACTAAAAATTGACAGAGTTATTGCGTAGGGAAATGTACACACACATACACGTTCACTTTTATAGATATCTAGACTAGCAGTTCCGCCTGGCTTTGCTCGGACCCTACGTAATGTACTGTTCATAAAGTTATGTGCATATGTATATATTATAAAGTGTGAATATGTAAAGTAATGTCTATCTGTATGATAGTCTTCCTTAACTACCGTAGAGAAAAGACAAGACAGATATTTTCAATTTTAAAGATAGGTAGATAGATTGGTTGATATCTATCTATCTAGATATCTATACTCCTATAAATTCGTTTTTCTTTTGTGTGTATTGATATTCATATTAAACCCCTCTTTTCTATTTATTTAAAAAGAAAATACAATGTTCTTATATATGGGTCGTAGAATAACATTCACTAGCAAAAGATCTAGCTAATTTGCATATTCTTTTAAACATTCATTTTAATAAATTCCCCATTAGTTTTTTTCGGGTTTCTTATGAGATTATCATCTTTAGTTAACTATTACGTGTAATTATATTCTACATGATTTATACTTGCATAATATTTGCGTAAAAAGTGTGCAGTAAACACAAAATTGTTTCCATATATATGTATCTATACGTATATATTTTTGTTTAATCTATAAAAGTGAACGTGTCTGTGTGTCTGTCTGTCTGTGTACATTTTCTAACGCAATAACTCTGTCAATTTTCAGTCTGCAGACTAGTAATTTGATATACAAGGTACTGAGATTTGGGAAAATCTTTGTAATCCATTTTCGGCCAAAAATTTGTCGATTAACGGGTCAAAGTTCAACGATTTGACCATGAGAACTCTACCAATCTCCCCCGACAATTTTGGGTCGAAACACTTGAAATTTTAGATATGGGTTCTTTGGACATGGATCTAACTTAATAATTTGATTTGAGCCCAAAACAATAAATTTTAAGGGGTCATAATAGGGGTCAAAGTTAAAAAAATTAACCCTTTTTTTTTGCTCAACATGCACCTCAAAATACCCGGGCAACGTCGGGCTGAAATGCTAGGATATATATATATATATATATATATATATATATATATATATATATATATATATATATATATATATATATATAATGATTTAAAAAGTATTAAAAAAAAAGAGGCATGCGCCACTACCGAGAATCGAAGCCAAAACGTTCAGCTCATGATTTATTTTGCCTCTGCCGTCAATGACTGGGCTATGAAAACAGGTTCACTGCAAGGCTAAAAATTAAAACATGAACCAATGGCTACTACATTATGCATTCGTAATGCCGGCGTTCGACCTTCACCTGGCAAATTTCATTTTTTTTTTTTTAATTTTCACACTTTTGCACCGATTTTTCCGGGCTAAAACCCAAATATAAAGTTTTGCATGGATTCAAATACCTTATATAATAAGTTTCATGTCTGTAGACCAAAACCTCTAGGATGAGTTTGGTAGGCAAAATTTGTTAAACAAAAATATATACGTATACATAAATATATATGGAAACAATTTTGTGTTTACTATAAACTTTTTACGCAAATATGCAAATATAAATCATGTAGAATATCTCCATGAATATAATTACATGTAATAGTTAACTAAAGATGATTATCCCATTACAAAACCGAAGCAACTAATAAGGAATTAATTAAAATGAATTCTTAAACGAATATGCAAATTAGCTAGATCTTTTGCTAGTGAATGCAATTTCACAACCCATATATAAGAGAATTGCATTTTTTTAAATAAATAGAAAAGTTTTTTTTTAATATGAATATCAATACACACAGAAGAAATCGAATTTATAGGAGTATAGATAGGTAGATACATAGATTAAACAAAAATATATACGTATACATAAATATATATGGAAACAAATTTGTGTTTACTGTAAGCTTTTTACGCAAATATTATGCAAGTATAAATCATGTAGAATATCTGCATGAATATTATTACATGTAATAGTTAACTAAAGATCATCATCCCATAACAAAACCGAAAAAACTAATAGGGAATTAATTAAAATGAATGTTTAAAAGAATATGCAAATTAGCTAGATCTTTTGCAGATGAATGCAATTCCATAAACCCATATAAAAGAAAACTGTATTTTCTTTTTAAATAAATAGAAAAACGGGTTTTTAATATGAATATCAATACACACAAAAGAAAAATGAATTTATAGGAATATATATATATATATATATATATATATATATATATATATATATAATCAATATGAAAACTATATAAATGTTTATATCTTTTCTGTATTTATGTCTAATTTGTTGACATGTAGGAATACAAAAAGTATTTCGGAAAAAAAGAAAACTGTTTTTTCCAAAAGCATAAAATTTTCGACCGATCCTTCAGTGTTCTTCGGTGTAAGAGAAGAACTGATATAGCCAATGAAGTTAATATATATGTATATGACCATCATAATATTATTGACTTGGAATAAAATGTTCTATTTTAACTTAATATTGTTGTAACTTTCAAAACGAATGTCAAATACTGTAGTTTCCTAGGTGCACAGTAGTGACAGGTTTTCCGAAAAAGCATGACTTTCATTTATTTTCAGAACTGAAACCTGGACAATAATGAAACGACTGAACCGCCCAAGCAGCTATCAGCAACGCCAAGCTAAAAAAGCAAAAGAGGCAGTGCTAAACGACATTAAAGGATCTTTGCTGAAGTGGATACAAAAATCAGAAACTGTCAAAAGTTCTGATTTTATCGAAGCTGAAATAAAGCGCATGAAAAACAATTCAAAAACCATTTTTCAAGTGATAGCAAGCAATCAAAAGACAGCGACACAGAACAAACTTATATTGAAGATCATTTGGTATACTTTTTGATAGCACACCAGATGTTTCGCATGCAGATCAAATGTCAACAGTAAGCAGATATGAACATATCAGCGATGGTGCAGTTGAAGTGCATGAGTAATTCCTAGGATTTTTACATTTGAAAGGTAAAACAGCTACTGCATTTACTTAAGATCCCCGAGAAGTTAGAAAACGAAGGACTAGACATTAAGTTCTGTCACGGTGAAGGGTACGATAATGTTGCAAGCATGACTGGAATCCATGGTGGTGTGCAGCAAAAAAAAGACTAAGGATATTAATCCAAGGGCCGTTTTTGTACCTTGTTCTAATCATTCTTTAAACCTTTGTGGGAAACATTCGTTTTCTAACAATTCCTCTTGTGTAACATTTTTTGGCAGTCTTGAGGCGTTGTATATTTTTTTCGCTCTGTCAACCCATCGCTGGGATGTGTTAGTAAAGTACACAGGTCTTACAGTGAAGAGATTATCCACAACTCGCTGGAGTGCACATGCTGATGCAGTGAAACTGGTGAAACAGGAGTTTAACCAGTTTGTGGAAGCTATTGAATCTCTGTGTGATGTCGAAGAAACCGACGAGACAAGAGGCGCTGCACACAATCTGTTACCAGCTATATGCGACTTTTCTTTCATTGCTTTCTTGTTATTCTTGGGTGACGTTTTACAAGAAGTAAACGCAGCTCAGAAGTACATACAAACACCAGTATTACGCTGGACATGGTTGCTACCAAACTAAGGGTTCTAAGGGTCTTTTTGGAAGAGCAGCGTATAAATGTTGTTGACAATGCTGTCCAGCAAGCACTTGCAAAATGTGAAGAATTTGATATCTCTACAGAGAGGAGAATCAGAAGAACAGAATACCAGGAGAGGAGGCAAGAGATGCTGGATTGTCATTTCAGCAGGAGACTGAGAAAGCAATGGTGGAGTGTCTAGACCGTTTCCATATCGAGTTGGATACCAGAGTACAAGCAGTAAATGACATTTAAAAAAAAAACTATTTCTGCCGTTCAGTCAGATCATATTTTTTGTGCCGGCGGGGAAGAAATACAGTTGTCTGTTGCCAAACTCACAGCTGTGTATGATGAGCTATCTGAAGAACACATTTGTCTAGAAATTCCACATTTAAGGCGACACCTACAAGCAACTGAAATAAACTTGGAAGAAGCCAATCTAAAGGAGAGGATAACTTTAAAAAATATCGGCGAAAAAAGTGACCATTCCCCCCTGTAGAAAAGTGCCTAGTTGAAGGTGAAGATATTAATGTTTTTAGCCAAATTTTTTTATATTTATCGTATGAAAGGTTGAACTTCAAAACGATACTGATCTTGGTAAAATCCGTCGCCTCTATTGAAAGTTTTAGGCAAACATGCAAACATACATACATACATACATACATTTATATATTGTAAACTAAAAATTTTCGACCCAAACCGATGAAAAAGCTTGGCCTATCTCTGAATACCATTTATGTAAAATTTCAAATATTTAGACCAGAAATTGTCTGAGTAATTTGGAAGAGACTGCAGAGGTTAAATTTTTAAAAAGCTTTGACCCCTTTTTTGACCCCTTAAAATTTATTGTTTTTGACTCAAATAAAGTTATTTAGATCCATGTCCAAGGAATCTATATCTACAATTTCCCGTGTTTAGACCAAAAATTGTCGGAGGAGTTTGGTAGAGTTCTCAAAGGTCAAATCGTTGAACTTTGACCCCTTAATCGCCAAATTTCTGTCCGAAAACCAATCACATCGATTTTCCCAAAATCTCAGTACCCTGTATATCAAATTTCGAATCTGTAGGCTTAAATTTGACAGAGTTATTGCGTAGGGAAATGTACACAGGCATACAGACACTTTCGCTTTTATAGATACACTTGTGCCCGATATTATTCATACCCCTCGGATCTTTGAGATTTCTATAAGAATATTGCTCAAACCAGAAGGTAGACAATATTAAAGGGGTTTCAAACACTAAATCAAGCATAAGCATTTAATTTAAACTCAACAAATAAATAAATTATGCAAGTTTGAAACATTATACAAAGAAAAACAATAATGGCACTAGTTCAAAATTATTCATACCTCTCTTACTAATAGTCAATAGCATGCCCTTTATTCTTAATAACTGCCTGTAACCGTTTTGGATATTTATCAACAAGGTTTTTACAAGCATCAACACTGATTTCTGACCATTCTTCAATGCAGTAGTACTCCAAATCCCTCAAATTTCTAGGTTTCTGCTTTTTAACCTCAGTTTTCAATATGTGCCAGAGGTTTTCGATAGGGTTCAGGTCGGGACTCTGGCTAGGCCATTCCAAAACATTAATTTGATTATCCTCAAACCATTTCTTGACTATTTTGGCAGTATGTTTTGGATCATTATCCTGTTGAAGGACCCAGTTTGGTCCTAAATGGAGCTTCGCCGCATCCTGTCTAATGTTTTTCTGGAGTATCTCCAAATATTGCTCCTTCTACATGGTTCCATCTATCTTGATCAAACTACCTGGACCACTAGCCGAAAAGGATCCCCAAAACATTAGGCTACCACCACCATGTTTCACCGTGGGTATGGTGTTCTTTGGGTTGTAAGCTTCTCCTTTCTTCCTCCAAACGTAAGAAGCATCCATATGGCCAAACAATTCAATTTTTGTTTCGTCAGTCCACAAAATACTTGAGAAAACGGACTCTGGAGAATTCACATAGGTCCTAGCAAACTTTAGACGTGCTGCAAGGTGTTTTTCGGTGTGCAATGGAGTCCTTCGTGGTCTTCTTCCTTTCAGACCATTTTCATGCAGAGTCCTTTGCAATGTTTGCCTTGATATTTTTATGCCAGAAGACTCCAGATTTTCTAAAATGTCCTTAGTAGTGGTGGTTGGATTTGCATTAACACTTCTTACAATATTCCTGGTGGCTCTAGCAGACAGTTTCCTTTTCCTTCCTCTACCAATCAAGTTGTTTGTTGCGTGGTGGCTCTGGAATTTTTTGATGATGCTCTGTACTGTTGCTGTAGGGACCTCAAATTTCTTGGAAATTGACTTGTAACCTAAACCATCCTTATGTGAATTCACAATTTGTGTCCTAAGATCATTACTAAGCTCTTTTTTCTTCCCCATTCTAATAAATTTTATTCTTTTATTGGTTTTCAGTTGATATCATTTTAATTTCTGAAAAATGCAAAAAACGAAATGAAATTAATCAAAGGTTGTATAAAAGCATTCAAAATAAGAATCAAACAAGAAACAAACAGTCAGAAACTCGATTAATACTGAAAAAATAAGGGGGTATGATTATTTTTGAACATTGCAGATTTTATAAATAGCTGTATATTTCTTTTATTACAAGTATCCCGAGATTCTAAAATGACGAAAATGATCAGAAGAGGTTTATTAAGAATATGTATCAATATGGACGTAAACAATAAATTCTTACAAAGTTACACCTAATAAACTCAATTTTCAAGGGGGGGTATGAATAATATCGGGCACAAGTGTATATATATATATAGATAACTACAAACCAGAATGAAAAATGGAAGAAACCATATTTTTCTTTTTCTTTTACACATGTCTATTTCAAATCTTACATGATTAAACAAAACTGTAAAAATAGTATAAAAGTTTTTTTTTGGTACTTAGTTTTGGTATACAGATTTTCATGAACGTTTCTGAGAAAACCAAAAACCCAAATAACGAAAAATAGTTGCTAATATATCATAAAGAGAAAATAATTAAAACACCACTGGTATTGTTAAACTTTTATTTTAACAAGAAAACGAAAACGAAGTAAAACAATATATGGAAAAAATTTGTAGATGTCTTTTTATGAACCCTTTTAATTAATTTTTTTTATTCATTGTTGTTTGGGGGCCATTGTTGTTCTTTTTTCTGTGGGGGACATTGTTATGAATTTTTTTCTTGTTAGTTATTAATTTTTTTGCTGATGGTCATGTTTAGGTTTTGTTTGTTTATTTTGTTTTTATTTTTAAAATATAGAGAGTAGGGTGGTTGGCAAATTTTCTTTTACTGCAAGAACAGACGATAATTGCGAAGGCAGAAAAGAGTGCGTAGAGAAAGTGGAAGGAAGCTGATGGTAATATTGAGCTACCTGGTTCATTATGCAGGCGAAAGGATCTTTGAATTTCTGTCTCCACATAAAGTCTGTCAGGTAGCTTTCTAATAGTTCCCTATTGGTCCCACATTTGATTTTGTTTCTTTGTTTTGCTTCCATCCACATTCTTTCGACATGGTTCGTTGTTATGTGTTTAGTAATGCCAACAAAGTTTATTGATTCATTATTTTAATTATCTGGAAACTTTGGCAAAATAGAACTTTATCAAAGTGTGAATTGTGAAAAACAGATAATTGAATAAAAAAAAACTAATTGAATTTTTTGGCGTCTGTTAACTTGAATTCGATTGGCTAAGTGGCTCGACATATTCCACTTCTTCTCGATATCTGCCCTAAAACGCTCGTGAAGGTTCGAAAAAATCACTGTAACAAAACTGCATAAGTACCGCTTTTCTTTCTAGTGTAGATTTAAATATAAAACAAAAAAAAAATCGTTAACTCACCGTTTCTTTTTTTCTATTCTTTTTTAAAGTGTTTTATTTCTTTTTTTTCTAAAATAAAATAGAAGAGGATTAACTGATGATTAATAAATAAATTTATTTATTTATCATCAGTTAATCCTCTTCTATTTTATTTTATTCGCTTCGTTTTGTGAGTTTTCTTTTGTTTCAAACCATCTTTTCCGATTTTATTTACCAACTGATTTTTCCTTTTTGGCGTTTCTATTTGACTGCGTTTCTAACGCCCCCTTTCCTTCTTCTTCATAACAACAATTAATTAATTCATTTATTCATCCATTTACTAAGTGACTCGTCATAATATACACTGGCATTGTTTTACGATTTGTCATTGTTCTGAGAGAGACAACTTTTTAAATTATTTCAGACTCAAGTGTAATAGACCAACGAAAATGTTATTTTCATTGGTATGACCATGTTGAAAGAATTGATGAGATTTCTTGGGTTAGTAGATGTATAAGGATTGAGATAACAACGTCAGTTGGCAGGGATATGCCAAAACATACAAGGGAAAAAGTGATAATGGAATACTTGAGAGAAAGAGAGATAAATAAAGATCTGGTTAGAGATGACCAACTGACCAATCCATTAACGATTCGTGCCTTTTATTTGGATGTTCAGACATATCTAAATAAGATGTGTCCATTCAAGCTGTTCTACCCCAAACTAAAGCGTGACAGACCTACTGACCGACCGACATAGTGACAGAGGTTTGAATAGAAATACCAGACATCTAAAACAAAAACAACAAAAGGTAATTAGAGACGATAAAATAGCGAAATAATTTTGAATGCAATAAACTACAAAGAACAAGTTGTAAAATAAAGGGAGAAGGGAAAAATCGTAAAGATAAAAGGAAGAAAGATCATGTGATCGAAGCCGACAAACCGGAAGTGGTGTGAGGGGGAACGTGCCATGCAAAAGATGGGAAGGTCATGACGGCAGAAGACAGGATTGATGTTTAGAGACATTGTCGATGGGCATGAAGACATCGTCCATGCATGAATAATGAGGTTGAATAAATTAACGGTTAGAACAGAATGGCAAGGTTATCCAGCGTCTTATATTTCGATTTCGTATATATATATATATATATATATATGGGAATGAAGACATCATTCATCCATAAATAACGAGACTGGAGCCCAGGTTATCTGGCATCTTATATTGCGATTTCATATAAAAATAAAATTTCAAGTGTTTAGACCCAAAATTTACGGAGGAGTTTGGTAGACTTTTCAACAGTCAAACCATTGAACTTTGATCCCTTGACAGCCAAATTTTTGGCCAGAAACCGATTAAAAAGATTTTCCTAAATCTCAATACCTCTTATGTCAAATCTCAAGTCTAAAATTTCAAGTGTTTTGACCCAAAATTGGCACAGAAGTTTGGGAGAGTTTACAAAAGTCAACTTTCGCAGCCAAATTTTCGCCCAAAAACTGATTAAAAAGCTTTCTGCATATCTGAATGCCCTTTATGTAAAATTTCAAATGTTTAGACCCAAAATTGGCTGATTAATTTGGTAGAGACCGCAGAGGTCTAATTTTTTAAACTTTGACTCCTATTATGACCTCTTAACATTTATTGTTTTGGGCTCAAATCAAATTAAAAAGTGTGGTCCATGTCTAAGTAACCTACATCTAAAATTTCAAGTGTTTAGACCCAAAACTGGCGGAGGAGTTTGGTAGAGTTCTCAAAAGTCAAATCGTTGAACGTTCACCCCTTGATAGCCACATTTCTGGCCGAAAACCGATCAAAAAGATATTCCCAAATCTCAATACCCCTTATGCCAAAATTTCGAGTCTGTAGACTGAAAATTGACAGAGTTATTTAGTAGGGACATGCACACAGAGAGACACAGACAGAGAAGTTCATATATATATATATATATATATATATATATATATATATGTGAACATGTCTGCGTGTCTGTGTGTACATTTTCCTACGCAATAACTTTGTCAATTTTAAGTCTACAGACTCGAAATTTGATATACAGGTACTGAGCTTTGGGAAAATCGATGTGATTGGTTTTCGGCCAGAAATTTGTCGATTAACGGGTCAAAGTTCAGCGATTTGACTTTTGAGAACTCTACCAAACTCCTCCGACAATTTTGAGTCTAACCACTTGAAATTTTAGATATAGATTCCTTGGGCATGGATCTAACTTAATAACTTTATTTGAGCCCAAAACAATACATTTTAAGGTGTCATAATAGGGGTCAAAGTTTTAAACAATTTGACCTCTGCGGTCTCTACCAAATTACTCAGACAATTTCTGGTCTAAGCATTTGAAATTTTACATAAATGGTATTCAGAGATAGGCCAAGCTTTTTCATCGGTTTGGGTCGAAAATTTTTAGTTACCAACATATAAAATGTATGTATGTATGTATGTATGTATGTTTGCATGTGTGCCTAAAAGTTTCGACAGAGGCGACGGATTTTACCAAGATTATTATCGTTTTAAAGTTCGACCTTTCATACGACAAATATCGAAAAATTGGCTAAAAACATTAATATCTTCACCTTCAACTAGGCACTTTTTTTTACAGGGGGTCGCTTTTTTCGTCGATATTTTTTAAATTTAGCCTCTCCTTAGATTGTCTAGCCTTAATTTAAACATAACTCACTTCAGGTTTGGGGTGGTCATAACCGCAAAGACGTCAGGTTTTTTCCCCATTCTTTTCCTCCTTTGTGGTACGGGTTCGAGCTTGCCTTTCTACTACCACTTTATTTTTGCTCAACATACGCATCCAAAAACATCCAGGTAACGCCGGGCTGAAATGCTAGTATATATATATATATATATATATATATATATATATATATATATATATATATATATATATATATATAATCCTTACAGGGCCGGCTCAAATGCACGAGCTTGAAAGAAGAGTGCAACTTATGCTGATCCCTGTGGCATCACTTGTGTTTCCGTCTAGTGGTCGAATTCTTTCCCGTCGCTCTGTGGTCCGCTAGCAGTGTCAGAAATTTCGTGAAAATAGTGAATAATTCCACCCCATCTTTCCAAGCTTATAACTCCTCGAAAAATGTAATTCAAGCCCTAATTTTTTTTTTCAATTAAAGGAGTAAGGACCAAGGTTTTATTTAAAAAAAAAACAAAACAAAACAATGTGTTTTTTTTTTTTAAAAGGTTTTAAACTTCGGACTTTACAGGTAAATTTCTAAAAAACTGATTTTTTTTTTGTTTTAAATTTGAATATATTATTTATTGACCTTTTCTCTTCAATTTGTGATATATAAACCTATTAAACATAAATTAATTATTTACTTTTTAATAGACATTTCAAAATGAGAGGCGTAAATTATTCGACCCCCTATCTTTCTAAGCTTATAACTCCTCGAAAAATGTAATTCAAGCCCTAATTTTTTTTTCAATTAAAGGAGCAAGGACCAAGGTTTCATTAAAAAAAAAAAAAAAAAAGACAAAAAGAAAAAATGTGTTCTTATAAAATAAGGTTTTAAACTTCGGACTTTACAGGTAAATTTCTAAAAAACTGATTTTTTTTTTTGTTTTAAATTTGAATATATTATTTATTGACCTTTTCTCTTCAATTTGTGATATATAAACCTATTAAACATAAATTAATTATTTACTTTTTAATAGACATTTCAAAATGGGGGGGGCGTGAATTTAAAAAAAACGTTTGTCTAAAATATTATATTCGGTTTATTGGAAAGAACATAAAATTTCACATTGACCCTGAAAATATCGTAAAAATAGAATCAATAGAAAAATTTTGATAGATTTTTAAAATTTAAAAATTTAAAAATATTGAGTTTAAAAATTGAAAAATATTGAGTTCGGAAAATTCATTACTGTTTAAAAAAAAAAATAAAAATATTTTTATTACTTTTAAAACAACTGTAATAGTTTATTTTGGAAGTATAATCCATAAAGAAAATAAATAACCCACTTTTAACAGAGAAATTACGAGATTTTTATATTGTATTCGCAGTTTCGTGTTAGGGGTGTCAAAAATTCCTACAAAAATTCTGATACTGCTAGTGGTCCGCTTACTTGTTTCCAACCTTGATCTGGCTTCCAAACTGTCAACAGGACCGGTCTGAAATAGACTGCATTTAACAACGGTATTTTCAAAACAAAGAAGTCAAGGATTAACTGTTTTTTTAACATAAAATAATTATTGCTTTCAACTTTACAAATAGCATATACACAACTACCTTAATCACTTATGCAGATCTTTTTTAACAAAGTTCTTCGTCTTTCTATCGTCAGTTATAGAGAAAAAGTTCACAGAGTCTTGTGTTAGCGGAAAGGCGGTGCCGTCCAAGACGCGTGGCAGAGTGTGTCTTTTAGATGTCTTCACTTAACGTTATATTAGCATCATCGGTTGGTTGTAACCCCCGCTCTCAATACGTGCTCAAATGGCTGTCCACCAATCAGCGGCCTTTCTTTTGTTTCAGGGTTCGGTAACGTCCCGCTGCAGAAGAAGAAGAAGAAGAAGAAGAAGAAGAAAAAAAAAGAAATAAAAAGAAACGACCTTTAAAATTATCGAAGAGAAAAGGATTTTCGGTTTTAACGAGCCTCCTCCTCTTCCCTTACCACGTCAGCAAAAACAATAAATATCCACACGTCAGGAATGGCGGTTTTTATAGTTTACTAACACCTGTCAATTTCTTTACAATTCAATTTCATGAGATCCAGCCTATCTTGCAATAAACATTTTCTCTCCCATTTTCCATTGACCAGTCGTATAGGGGTTCTCTTCCCATCGAATTGTCAAGGTCAATTACGACTTAATGGGCCCCTTGACCTGCTTCCGTGGTGATCTTTGAACAACAAATAATTATTATTTCGGTCAAAGCAACAAACACCCAGGCCCCATGGACTGCTATCAGCTGTCACATTATGCTGTCTTGAAATAACACAAGTGCCAGGCTTTCCCTGCTTGGGAATTATTTTTATGACTTTCATTTCAGTCAGGCATAGATACCCTTCGACTATCCATTCTGGTGGAGGAGTAGGGGGGTGTGAGATCATTTTGATTGCCTGCTAGGACGCAGATTCCTCTTCTTCCATCATCATTATCATCATCCTCATCATTAGATTCAACCATGCGAAATCTCCTGAATTTGTTCCTTTTTTATTTCTCTATTTCGTTGGAATACTATTTCCATTATCCCCATATATATATATCAAGCCTTTATGTGCTTTAGACTAATCATGCAACACAACATTAGCTACTTTTACTTTCTCTACCGCTCTCCCTCGACCCAAAACTGCACCATAATAAACAAAGTATCTGACAGCATAGACACAGCACTCTCCTTCGACACTAGCGCCCAAGTACATGTATTTGGTGACTTTAATGTCCATAAAAAAACTGGCTTGGATTCTCTACTTACACAGATGCAGCAGGCAGCGCAACTCATAGCTTCTCTGTATCTCACTCCCTATCGCAAATTGTTACTTTTCCAACCCGTTTCCCTGATCAGGAAGAACAACACGCATCACTATTAGATCTGTTTTTGACCACAGTTCCTGATGATTGTGTAACGAAAGTTGACAGCTCACTTGGGAACGCTGATCATGCGATGATAATGGTTGAAATCGCCCTAAACTCTAGACCCAAAACTGAACAGCCAGTGCTCAAAACAACGAGATATTATAAAAAGGCTGACTGGGAAGCCATCAGAGATCTTATCAGAGACGCCTCATGGGGAAATATTTTTTCTCTTCCTGCTGAACAGTGTGCAACCGAGACCACTGAATGGTTCAAAACTGCAATTGAAGCGCATGTTCCCATGCGGAAATTCTATAGCAAGCCCCACTCTCCCCAATGGTTTACTTCGACTAGCACAACTGCCATTGCTCAAAGGCAGCATGCATTCCGCAGGTTTAACCGACATAAGTCCAGTTCAAACAGACAGAAGTACATAGAAGCTAGAAGTAACGTTAAGAAAGAAATAACGAAAGCTAAGAGGGAATTTACGGAAACCACTAAAAAACGCATCCAAGCACAAAAACTAGGAACTCGTGACTTCTGGAAAATCTACAACAGTGTAGTAAATAATGGGCAATCAACAATTCCCCCACTAACCAACAATCACGAGGTTCTTTGCTCAGCAACCGAGAAGGCTAACATGCTTGCCAGTCGGTTTGCCTCAAACTCCACACTGGACCCTCTAAACCACCCCTTACCTCAATTTCCTATGCGGACAGACGCCACGCTAGACGATCTGATAATCACCCCTGCTCAGGTGCATGCTATCATAAAAAACCTTGACACTTCAAAAGCATGTGGACCCAACTTCATCCCAGCTGTGCTATTGAAAAAGTGCTCAGCCGAAGTAGCTCCAGTTCTCTCCAAACTCTACAACAAATGCCTTAATGAATCTTGCTTTCCGGGCTGTTAGAAAACTGCTTCTGTGGTACCAGTATTCAAGAATTCTGGCGAAAGAACTGACCCATTAAATTATCGCCCTATTAGCCTCCTCCCACTTTTTGCCAAAATATTTGAGACCTTAATTAACCATGCTCTAGTCCAGCACCTTACAGATGATAAACTTCTGACCGACCAACAATATGGATTTAGACAAGCCCGTTCCACGGCAGACATCCTCACTGTAATCTCTGAACGCATATACCATTCACTGGACAAAGCGGGAGAGGACAGAGCGGTAGCTCTAGATATATCTAAGGCTTTTGACAGGGTATGGCATGAGGGTCTCCTCAGGAAGATTAGATCATACGGTATCACTGGTAGAATACTTAACATAATTAAATCCTTCTTAGATAAGAGAAAAATCCAGGTTGTCCTCGACGGTCGTACATCTAAACAATATGATATAAATGCGGGAGTGCCCCAGGGATCTATCCTTGGACCTCTGCTGTTGCTGATATTCATAAATGACCTCCCCGACAAAATTGCCTCTGAGATGGGTATATATGCTGATGACACCACATTCTAAAGCAGGCACGACAGGAAAACAAATGAACATATATCTAAAGTAATGGCAGAAACACTAGAGGATGACCTCCAATCAGTAGTGGAATGGGGACAAAAATGGATGGTAAGGTTCAATGCCGCCAAGACAAAACTGGTTTCATTCAATAATTACAAGAAACCTTCTCTACCACCTATAGCAATAGCCAACGACTCTTTATCTGAGAGTACGTCTCTCAAGCTCCTTGGCCTAACGTTCACAGGAAACATGAGTTGGAACAATTACATCAAGGGTATTGCCAGGGCCGCTGCGAGGAAGGTGGGCTATCTCTACCGTGCTAGAAAACTTCTAACACCCGAAAGTATCCTGTACCTCTATAAGGCCACTATTCGCCCATGTATGGAGTATTGCTGTCATATTTGGGCTGGTGCATCGGCTACTAGTCTCTCGCTCCTTGACAGGGTTCAAAAGAGAGTCGCAAATCTGATAGGCCCTAAACTGGCATCTAAGCTTCAGTCTCTGTCCCATCGTCGAAACGTTGCATCCCTCTGCCTGTTCTACAAGTATTATAATGGTGAATGCTCTGATGAACTGCAAGCACTTGTGCCTCCACGACGTGAACACCCTCGACAGACCCGACAAGCTGCAAAATCCCACCCCACACTGTAGAGATCCCTAGATGTAAAAGATCTTTCTACTCCAATAGTTTCTTCCCCAGAACTGCTAGACTTTGGAATTCCATTCCAGGTCACTGCTTCCCCAACTGTACTGACATGCATAAGTTCAAGTGCAACGTGAACCAACATCTCGCTGCCCTAATCCCTACATAGTACCCCAGTAGATGTTTCTCCTGATAGTAGCCCCCTACACCAAAGTGGCAATGTGCCTTGTTTGGGGTGAAAATGTAAAAAAAAAAAAAAATAAAAAAAATATATATATATATATATATATATATATATGTTTCCTATTTAAAGCAAAGTTAGACGTGAAAACAGTTTAACGTGAAGGCACACTATTTAGAAGGATACAATAATAGCAGGGAATTGACTAATCAGCATTCCTTGGTAGGAGTGCTTCAGGGAGACCGGCAATACATCCTTTCTCAAAAATGAGGGGTTATATCTGGAAGGATGACTTTCTAGAACCGAACTTAATATACTTTATTCAGACAAGACAGTCACTCCCTTTTTCACTAGTGAATAAGTCAAGGTTCTCCCTACCCCACTTAGAAAAAAAATAAACAAGAATTTTTCCTAATCCCAAGTTGACACAACAAATGAAACAAATGCAGTGGATGCAGTCTGTAGTATTTAAATAGAATAATTAATATGAGCTCTTTCAATCGAGCATTCGGATATTTTCTTTTCACTAAGGTGAGACACGTGCTCTATATTCTCTTTCTATGTGCTGCTGCATGATCCTTCCAGACTACGGGCTTGCCATCCTGAAATGAAAGCTCTTTATTTATATCAAATCGATACAAAACTGGTAGAAAGCAGAGGGGTTTTATTCAACTTGATCTTCATTTCAAATTACTGACCAGCAAGGAAGAGGGTGCAGAGAGAAATCGATAATTATTGTTTAATCATATTTTTTTTACAGAGATCATATATCATTTTATACGTTCATGTACTGAGTGCCCAGAAACAGATTATCTTTTTCTCTTTCACACTCTGCCTTTGAGTTATGTTATTTCAGATTGATTTCTATTAATTCCCAGTCTAGATATCTTCATTGTAATTTCATTACGTTTATTCCAACTGAACTTTCATTTCGTTATTTTCAACTAACCATTTTATAAACTAATGACTCTAATTGCTCAATATCTAACACTTGTCTCCAAGTAGAAAGGGTCCAACGATATTGAAACACAATGGTTTCGTCGATCAGCTTGTTTATAGAGTATCTAAGAAATCCTATAGCTCTTTGTTAAATTTAATAACTCCTAAAAACACTTGGAGATATGTAGCAGCCAACACTCGCTACATCACAGGCAGGAGCTAATTCTCACGATTCGAGATTTGAAATCCAATCACAACCAGTTATCTATCATGTGACCGGGTACATAAAACGCGAAATCACAAGCCTTTCTTTTTTTCTTTCCTCCTGGCTTCAGCTGGCAGCACACATTAGCCTGGGACGAAAGCCCCAGGCAGAACATAAGTACTACAAGCTAACAATGGCTCTTTTCAAACTCCCATTTGTTTCCACATATGGTACCCACACGAACTTCATCATGCTAAAGAACTACTCTTGTTGATACAACTCATACTTACCCACAACAACACACAAACACACTGAAGACTTTCTTTCTCCTTTAACCGGCTTCCTTCATCCTGGTGACTACTAGCTATAAACACGTGTGAACTGAACTGTTATCTCTGTCAACAAGTCGGCAATGTATTAATTCTATCTTTGCACAAGAACACTTCAACCTACTAACCCGTTTCTCTCTTCAACCAAAGCTACTAACGAAAATGACAAATAAAGTTGTTTATTAATATAGAATGAAACTCCATTTCGTTGTCTCATCTCTATACATTCTTGTTGTGAAGCTTTTGTTTTATTCCACAATTGCTAAAAACATCTGGTTGTTGAAATTGTCATCACTCCCTTCCTTCTTCATCTGCAAGGTTTGTATCATCCGATTTGAACTTTCTAGAACCATCATTCAACTTGATTTTGCTGATCGTTTGTGTCTTTCTTGAAGCAGTGGAAGATAATATGAAGTAATGGTGGTAAGAATACAAAAATCAAATAAAATATAAGTTTATTTTCCATTTGTATAAAATTAAATTGTAAATGAAAAAAATATATATATATAAAACAATAGCAGCAGTGTGGCCTAAGAGGAACTCAGGAATGAGACTAGCTATAAACACGTGCAAACAGAACTGAACTGTTATCTCCGTCAACAAGTCGGCAATATATTAATTCTATCTTTATACAAGAACACTTCAACCTATAAACCTGTTTCTCTCTTCTACTAACGAAAATGACAAATAAAGTTGTTTATTAAATGTAAAAATTAGACTTTATTTGTCTTCATTATTAACTAAAGATACATTTTGTTTCCACATGACATGACACTGCTATATTGTTACAAATGAGATTATAAACATCAAGTAACCATTAAGAATACTGTAAAGAGATAGTGTTTAGAATAAAGGATTTCTTTCCTTTATAAATTACTTGCAGGGTAAACCGGCATCAGCCCGAGTTCTTAAAATATGTAAATTACAAAAAAAAATATTAATAGTTTATTGTAATGGTTGTGTAAAGTGGAATAATGTGTCCTTCTAGCTCGTTACTGAGCTCAACACAAAAAGGAAATAGCTACCCCGATGTCTCTGCTATAAATATATATATGACTCCAAAAAATTCCAACAAAAACCTAACAGCTAGCCATGGTTCTCCCCTGAATGTGCTGCTGCCATCGCGCACAGAAATCACTTTTTCCATAGCTACCAACCAAAGCTGCTTTCAGGACTGCCAGCAACCACTGTAAAAGAGTAATAAAAAAATGCAAGAGAGCTATATGCTCAGTCCATTAAATCCAAAGTAGCTGAGCAGCGGCTTGGTTCCCACCAGTTTTGGCAAATAGCAGAAGTGTGCGTTCTATCCCAACTATCATCAATGTACCTGAGGTCATCTCGTAAGCATCAGACAAGGCCAGACTATTTGCCAAGAACTTTGCAGCTAATTCTACCCTATGCGACAACCTCCTATAACAGACAACACACTATGCAACATACAAATATCTGTGCATGAGGTCGCCAAGCTAATCAAGAACCTTGATTCCAGTAAAGCAACTGACCCTGACGGCATTCCAATTATAGTGCTGAAAAAGCTCCAACCAGAACTTTCCCCCATACTTACAAAACTGTTTAAGCTTGTCTTAAGGAGAAGTGCTTTCTAACACCCTGGAAAACCTCATCAGTATGCCCTGTATTTAAGAATTCAGGTGATAAGTCATCTCCCTTTCAGCACAGACCAATAAGTCTCCTGTGTGTCATAAGTAAGTTGTTGGAATCCATATTAAATAAAGAAGTAGTCAACCACCTCAACAGAAACAACCTTCTTAGTGACATGCAATATGGTTTCCGCTCTGCAAGATTTACAGAAGATGTGCTAATGGTTATATCTCATAGGATTAGTGAATCTCTTGACAAAGGCTTCCTTTCCAGGGTAATTGCTCTTGACATATCGAAGGCCTTCGATAAGGTATGGCATAAGGGCCTACTTCACAAGATTTCCAGCTACGGTATCACTGGAAATGTTTTCTCAATCATTAAATCATTTCTCTCTGATAGGTTCATAAGAGTAGTGGTTGATGGGCAGAAATCAGTGGCCCACAGTATTAATGCTGGAGTCCCTCAGGGGTCCATCCTGGGCCCAACTCTCTTCCTGATCTACATCAATGATCTCCCAAAACACATACTTAAATCATTCATTGACATCTATGCTGATGACACGACCATCTATGGCAACACATCAAAGGCCGTAAATGACAAAGTTCTCTCTAATTCTCTCTCTTCTGATCTCGAGCGCGTGGTACATTGGGAAAAGAGGTGGCTGGTCACTTTTAATGCATCAAAAACCAAGCTTCTATCTTTACATCACCAACACTCTGATCTCCATCTGGCATCAATTGAAATGGATGGCTCTTGTCTTGGGGAGGCTCCATGTTTTGACAAGCTTCTGGGTTTGACCTTTACTCTTGATCTGAAATGGAATACGTACATCAGGTCTGTTGCCAAGGACGCTGGGAAAATGGTGGGATCCTTCTACCACTCCAGAAGATATCTCACTACTGATGCAATTCTCTATCTGTATAAAAGCCAAGTACGTCCAAGGATGGAGCACTGCTGCCACATCTAGGCAGCAGCTGCTAAAAACAGCCTATCCTGCCTTGACAGAGTACAAAATAGACTTCGTGGTTTAGTGGAGGATGCCCTTTTCTCTTCCCTGCAGCCTCTCTCCCACAGAAGAGACATTGCGAGCCTGTCTTTATTTTATCGTTATTTCCATGGCAAGTGCTCGTCTGAGCTCCAATCTCTCGTCCTCCCTCGCCAATCATTCACGAGAAACACCTGTCTGGCTGAAACTACTGTCAATAATTTTTCCCACTAATTAATACTGTTGGCCACTGATTTCTGCCCATCAACCACTGTGCCTAAATCCAAACGTAGATTCCATGAGCAGAGCTTCTTTCTCAGAAGTGCACGACTGTGGAACTCTCTTCCGTTTGCCTGTTTCCCACCTGACTACAACTTGAATGTCCTCAAATCCAACATAAACAAATTCCTGACAAACCGCCCCCTTAAGTAAGACACTCTATCAAATCTCCAATACTAATGATTACTACAATACTATCTCATTGATTACTGTACACACAATAACCCTTATCCCTGAGTGGCTTCCAGGCCTTGATAAGTGGTGACCTGCATGTAAAAAAGAAAAAAAAAACTGTAATAGAAATCAAACTCACAAACGACCTCGTGTTTGCTTAGCCTGTAAATGCCAACAAAAAATGTAGAAAAGAAAAGACAAGCATAATTTTGTAGGACGTTCATTGGTGAACGTATGCCATTAATTTGCATATGTACACAATTGGTAACTGTTAAATGGGATGAATTCTAAAGCATGGAGTTGAGTGGAATTTTTTTGTTTTGTTTGTTGTTGGACAGCTTAGAACGAGAGCGGAATGGTGGAAGATAGTATCGAATACATGAGGATTTGTTTCGAGTTGAGAGAAGAAAGGAAAAAACTTTTGTGCGTTGTAGTACAACGCCGTTGTACTAACAACAGGGTGGTTTAACACTGCCAGTTTTTTTTCCCCATTTTATAATAACCATCAGGGTAGATAACCACTGATTACTTCCTGCCCAGGGGAGATCACCCCTGGTTACGTCATGTTCAGGGGCAGACAAATCTTATACTTATCCACTCATCTGAACAATCGGCTTAATATTACCAAATTCATATGCATGTAAATAAATAAAAATCCAGTTGGATTAGTGTTGTGAGGACTCACCAATGCACTAGACATGAATTCTTCCAAACAGTATAAATATATCAAGATTCTTGTCGTATGTACTTTATAGAATGCCATATTGGTGTTAAGCAGTGTAGCACTACAACTGTTGTGTTTTTTTTGTATATTGTTTTGTTCTCAACGCAAACACATTTTTTTCTAATCCATATCTGTGTCCGTGTTTTCCTTAGTGACTCTTTTGGGCCACAACAACTTGGTGATGACGAACTCGAATTTATAAAGGGGATACCTACAACACAATAATTACATTGTTTTTTTTGTTTTTTTGCGGGGGGGGGGATTTAATTATTATTAGTCTTTGAAAAGAAAAATTCAAATTATTATTATTTTACTCACTAGGAGCTTTCACACAAGTTATTATCAGTGATTGCTTACTGGCTTGTGTTCCCCGGAGTCCGAGTGACAACAAGTCTCCTGAAATATTGCAACTGCTAAAGAAACGTGAACAATCAACATTTCTGTGGATGCTACTGTCATTACTTATTCATGACTCGTTCACCAATCATGAATGTCCAACATAATGATACGTGGGGACACTTTGGTGATCATTTTATTAGTAGTATGTGTTATCCTGAATTAACTTTACACTCACCAGATCTAAACAAGCTATTTTTTTTTTTTATTGGCAAGGTCATCTTAACAGTAATGCTTAGCAAAACAATTCTGAGACCATTTCATCACAGCCAAAATTTGTCATGTCCAGATGAGGCATGTGAAGCTTCCTTTCAGTGCACCGCGATGGATCCCCAATTAGAGCAGCCAATCAATCAATTTGATTGAAAAATGGGCGATTTCACAAATGACAATAAAAAATATCGACGTGTGAAACATCCATTGATCATCGTTCAATCCCAGGCAACATTGAATGTCCCTGCTAGTTGATAAAGATGATAAAACGACTGCTGGACATTAATGACTGAAATTTAGTGGATAATTCAGGCATAGACTGAAGTTTATTGGTACCTGTTTAATTGGTCTCCCCACAAAAGGAGAATTAGACACTAAGATCGTTTTTTAATGTGGAGAAAAGGAACAAAATTTTTTAAATTGAAGGATCGTGAAGGATTTCTCCCCCATTAACTAAGAACAAGAAATTGAAGTGTACAATCAGAAAAGATACTGAAGTCTATTTGTAGCAAATATGGTTGGATTCTTGAAAGGATTGTGAATTTTATTAACTAGTTCATGGGTGACTTTGAGGAGTGGGTACCCTATATTTTTAACGGCGCTTAATACATGGGTGGGTAATATTTACTATTCTTTTAGGGGCTGGGGCAGTTGTATATTACTAGGTATATCTATCATATGTTTATTGCATTTTTTTTTTTTTACCAAATAATAATTTTCAGTCATTAAATTATATACTTAAACCAAATTGCTGCCAATCTATAACTAATTGTTGTTAATGCAACAGTTTTAATATGTATTTATAAAATTATTATCATGTAAAAAGCTTAAAAAATACTTCACAATTTTAATAAAATAAGAATTTGCTAAGAATTTCAAAATTTAACACAACTTTCTATTCACCAGTTTAAATCTTTCAAGTTCCTTTCAAATTTCGAAAGATCACGAAGTTATTCCATTCTTTTTCAGCTATTAATAAAAAAATGAAATGGCTGAGTTTATTTATTACGAAGAAACAGTAATGCGTTATGGTGCGTTTAATTTAATCATTAAATTTTTTGATAAAAGTACAGAATAGTTTACACTGTCAATCACTTGTAAACGAAAAATAAAAACATAATTTTTATCAGATGCATTATCGCATTAGATGTATAAATATCGATATCATTTAGTGCGATTATGGTACGTCTAAGGGAAATAACTCTAACTTGTAATGCTGAATTATCGCCCTTGAATTTTGAATATTATATATATATATATATATATATATATATATATATATATATATATATATATATATACACACACACACACACACACACACACACACACACACTCAAACTCTATTTAATAAAAACATTTCGCGTATGGGTGTGTTTGTTTTTACGCCACTATGTGACCTACATTGAAATAAGAGAAGATATTAGGAGAGAAAACGGGTTATTCGAAATTTTACATGCTAAGCAGCACTCAGCAGTCACTAATAAAAAAAAACAAAAACATTAACCACTCATAAATAGACAATAAAATACTGATAACCTTAATTACTGAAACAAATGTGCACAAGTAAAAAAAACTCTATACACATAAGTTTTCTCCATCTTTGCTTGCACGTCTGTAGCACTAAAAAAAAATGGTAAAGACAGCAATAGTTTGGGAATGTAAACATGTACAAAATACCGACACGGCACTATTTTTCTCGCCCCCCCCCCAACAAAAACCTGACCTGAAAAAATCCATGCTTCCTTTTTTTTTTTTTTTTTTTTTGCATTTACTATTCCAGTTGACGATTAGATTTTGGTAAATTTATACAAACACCGTGACAGCGAATTAACCCTAACCCTAAACCCTAACCCTAACCCTAACGCTGTCACGGTGTTTGTATAATAATACCTAGATTTTTTGGTAACCGTGCATAAAACCAAACTCTAACTTTAAAACATGCCGGTAAGCCTGTCAATTAAGGTATGGAAGCACAAAATGGATACAATACTTCCGCTATTCTTCAAAAATGCTTACTTATATGCTTAGGCAAAATATTAAGATATTTTTTCAAACATATTTAGTTGTTTTTTCTTTGTGTGTATTTTATTTAAATATACTTTATTTAATGCTAGCAATCTATTATGATTGTCACCGATTTAAAAATAAATGTTTTGACAATATCATCTACCGCATTCGTACTTATTATGTTGCTTGAATTTAATGTTTTTTTTTTTAAAGATATGTGAAATATTCACATTTTAAAACTATTTTTATAGTTAACTATATTTTATGTTTATCCTCCTTATAATAAAAGTATATAAAAATAAGTAAACATTTTTGTCAATTGACTTTTTTATTTTTTAATTGCATATCTTTTCAAATAACTCTGTTTAAGTTAATGTTATATATTTTGTCCAACTGTTTAGATATAAAAAAAATATTTATTTACAGAAACATGAAAAGAAAACAATGGATGTGTCACATGTTTTACAGTTTTAACAGTTTCAAAAAGGTGAATGTGCAACAGAAAATTGTTTAACAGTTTTAAAATATATTTCACATACCTTAAAAAAAAACCCATTAAATTCAAACAACATAAGTACGAATTCAGTAGATGATATTGTCGAACCATTTATTTTTAAATCGGCGCCGATCGTAATAGATTGTGCAGATTTAAATAAAGTATATTTAAATAAAATACATAAAAAAACGTAACTATATTTGAAAAAACAAAAAGCAAATATGTTTGAAAAAATATATTAACAAAAAATATCTTAATATTTTGCCCAAATATATAAGTAAGCAGTTTTGAAGAATAGCGGGAGTATTGTATCTATTTAGTGCTTCAATACCTCAATTGACAGACCTGTCGGCGTGTTTGAAAGTTAGAGTCTGGTTTTATGCACAATTACCGATTTTTTATACCCATTACCTATACTACAGTTTTAACTTAAATTTCATTGCATAGGTAAACAATTATTTGTTATATACTTATGTTTTCACCAATTTTTAATTCTGTGGAGGATTTTATTTAATTTTCTTTTCCAGAGTGATTCTCGAGATTGTGCACACATTAACATTTTTTTTTGTGTATGTGTGGAGGGGGGTAAATTTGTACATTAGGTCCACTTCCAAAATTTAATTTAGAATGACGACTTTTATAAGTTTTTGACTATGCTGATTATGAAAATCTCATTCAAATTTTGACAAGTACTTATAGAGATATAACAACCAGTATTATGTACTGTAATTCACTCGCTTCCAGGTTTGTACGCATGCGTTATAAACAAATCTACTCATTTCCTATTTACACTGCCTACCCCCAATATTTTTTATTTTTTTGTTTTTAGCATTTGTGGGTGGGTATGTTGACAATGATTTTCACGGTTAAATTTGGGAGAATTATTCCCCTCTGCCCAAAAAAGGGGTTCTCTACTCCAAAAAGCATTCTTTACATGGGGATGTTAAGGGTGTATATTTCAAATGTCGTTCTTAAGATGAGGAGGTTGGTGAGGTCTATTCTGAAAGCTGTTCTTAACATAGGGAGTTTGGAATGTCTATTCCAATTGCCGTTCTTTAACATGACAATACTCATAGAAGTGAACTGAAAAAGCCATAATTGTTTTGCTTTACACGTTAAAAATGGATGCCATTAAACTGAAATTTAATTTGATAAAATTCGTGGAAGAGTTGAAAAGAAAAGGAAGACTTGAACAACAAACGGAATCAGCTAGGACTTTGACCACTGATTTCGATCACTCTAAACAGTTCACATACAGTAAGAATCCATAACTTTTAAACTTCTGTTGTTACTTTCCATTATAGTTATTCTAATGGACTATTTTTCGCAATTTTATTAATTCATACTGATTTACGTATTCCCTTAATTGCTTTTGTAAAATTCAAAGAGTACCTGCATTTTATCCCCCCAAACCAACACTAATGGCCAGTGAAAGCCACCAACAACAACCATAGTTTACATTTTTGCAAGGGGGGGGCAGGCTTCCACCGGGTAATGTCGGTTAATGGATCCTGCTAGTATATATATAATTATGATGATGATGATGATGTTCGTCCATCGCTTGCGAAGATAACATGATCATGCAAAATTGTTCTGTGGGTTCAAAGATGGCTTGTTAGGCTGATTTGAGCTCTGAAGTATTTCCCACATGTTGGACACCAGTGGGATAATTCTGTATCAAAGATGTTGATTTCTCTGTCTTTTCTAATGCCACATTTTCTCTTGCGTTTTTCATTGCGTGCAGATTCAGCAATTATAGCCCCTTTTTGAGTTGCGACATACTAGGAACATGTATCTTGGGTTAGTTTTTCCCATGAATTAGAATACAAACTGAACTGTTTGAGAGAGACCTTCAAATTGTCCTTGAACCGTTTCTGCTGTCCTCCAGAGGGTCTTTTTCCTTTGGACAGGAGGAGCTGTTTTGGGAGCCTTGAATAAAGCATGCAGCATAAATGATGTTCCCAACGCACCTGGCACTGCTTTAACATGGTGATATTAAATGAAAGATGAGGAATAAGTTTTATATATTAGCACAATTAGGAAAATTAAAAGGGGAAATTAAGAAAAATGAAACCTCTTTAGGCCATAGCATTTCAAAGCTAAATAAGTACAAATTCAGTAGATGATATTGTCAAAACATTTATTTTTAAATCGGCGCCGATTGTAATATATATATATATATATATATATATATATATATATATATATATACTAGCAGAAGTACCCGTCGTTGACTGGGTTCAAAAACAGCATACAGAAAATGGACTGTGATTGATGAAAGTATGATAGGTTATGAAAAGAAGGAGGTTGTAAAGCGATAGGTTTTGATACTCAAAATTTTACTCTAAGCAAAATATGATGAAAGTAAAGATAATTTTTGCGAAAATATATTTTTTTATATCAACTTTGTTTCCATTCGTAGCCAAGAGTGACCAACAAAATGATGTTTCCTTACAAAGAGAAAATGTTATATATATAATAATATAAATATACAAGAAATAAATGTTACCATAGTCAATAAAAGTTACTTTTATGGTAGAAAAGTTCATTGGTTTGCATTTTTAAGTAGTTTGTAAAAAAATTTTTTTTTAATTCACGAACCGGTTTGAAAAAAAAAATCAAAATGGCAGCGACTTTGAAATGGAGAGCCCCGTATTCAATTTGAAGGAGGGGCACCTGAGCATTCTATGTTAACAATTTAAGAGAGTTCCGTCAACGTAAAGAATATTTATAAACATATTTCAATGTTTTTCATTATTTTGTGCTTGAGGAATATTCGATTATGGCATGTGTAGTTTATATAAAAATTCATTTAAGTAGTTATTGCCTCAAATTTCGTTTTAATTTCGGGTCGCTGAAATTATTTCATGTAAAGAGTATTAAAAACTATTTAAAAAAAATATGAACTGAACTTTTATTGACTATGGTAACATTTATTTCTTGTATATTTATTTTTTCGAGTAGTCGTTTGTTGGCTTTTCTGCTAAACACTCTTACTACATAATATCAACAAAATATCGAAAAACAAAAAAACAAAAACAGTTTTGAAAAATAATGAAGCTTTACTTACTTTAGTAAAATAACCCAAAACAGCAAAATGGGATATTAAAAAACTAAACACGTAATTACTTTAGTTTTTTAAAGCAAAGAATCGATATAAATATGAATAAGAAGAAAATGGTGCCCTTTTCAAGCAGAACAGCTTCGTTTCAGTTTTACAGTATTGAACGGTTTAGTATTGTGCCATCAGATTCAGGGTTGTACTATTGTAATGTAAAGAACACGCAGAAAGGGTTGTAATCAACTGAATTCCTTCTAGTACACTGACAAAAAAAAAGCTTAAACAGATATATAAATAAAAATAAAAAGGTTATGCAAATGTTTTTAAAAAGATACGTAATCATGTGAGCAGGATTTTTTCCTTCTTTTGATATGATAACAAGTAACGTTCTTATTTTTTATTATTTATCTATTTTCAAAAGAGTGCCACATACAAGTGGAGAAGGAAAAAAACAGTGTTATGCAAAATTTGTGTCGAGACTTTTTTTTTTGGCTTTCACTTTAATAAGAACGTGAATTTATGAGGTGAATTTATTCGACACAATATGATTCAACTCAAAAAAATAAATAAAAGCTAACGTGAATTAAGATTAAAGTTAAGGTGTTATTGTGGACCCTCCCCCGTTTTAAAAAAACCTTGCTAAACTTTGTGACATATTTACATTCTATGGAGGTCAGGCACAAATGAACACCCAATAATTTTATTATACCATATTTCTTCAAACTGAAACATAATTATGAAAGTATACTTATGCAAATAGATATGAAAAGTCTTTGTTAAAGTTTGTGCCATATTTCCATGGAGTACAGGCGCGAACGCAGACCCCACAATTTTATTATACCATCCCTATTTAAGTTGAAACATACTTATCAAAGTATTCTTATGTACATCTATATCAAAAACCCTTGTAAACGTTTTTTTTTTCATTTTTTATTTCTATACTTTGGGGGCCAGGCGCAAACGCAGACCCCACAATTTTTATGAACCACTATTCTGCCAGATCAAACATACCCATTCCTGATCCTCGATACATCTTCTATCATTATATGTAATCAGTTTTTTAAAATAGTACACTATATAGGAGGCTATTCGTGACCAGACACACACACACAGACGTTCAGCTTTATATTATATATATATATATATATATATATATATATATATATATATACATATATATATATATATATATATATATATATATATATATGACAGAGTTAGACACAATGCCAGTTTTTAATGTGGTTAAAATCCAGCTTGCATATAAAAACCATAAGGTTAATCATAAACAAAAGTAACATTTATCGTTGGAAAACAAGTGCACTCTGGGTTCATTTGGGCATCTTTTCTGGCAATGCTCAAAAGTGTGTATGTGGAAGTTTCAAAAACATAGCCAGAGGTTGGGAGGAAAGACATACTCAAAGAGAATGAATTTAGTACTCCCCCCTCCCCACTGCAAATTCCTTTCAAGGTTTTGAGTGCATAAGGAGGAGGGATCATCTGTAGAAGACTTTCGTCCTTGCAAAAAGCCGTGCAAAATTCTACAAAAAGCAATATCATTGATATAGAAACGCAAGGTCAATCTTCAAATAGTAAAGAAAAAGAAAAATTTCTACTGATTGTCTTCAGACTCAGTAAAAGTCAGAACTGCTTCAGCATTCTCTGTTGGTCATGATTGCCTATTTGGAACTAGCACGAACATTAAATACTGTTTCCACACAATTTTATTACAGAAACAAAAGCAAGATAAATTTTTTTAAATATTACCCCCCCACCCCCATTTTTTAGAGTCTCAAAAATTGTGTCCGCACTTGGCTTTATTGTTGGATCCCTCCCCCCCCGCCCAAATAAAGAAAAATATATGCTTAATTAACCCACCCCTATTTTCATTCAGCATAAATTTTGATTTCCATACAAAATACAAAAATTGGCAACTGGCACAGAAGTGCGTACATATTTTATGCTAACTTTATACTAGGAAATCACAATTTAAAATATTTAATTTTGCTTTTAGAATTAATAAATAAAAATTCTTGCAGAAAAAAAAACAAACAAAAAAAAAATTGTATAACATATAACAAAAATCCAACTGCTGTTTTTTTTTTTTGTTTTTAACCTTTTTCCTAACCAAGTCATTTTTAGTCAGGTTCAAAAAAAAGTCTATTTTATTGATTTTATTGGTTAAAAAATAAATCGTCATAAAAATAAACATAAGATGAATGTTTTTCTTTCATAATCTCTGAACACATGTACCACACACCAGATAAGGCAGGTGAGGCTAGGGCAGTAGCCTTAGATATATCTAAGGCTTTTGACAGAATATGGCACGGTGGTCTTCTCATGAAAATATGGCATGACTGGAAGAATACTTTTTTTTTTGGCTTTACATTCACAGGCAATATGAATTGGAACAAATACATTGAGAGCATTGCCAAGACTGCTGCGAAGAAGGTGGGTTCTCTCTACTGTGCTAAAAGATTACTCATACCTGAGAGTATCCTGCATCTCTACAAGACCACCATTCGCCCATGAATAGAGTATTATTGCCACATCTGGACTGGTGCATCTAGCACTAGTCACTTAGACAGGGTTAAAAAAAAGAGTCATCAACCTAATAGGCCTTGCACTAGCAACCAAACTCCAACCTTTATTGCATTGCCGAAATGTTGCATCTTTGTACTTGTTTTACATGTATTTTAATGGAATGTGCTCTGACAAACACAAAGCATTTGTACTTCCTTCGATGTAAAAATCCCTGATTAACCCAACAAGCAGCAAAATCCCATCCTTACACTGTAGAGATCCAAATAGTTTCTACCCTCGAGTTGCTAAACTTTTGGAATTTTCTCCCGGGTCCCTGCTTTCCTGACTGTACTGACATGCGGAAGTTCAAGTGTAATGTGAACAGGCATCTTGCTTCTCAACTCCCTACATAGTATCCCTGTAAAGTTTGTCCCAAAAAGTAGCCCCCCCCCCCACATCAAACTGGCACTGTACCTTGTTTGGGGTGAACTGACAATAATAATAAAAAAAAAGTACCCAAATTCTCTTTTTGTGAATATTTTTTCAAACTTTTCAAAAATATCGAATTTTACTTTTTTGATGATTATATGCAAACTTTACAAAAGTAGAATCTGATTTTTATTTTTGAATAAACTACGACAGGTGTAATAACATATTCCACCAAAAAAAAAAAAAAAAAAAAAAAAAATTACAGAACTGGGTAGATGGGGTATTTTTTGTACAATTTAATGAGCAAATCATCTTCTATATAAATAAAACAGTAGATGCATGTGTGTGTAAATATTTAACCAATAAACTCTTCAAATAAAGTACTGGTCACATAACATTTAAATTATCAGAAAATAGCAATCATCATACTTCGAGGATAATTTATAACAAGTAAAATCTTTGTTTAGATGAATTAATAACGGGTACAAAAAGTAGGCAAAAAATGCAAAAATGTTCATTTTAACTTGCCGACATATTTTATATTAGTTTTACGCATGCGCAAATTCAATCATAAATGGTTTCATTTTAAATCTTTCTTGTTTACTTGTCGGGTTAGCTCAAACAGTAGAGAACACAACTGGAACGGTGGAACGCTAACTGTTTTTGTTTAGATTCTAGCTGATGGCACCCAATCATTTTTTTTAATAGAAAACATTTGAAAATTGGTTCTGTAATAATAAATATTAAATCTTCATGAATTAAAATATATTTAAGCGTATTTTAAAGTCGGCAAGGTCGCTCCTCCCCGCTAGTATATATTAAAAAAAAAAAAAAAAAAAAGCTTTTTCCTTATTACCTCGAATTCAAATATCGAAGTAAAACCGATGGTATCTAGTTAATTGTCATGTAGCAATAATGAGCATATAAAAAAATAACGTAAGGTAGAAAATTAATTATTAATGAAACCAAAACTGTTTTCGAAGACAATCAGCGAAAATTGAATTTTGTTAAATTGGCCTAAGATTTTCAGAAAATAATTACCTCTCTTGATACAGTTCGAAGTCTCCGGTTTGTTATTTTTATTTATTTTTTTTTTTTAGCAAAACTTAATTTTTGCTACTTTTCTTCGAAAACTATTTTCATTAATAATTAATTTTCTATCTCATCGTTTTTTTTTTTTCGAAATTTTTGGATATTTTCATTACTGTGACATGACAATTAAATAGATACCATTGGTTTTGAAATTAAATATGTACATTTTCTACGTTCGCTCTAACAGCGAAGAAGAACCAACTAAACATTAACATAAATCGGTGTCAACGGAAAAATTTTCTTCATTAAAATTTAATCCGTTTTTGAAGTTGGCAGTTGCATAGCATTTTTAAAATTTAGAATTTATCATCAATTTGATATGAATAAAATTATGCTATGAACGTCGTGTATGATTCGTAGAATAATTTTGTGTATAAATAATGAGATTTGCAACGTAATCGAACAATATTATCGATTAATAATAGCGGATTTTGTTTTGTAATTAACTCTCTTATCGGAGGAGTCAAAAATGTCATCAAACATGGATTCCTGACGATTGTCTCAATTAAAGAAAAAGGTGCGTAAAGACTTTATTTTTAAAACTTTGCTGTTATTATTTATAATTTTATGCAAACAAAATTACGTTTAACATTATCCTATGTTTGCACGTCATGCATATTGTTTTTATAAATACAAAATATCGAATTTCTTACTTTTATCTTTACGCGGCTTGTACGCGTTTCTTCTAACACGTGCTTGTCCCTGTTAGTAGCATCATCAGTCCCTCTTCCATTTATTGAAAATACTAATCGAGGGTAAACATTGGCATCATTTTGATAACCTAGGAACTGTCTCGGTTGTAATCTTTGCAAGAATGATGTACAACTCGGCCCTTTCTCCCAGGTATTATCTCCTAATAGAGTGTTCGTTTATTGAGAATGCAGATGGATGGATCGGTTCTTGCCTATTTTTTGAACCCAACAAATGACTACCTCCTTTCTCGTGGCCTTGTTCCACACCTGGCTGCAGTGGAGAGTGAGCCAATCCTTATCAGCCAGGTGTATATTCTTATTGTTTAGGTAGGCCAGGGGCGCAACTTAACTATTCCGTCTAAATGAGGCATGGTCTAGTTCTATTCGAGGAGGCTATTTTTCCAGGTAGTATCTCCTCCTTCAGGAGTGATTTGTGTTTCATGAGTTCATTTTATAGAATTCCTCCTCACATCTACAACCAATCGAGAGATTTTTTTTTGTGTGGTTAACTTTTAATTCTATTTAAATAATATCGTTTTTAACGGCTAAAACTACGAAAAATAAAGTAAAAGAAAACAAACTAACAAAACTGGTTTTGAGTTAAAGACGCTTAGCTAAATTACAACCTCCACAATGAGATTGTACTTTTATTAGGATGACGTGTGAACACACTAAAAAATTTGAGAAAACAAATAAACAACAACAACTATTTTAGAATTTAGAATTGACCATGTAGTGGTAACTCAGGTCTCATAAGATCCATTTTTCTACCACAAATAAAATCAAATCAAATCAAACATGTGAAATAAAGGTGTTTATTTACACAAAAATAACAAGTAACAAACGAATCATTTTTTAGTGTCCAAAAGGTGTGTCTGGATAGACAGTTCTTGCAAATGTGAAAATTATTGAGACTGTTCATTGTTTTGACAAGAAAAGGCAGAGAGTGTCCTTTGTTTTCTCAGCGAGAAAACAGGCTTACTTTTTGTGTGTGCTAGGAGAAATAAAGAAGGTAAGGTAAAACTATACAAACACCGTGACAGCGAATTAACCCTACCCCTAAACCTAACCCTAAACCCTAACCCTAACCCTAACCCTAACCCTAACCCTAACGCTGTCACGGTGTTTGTATAATAATACCGAAGGTAAATGTCCTTGCATGCGGCTTAATATTTGTGTTATTTATAAAAACAATATGCATGACGTGCAAACATAGGATAATGTTAAACGTTATTTACTGTGTGTGTGTGCGTGTGCATGCATGTGGATGAGCGCTTCTTCTCTGTGTGTGTGCTTGCATGTGGATAATTGTTTTGTCATGCTGGCAGAAAAATACATAGCAACGGAGTCGTTGATGTGAATAATGAAGTGAGTGAAGAGTGAGGAACGCAGAGTGCGGAGCGCGCCGAGTGAGAGTGAGTGAGTGAATTCATTTAAGTATTTGTTGATCGGCTCCCAAGCGATGTGAGAAAAAAGGTTTTGAAAATTAAATCTTTCTTCGAGCGTTGATTGGTTGAAAAATGCACTCTTTTGTCTCAGTATGCTTTCAACTACGTCCGCTGAACAAAACGCATTTTAAGTTTTGTTCCCCGCAGAATTTGTGTGGGTATATTTAAAAAAAAATCTTTGCATCTCTGAAATTTATCTTTTTTTTGTTTGTGCATGTAATTGGGTTTTAATTTATTTATTTTTTATTTTTAGAACAAGAAGTGAATGTTTTTTTTTTTTTTTTTTTTTAGGTCTGTTTAGCCGCACAACTATTTTTTTTTTTTTTTTTGCATAAAATCATTACCCAACCTTTTGACAAGATAGCGCTTGAACGACATGTGACCATTTTAGTTAAATCTTAGATGTTACATTGATTTGTTTAAAAGAAAAATTTTTTTTATAGATTTTAGGTTAAGGGAGCCCTTTTCAGTTGTTGGGTCTCTTACCATACTTAGGGTTACTCGTAGGGTTAAAGGAGTTTTTTTTTTTTTTTGTTGCTGCTGACCCCCAAAAAATACAATTTTCTCTCTTGACAAAACAAAACAAAAAATGTTGGTTATATGCCCTTAAAATAATATCTGGTTTGACGATGGTCCACAAATTGGTAATCATCTTACTTTAAAATTATATGCAAAACTGATTCCCCATATTAAATTCTAATATATATATTTTGTTGATTATTTTAACTACTACTCCCATCTTGCTTGTTATTTTCACAACATTTCTGACACTCTCCAAATGCATCTTTTGAACTTTGAAATATACAGAATTTGAACTGAACTGTTTATTTAATTCATGGAAGAGCAGTGGTCAAGTGGATAATGATGTGGATCTATGACTTGTGCCACATTTCAAATGCAGTTGGTTCCATAGTATAATTTTCACTTATGGATGTTGGCAACCTTCACATAGTCCCTACCTGATTCTAGAAAGAATTGGCGAACTGATGCCAATAACAGAATTAAGACAGTCATATGAATTTATGTAGATTAGGTAGATAGATTATTATCATTTTATCAGATACAATCGAGTGAAAATGTTAATTAAGAGATCAATAGCACAATAATTAAAGGTGTTAGTTAACAATCAGTTTTAAGTGACAGTCTTTTCGAGGTTAGAGGTTCAATCCTTACTACAGGTGTAAGAATAATGGAAATATTAATATTTCCATCTGGTTGAAGCTGATGCAATGAGAACAATCTACCTATGTGGATTAAATAAAGGGTTCAGTTTGTAATTCCGAATAGGTTCTTGAGTTTGACAAAGATTTCCAAGTTCGAAAAGATGCATCTGAATGTTGGTGTTTACATCAACCAAAATATTTAAATAATGATGACGATAAGAATAGTAATGCGAATAATCCAAAGCAACAATCGTCAAAATTACAAATGCCCCCCCCCCCATATTATTTCTTTTAATTTCTTTTTCTTTTTTTGAATTTTGCAGCATTTAGCTGAAAAAAAAGAAAGATAAAAAGACGTTTTAAAAGGCAGGATCTCGAAGACCATTTGTTCCAAGATGAATTTGCTACCCCGTGCGCATGCTGATTTCCGTTCCAATGCTTATTGGAATAAATTCTTCAAAACTCGTGGCTCAACACCATTTGAATGGTAAGAAAATATCAAAGAAACCCAAGATTTCTTTTTTACAGGTTCAAATTTTCCTGTATCCACTTTTGATGAATTCATTTTTGTCCCATCTTCTTCTTCTTTTATATAAAAGGCAGTTGTTTGTATGCCCAGCTAAAAGCAAAAAACTACAAAACAAACACACAAAAAGTTAATGTATTCTTGATCAGTGTTTCCCTGAATGAATAATATCTAAAATTTAGAAAAATACATATTTGCTCATATTTTTCAATCATGGAAAAGAATTGCAACAGAATTTGAATGAAACATGAGCGTCTTTCCAGTCCAAAGTTAGAACATCTGAAAGTTTAGGCTTTGTAGTACAAAGCTAAGTCAAAATAGAAACTTTGTTCAAATGGTATTTAATAGCCAATATATTAATTTCTTTTGTCTTAAAAATTGAAGAAAATTGGTTGAACACTTTTTATGTACGCATCGATAGAAATGGTGACGAGGCCAGGTTTCGACAAGGAAAATAAGTTTTTCAGTGTTATTATGTACTAATTTGGAAATAGAATGATCACTTGTTCTCAGGGGAATCTTTTTTATAAAGGAGAGTTGTTTATGTGTATGTTCAGCTAGAGAGGAATGGGCTTGACGGAGAAGAATAAGGGGGTTGGAGAGAGGAAGGAGTAAAATGAAAGAGATTGATAGAAGTTTTAATAGAACATGTTACACTTTTGTCCCAGGTATAGTTGGGTAGCCCTGCTTATTTATTTAATATCTCAAGAGAAAATTGGCCAAAAAATCAAAATTTTGATGATATAGATGTATCTGCTCTGGAGAGATGATGTATGATTTCTTTAAATAATGAAGACCTACTTATTGTTAAAGTCTTGGAGGAATTCTATGAAAAGTAAAAGTCTGAAAGTGAATGTTACCAATACCAAAATGATGATCAGCAGTTGTAGTGTTGGAAAGCTCCCAAAAACAAGAAACTTTCGCCACTCAATTAATTTCAAAACTATTGAGGTTAAACCTATTCAAATATAAGGGTTAATAATACAAACCGACTTATTCCCCTTTGCATCTTATTCACTTTCTTTGTATATCAGCCATTTAAAATTTAGACATGCTGAGTGCTATGGAAAGTGAGTCTGTTGCAATTCAATCTTTTTGTGGTAATTGTAACGATGAGGTACACAAGAAGTGTAGTGGAATACTGAAAGAAGATAAACAGGTTGTGTGCAAGAAATTTAAAGACAATGGACATGAATGAGAACTCAAATGTGGAGATAGTGTGCAAGAAATATAAAGTAGGAAATAAAAAACAAATGAAAGAAAAATTTGAAGTCTTTTTTGGTTCTGACTTTAAAAATCTAGCAAGATAAACTTTGTTAGATTAAAAAATAAGCAGTAAATTAGTGAGTTAAATGACACATGAAATGCTAAATAGTACTCAGCATGTTTAAATTTTAAATGGCTGATATAATAAAAAAAGCGGACAAGATGCAAAGGGGAATACGCTGATTTGTATTATTAACCCTTATATTTGAATAGTTTTGGCCTTAATATGTGGCGACCCATTGGTAAATAAAAAAGAGAAAACAAGCAGCAAGAACATTGACTTTTATATTTATTGACAATAACATGGTACAACAATATCACATCCAAATTGGCTAGTAAAAAGCAAAGTTTGACTTATCAGCTTAAATGGGTGCTTATTTAGAATTACACATAGTTAAAAAACAAAAAAATCTCTGTTGTACATACTTGCCATGAAAAAATGTCATATTCCAAAAATTATGTAATTTGATCGAGTACATTTTTCAATTAAAAAAAATAAAGGAGGAGGCTGGGAGTGGCCATGATGTTTAAAATTTTTTCAAACTTCAAGATTGACAGTTCAATTCGACTGCAGAGATTTTGTTTGTACTCAAAATAATTATGTTTTTAATTGCTAAAAATTGTAAAATTTGATTTTCTTAATTAAAAAAACTACTTGATTAATGTATGCGAATTTTAGAATATGACATCTTTGTTCCATGATAAGTACATATATCATAAAAAATTTTCTGTATTTTTGTTTTTTAATCAAGTGTAATTCTAAATAAGCACCCTTAAATGTTTTGATTTTAAAAATCTGACAAGATGACTTTATATGTTAGATTATTTACCCAGTAGATTGACTTTCATATTTATTGGCAATAAATTAACTTAAATTTATGACTTTGAAACTCCAACAAGTTAACTTTATATGAAAAACAGTAAAATGTTAAACTTGTTGAATATGTAAATGGCCGATATATAAAAAGGCATGATAAAAAACAGCAAAATAACAACCAGCAAAAAGATCAGTTTTCACATTTAAAAACAATCAACTAAATTTATGAAATGCCCTCTTATTGTTGGCTTGAAACGTAAAATGTATCTCTAACTTTCCAAAAGATCAAAATGAATTCTTGTCTATTTCCAAAACAGGTATGGTGAGTTTCCGGATCTGTGTACGTTGATACACAAATATATCAAATGCTCCGATAGGATCCTGATGGTTGGTTGTGGAAACTCTCAGCTGAGTGCTGACATGTATGATGTTGGCTATAAGAATATTGTCAACATTGATACGAGTGATATTGTCATTCGACAGATGATCAGCAAGAATCAGAAAGATCGACCAAATATGACTTTTCACAAAATGAATGTTATGAATGTAAGTTTTATTTGATGTTTGTTTCGTTCAAACCATTTTTCAACGTGCAATTAATTTGGCCAAGAAAATAAAAATATACAAGTTTTTATTATTATTACTATTATTTTTCCAATTTTAAGTTCTGCATCGTTACATTAGTATGTTCTTTACACTAAAAAGTAGAATTCACTTAAGTTTATTTCTGAAAATAATTATTTTAGCACAGAAGATTATCACAGTGGAGACATTTTTAAATAATGACCTAAAAATCTCAATATAAGGGAGATAATTCCTATTTAAACTTAAAAGTAAAAACGTGTTATTCCCCTTTACATTTACAGCTATTTTTTTTTTATCTCTTCATAACTTAAACATATTTAAAAAAAAAAATTAAATTGGTATGTACAGTTAGCATATATATATATAAAATATAGTCATCCACAAACTCATCAGACACAGTGAGTACAATAACTTCTGATATTAATCACTACTGATCATGACAACCCAGCACTGTATTTTCATTTTCTTTTTTTTTTTACATGGAACTCACCACTTATCAAGGCTCGGAGGCCACTCGGGGATAAGGGTTATTGCGTGTACAGTAATCAATGGGACAATATTGTAGTAATCGTTAGTAATGGATATCTGATAAAGTGTCTTACTTAAGGGGGCGGTTCATCAGGAACTTGTTTATGTTGGACTTGAAGACATCCAAGTTGTAGTCAGGTGGGAAACAGGCAAACGAAAGAGAGTTCCACAGGCGTGCACTTCTAAGAAAGAAGCTTTGTTCATGGAATCTACGTTTTGATTTAGGCACAGATAAAGAGTAGGGAAAATTACTGACATTGGTTTCAGCTAGACGGGCGGGTGTTTTTCGTGAAAGATTGGTGAAGGGAGACCAGACATTGGAGCTCAATCAAGCACTTCCCATGGAAGTAACGATAAAACAACGACATTCTCGCAACGTCCCTTCTGTGGGAGAGAGGTTGCAGGGAAGAGAAAAGGGCATCCTCCACTAGGCTATGAAGTCTATTTTGTACTCTGTCAAGGCAGGATATGCTGATTTTAGCAGCTCCTGCCCAGATATGGCAGCAGTACTCAATCCTTGGATGTACTTGGCTTTTATATAGATATCTATGGCAACACATCAAAGGCCGCTAATGACCAAGTTCTCTCTGATTCTCTCTCCTCTGATCTTGAGCGCGTGGTACAGTGGGGGAAGAGGTAGCTGGTTACTTTTAATGCATCTAAAACCAAGCTCCTATCTTTACATTATCAACGCTCTGATCCCCTTCTTGGATCAATTGAAATGGATGGCTCTCGACTAGGGGAAGCTCCATGCTTTGATAAGCTTCTTGACTTGACATTTACTCCTGACCTGAAATGGAACACATACATCAAGTCTATTGCTAAGGTTGCTGGAAAAAAATCTCAACATCAACGTACTGTACACGCAATAACCCTTATCCCCAAGTGACTTCCGGGCCTTGATAAGTGGTGACCATCTTGTAAAAAAAAAACAAAAAAAATAAACAAACAAAAAACAATATCTATAAATCACTGAGGAAGGTTGGAGTTAACTGAAATATTTGATTTAGATTATTTTCATTTAGTGAAAGAAAAATAATCTTTTACATCGTATTTGGTTTTAAAAATTGATTTCTTATATATATATATATATATATATATATATTAGTAATGAGACGATTCCAATATTTTTCCCGATTCTGTACAAAATTCCTGATTCCGATTCTTTATAAATTTCTAAATATTTTACTATAAAGTTATTATTTTATCCTGATTACTGTAAAAACACATCTCAAATGTGCATTTATTTTTTCAAACGTAAAAACACACTTGTAAGTGCGATTAAAACTTCCGGTAAGACTAAAATTTTTAGATCACATGATTTTAGTCTTACTGGAAGTTTTAATCAATAAATATTTATTATTTTATTATTACTACAAGCAATGAGGGGCATTTTATAAAAATAAAATAGATAATTAAAGGAATAGGTTTTGACATTGGAAAATAGGTTCAAATTTTCCCAATTCCGATACCCCAAAAAGCTCCAATTTTCCCGATTCCGATTCTGATTAATCGTCCCAACACTAATATATATATATATATATCTATATATCTATAAAAGTGAACGTGTGTGTCTGTCTGTCTGTGTACATTTCCCTACGCAATAACTCTGTCAATTTTTAGTCTATAGACTCGAAATTTGAAATACCGGGTACTGAGATTTGGGAAAATCGATGTGACGGGTGTCAGCCAGAAATTTGGCTGTTAAGGGGTCAAATTTCAACGATTTGACCTTTAAGAACTCTACCAAACTCCTCCGACAATTTTTGGTCTACACCCTTGAAATTTTAGATATAGGTTCCATGGACATGAATCTAACGTAATAACTTGATTTGAGGCCAAAACAATAAATTTTCAGGGGTCATAATAGGGGTCAAAGTTTAAAAAATTACCCCCTTTTTTTTTTGCTCAGCATACACCTCTAAACACCCAGGCAACGCCGGGCACCCATGCTAGTATATATATATATATATATATATATATATATATATATATATATATATATATATATATATGCATAATTTTATTTTTAAAATGAAATAAAGATGTTTATTATTACTATTTTCAGATGAATTTTGCTGATGGTGATTTCACAGCTGTCCTTGACAAAGGAACACTTGATGCAATAATGACAGATGAAAGTGACGAAGTGATGGCGGATGTGGACAACATGTTCACAGAAATTTCCCGTACGATGCGACTTGGCGGACGATATGTCATCATCTCACTCTTACAAAAACACATTCTTGAGAAGATCCTCTCATTCTTTACACAAATGTAAGTATAAAACTCCGTTTTACAACTTTGTATTGTAACTGAGAGAATTGCGCCATTATCAGATTGTCTTTTTAGTTAATGACTCAAGACTGATTGTCTCCCTTTGGCATCAACAGCATAAAATTGCTAAGTTAATTTTATTCTTTTAATAAAATTCTAATTGACATTTTCTGTTACTTTTTGGTGTACAATAATATTTTTCAATATCAAGTAAATACATAAAGTTTTGCTATCATTTAATTTTAACTGCAATATTTTAAAGGTACCTTTTTATACATAAGCATCCAATCTTGTACACTTTCTGTATAGACTTTCTGTAATGTACATTTCAACACATTTTTTGTGTTATTAAATAGAACTGTTTTAAATGAGATGGAACTAAAAAATATTCCATTCAAATTGTTTAATTTTTAGAAGAATGTCCATTATTTCTTATTCAGGGGTTATCCTGTTCGTATTCATCATATTGACATTACAAACAATCCTGATGTGAAGAAAGAGTTTTGCATGCCTGTCTTTGCGATTATTGTGACCAAATTTAAGAAAATTGAAGGCTTGAAACAGGTAAGGCAAGAATAAAGGTCGATACTCTTTCTCAATCTCTTTCAGATTTAACTATACATCACATCTTGAAACATTAGTTGAGCAGGAGATACCTACCGATAACAAATACAATAACATTGGGTTCAATACTGGATTCAGGGAGTAACAGAATTCCCCTTCATTCCTGGACAAAGCTGGATATTTCTGATAGTTTCTTATGAAATGGGAACAGATACATTGAGAATGTTTCCAAGGTTGCTGCAAAGAAGATGGGCTTTTTCTACCATGCTAAAAATTACTCTCATCAGAGAGTATCCTATATCTTTACAAAACTACAATTTGCCGATGCATAGAGTATTTTTGTCACATTTGAGCTGAAACATCTGCCACTAGTTTTTCACTCTTACACAAGATCCAAAAAAAGAATCTCAAATCTTACAAGTTTCACACTATCAGACAAGCTCCAGCCTCTGTCCCATCACTGCAATGTCGCATCCCTGTACCTTTTTTACAAGTACTTTAGTAAAATGCACTCTGATGATCTCACAGCACTCATGCTCTCTTAACATACATATTTCTGACTAACCCAACAAGCTGCAAACTCCCATCCCTATACTGTTGATGTCCATAGATGCCAGAAAGCCTTTTACTCTAATAGTTCCTTCCTTTGGACTTGGAATTCCCTCCATTTCCTGCTTCTTTGACTACTAACATGCAGTGTAATGTGAACAGACATTCTTCTTTGACTACTAACATGCAGTGTAATGTGAACAGACATCTCGCTGCTTAACTTCTCTCAGTACCCTGTTAGACATGGTCCCAATAGTAGCCCCTTACACCCAAGTGGCAATATGTCTTGTTTGGGGTGAAAATAAGTAAAGAAAAAAAAAATCCCAGTCTTCTGCAACAGTAGGTTGTATTGTTGTTGGGAGTCATTTCATCTCCACAGTAATATGATGAACTCTCACATAACTGATCGATTTGATATTAGATTTATAAGAGTGCCAGGACCCTACAAAAAATTTGAAGTGATTAATGTACTAGTATATATTTGGAGGCCTACATCCAAAATATAAACAAACTAAATTTCTTTGGACACAGAAAACAATATTTTTTTATATTTTGGGCTATTTTTATTTCTTTTTTTTTCTATTTAATAAAAAAAGTTCCTACTTATCAAACCAGATGCCATTTGAGGATAAGGGTTAATGAGATGCAATGATTGTCAAAATCAAGTATGAATATTTGTAGAGATGGTGAAATAGTTCTTGTTCAGAATTCCTTCCATATTAAAAAAACAAAAATAAAGAAAAATGTGTATGCTGTATGTAATGGTGCTGAAATGAAAATGTAATCCATAAATCATGTAAATTGATCAAGTAATTTTATTTTTATAAAGAAATTTTTTAACTTATTAATGAAATTCATAGGAATTACAATATAAATCTCACAAGTTTTGAATTATTGGGTTATTTCCCTTAGTTTCTTGAAATTTTTTTCAAAATGCCAGGTCAGTTTGCCATTCTGGATACTCATAAATTTTAAAATAAAACTTGATCAATTTATGTAATTTTTGGAATATGATATTTTCATTTCATCATGGGTATGTACATACAGATTTTTCTTTATTTTTGTTAATATAAGGGCAATTCTGGACAAGAATCGGTATGATATTGTTTTGTCAGGTTTTTCAGCTGTGACCAGGATTGTTCAAAGGCTAACCTGGGCTAATATGATTTGAGAGATGTCAGCCCCAGGTGGCAGTACTGAGTCGTCGTTTTATGTAAATATTATCTTTGAGGTACTAATTCTGAAACTTGCAATGACTCTAAATTGTACTTGATGTGAGTATACTACTTGTTTATCCCTGTTTCAACCAAAGTATTTGGAATTTCCCTTTGGTATATTTCTAACAGAAGTTGGACCACATGGTGTGTAGCACAGAACCAGTGAATAATTGCACTTTTTTTTTTTTAATAGAAAAAGCAAATTAATAATTAATAAACAAAAGACAAAAGAGCATGTGAAGCAGTCTTTAGCCTTGATAGGCAATCCCTTAAAGATGGTCTCCATCACCCTATTTGTCATAGCAATACACATGAAAAAGATTGAGATGGCATAAAATATTCAAATAATGGTTTACATAGAAAGAGCTTGATGAGCTAAGAAAACATCTTTTTAAATTTAAAAAATCCGATTTAAATTAAGGAAGTTATGAATATTTTTGTGCCTCACACATTTGGATATTTTTCTCTCTTGAAGACCATATGCGTTTTGTCACATTTTTTATACTACTTTTTTTTAGTAAAAATGTTTTATATTTGTTAAAACAATATTAAACAATGAAATTTGCCATATAAGGGTATATTGTGCAAGGAATCAGAATATACTACTGAAAATCTCCAGATAATCTGTAGTAAATGCACATAAATATACTGCAATTCCTTAAAAATATCATACATCCATTAAAAGAAAAGTTAGAGAACTTGAATTAGGCATTTTATCTAAAGGTTAAATAAAACTTGTCTCAAGCATGACACTAGCAATACATATGAAAAAAATTGAAATGGTTTAAAATATCTAATGGCATATATAGAAGGAGATTGATGAACTAAGAAAGAATCTTTTTAAATTTTTAAAATCCAATTAAAAATAAGGAAGTTATGACTATTTTTGTGTCTCACATGTTTGAATATTTTTCTCGCTTTAAGATCATGTGTTTTGTTACATTTTTTGCACTACTTTTTCAGCAAAAATGTTATATCTTTGTTAAAACATAAGATTAAGCAATGAAATCAGAATATGTCACTTAAAATCTCCAGAAATTAATGGTTTCCAAACAATCTGTAATAAATGCACATGAATATACTGCGATTCCTTAAAAATGCCATGTATCCATTAAAAGAAAAGAAGTTAGAGAACTCAAAGTTGAATTGTAATGCATTTTATGTACAAGAAATTGAAACCTAAATCTAAGATTGTTTAAAAATGAATATATTGCAGTATTTCTTTGGTATTATTGTAGATTAACACTTTCCTTTTATCGTCCGTGTGTATTAGTACTTATCAGGATTAGTATTTGACCTATAAAAATCATGCCTCACATAACGAAATGACTTTGAAAGAGATTCAATCACCACAAATAGTAATACCATTTAATCTTTAGCTGCAGAAGTAAAAAGAGAGATAAAAGAGAAAAGGAAGAGATAGTGAGCAGAAATCAACAATTTTGAATTTTATCTTTTATATCTAACAATCTCACTTGAGATCCATAGGTGACTCAACAGGTCACATTTTTTCTGACATAGCTGATGTGATAGAGCTATGCTTTCCTGATTGTTCCTATTTAGTATAATCTCGGACTTCCCATTTTTGTACGGTGACATAACTTTGCTTAGGATTAACAAGATTTCCAGATGGCTTTGTATAATGCACATTATGTAGGCCCGGTGGGTCATAGGTCATCTGGTTTCTTTTAAAATTCAAAATTAATTTACATTTAAAAAAAATATATATCTTTTCCAAACTCCATTTGCAGATCTATGAAGTTGTACGACACAATGATAATATGGAACGTATGGATGACCCAGAGAAAATGGTGGCGGCAGTCAGTGAGCTTCAGTGTTTCGCTATGATGCGGCAACATCTGAACAAAAAGTAAGCGAATACTTTCTCGTAATTTTTATTTATAAATATATACACATATACACGCAGGACCCACATGTTGTACGCAGTCTACGTCGCAAGGAACATAGGACAAGTAAAAACTCAACTGTTTGTTTTGTAACAACATTTATTTCCTCATTCTCCTGTTATGCATGACTTCTTGTTACAACTGTAACGTCACCCATGTCTCTAACATGATTGTCTTCTCTAACGTCTCTCTCTCTCCTTTTTATAGTCTTTTTCTTTTTCCTTACCGTGACGTCATTTCGTTCATGGCTCAGTATTTGGATATAGCTGCTATACACGCTCTGTTACTGATGGAAGCAATTTTACTTTATGCTAAACATGCAATTTAATTTAAAAGAAGATATTTACTGTTGTTTATACCTCGAAGAATATATAATTTTAAGTTTGATTCATATGACGTTGAGTCAAAATTGTGATATTTTGATATGAGTTTTACTTGGAATATTACATACGTGAATGCTGGGTTTCTGCTAATTCGTTTTTCTCTGAACTCCAAAGGCCAGAAGTTCGAGGGAAGAAACTGTTAGAAGAAGGCTTTCTTCTATCTAGAGACCTTCTAAAGTGAAAGGGTTAGGGTTTTGCCGCTTGTTATGTTAGTCAGGGGTATTTACATTCAGTTTGTCAGAGCACATTCCATTAAAATACTTGTAAAATAGACACAGAAATGTAATATTGCAACGATAGGACAGGGGCTGGAGTTTGTGGGATCAATTAAGTGAAAGCCTTTTTTTGGACCCTGTCTAAAAAGGAGAGACTAGTGGTAGATGCACCAGCCCAGATGTGGCAACAATATTCCCTCCATGGGTGAATGGTGGCTTTCTAGAGATATAGAATACTCTCAGGTTTGAGTAATTTTCTAACGCAGCATAGAGAGCCAACCTCCTTTGCAGCAGCCTTAGCAATGTCTTCAATGTATTTGTTTCAATTTATGTTGCCTGTGAATGTTCAACCAAGGAATTTAAATGAAGAACTCTCAGGTAGTGTATTATTTGTCACAGCAATCTGTGGTTGTGAAGGAGTTTTGTAATTATTAAAGGAAAGTAACTTAGTTTTATCGGCATTAAATATTATCATCCATTTATGTTCCCATTCCACTACCGACTGGAGTTCATTCTCTAAGGTTTCAGTCATTGTCTTAGATATGTGTTCATACATTTTAATGGAAACAACTTTACATGATGTGAAACATGTAGTTTTATTTGAAGGAAAATATGTACAATTGTTTATAGCTCGAATGAGAATACAGTTTTAACTTTGATTCATAGTACAAGATTGTGTGAAAATTTTTGTGATGTTTCAACATGAGTTTACAGCAGCTCTGCCTGTATTATATGCAAGTGAATCCTTGGTTTCCATTTTTTCTTAAATATGCAAAGAAATGACAGAGCTATGGTTTGGTAGATTTATAGTATAAATCTTCATGACAGAATTCTGACATCCTGCTAATAATGCTGAGGGTGCCCAGACTGGAATACGTTCTACCTACCTGACAGCTTATCCATCAAACTCCTTTGCTTAACATTCACAGGCAATATGAATGAACAAATACATTGAAGACATTGCCAAGGCTGCAGCAAAGAAGGTGAGCTCTCTCTACCATGCTAGAAAATTACTCACACTCGAGAGCATCCTATATCTCTACAAAGCCACTATTTGTCCATGCATGGAGTATTATTGCCATATCTTGGCTCATGCATTAGTTTCTCTCTCTTAGGGTCCAAAAAGGGCCTCAAATCCAATAGGCACAATCACATTGACACACCGGTTCTCATCAGATCACCAAAGTTAAGCAACGTTAAGCCTGCCCAGTACAAGATGGGTGACCATTTGGAAATGTGAGCCGCTGTATGTACTGCATGGTAAAGTGCCAAGTTTGCAAACTGGCGTGGTCTATTCTTCTCTCGAGGATTCATAGGGCTCTCTTAAGCCGTGGCAGGCAACCAACCTGGTGATGGCATCACGATAAAAATACCCTTGATAGCCCTAGCAAAGTATCAAGTCTCCAGTAGTGATGGGACGATTCCAATATTTTTCCCGATTCCAATACAATTACAGATTCCATACTAAATTCCCAATTCCGATTCTTTATAAATCTCTGAATATTTAATTATAAAAGTGCTATTTTGTCTCGATTACTGTAATGAGACATCTAAAATGTGCCTATATTTTCTCAAACATAAAAACACACTTGTGAGGATATAATCTAGAGATTTTAGTCTTACTGAAAGTTTAAATCATTTAAATATTTATTATTTTATTACTACAAGCAGTGGAAGATGTTTCTTAAACCAAAATCAAATAAAAAAGATAATTTAAGGAATTGGTCTTGGCATCGCTAAGTAGGCTCAAATTTTTCCGATACCGATTAATCATCTCAACATTAGTATTCAGCTATGGAAAAGATTTGAATTACGCTACAAACTCATCTAGTGAGTTCAGTCTCAGCTGCGGCCACATACGATGACAATTGGCCAAGCTCCAAAGATTGTCCCAATATCCCATCACTGCAATATTACATCCCTGTTCCTTCTTTAATGGAATTTGCTCATATGAACTCATAGCATACATGCATACTCTTGACAAGCAGCAAAATCCCACCCTTACACTATTGAGGTCTTTAGATACTGGAAAGCCTTTTTCTAATAGTTTATTCCCTTGAACTGTTAGACTTTGAAATTACTTTCCTGTTTCATGCTTCTTTGATTACTGACTTGCAGAAATTTAAATGTAATGTAAACAGACATTTTGCTGACTAATTCCATACAGTCCTGTTAGATATGATTACAAATAATGGCCCCGTGTGTCCAAGTTACAATGTACTTTGTTAGTGGTAAAAGTAGCTAAAAGATAAGTTCTATGGCAGTATGAATGTAACTCACATTTGATAAATACATGTCCACAGTTGAGGGTAACCCAAAAAAAGGCAGATCGACAATGACTTGGAGTGACAGAGGCAAAAATGGTTTCAAACAACCCCATATCAAAACTGACGTTATGTTGGATATCTAGTACCAAGAAATCATTTTGACAAAAGAGTACACCTGACAACAAATGTAAAAAACAACAAAATAATTATCACAGGTCATTTGATAAACCTGGCATCTAGTTTAATACCTCGACCATGTGTACGGAGAAATTATTTTGACAAAAGCGTACACCTGCAAGAACAACAAAATAATTATCCAATGTACCAAAAGGTTAATTGAATAAAAATTATGAACCTGACACCAGGTACCTGCGTGAAGAAACAACAAACTTGATCAATTGTCAAAAAGAAGATAAATTAAAAGTGAGATGTTTGAAAGGCCATTTTTGGCAAAAGGTTACACAGATGTAATCAAAGTCTGATCAATCCTGTGAAATGACAATGACCGAATAAAATGCCCTTAGGGTGTTGCTACAGTTACAATACCATCTAAAAAGTGCTGTTTCAGGTGGTTACAAATGCTTATATATAATAACAACCGGAAAGGATATCATTGTTGGTTGATGATTTGAGCTGAAGAATTTGTTGAATTCTTGTGCATGCATCTCCGTCCTAACAAATAATCATCTATAATTGTCACCGAGAATGAAGATATATTGTTATATTTTTATAAGAAAATTGGATTTAAACATTGTAAATTAAAATTTAAAACAAATTTATTTTTCGACAAGGAATACAAATAAAAATGAAAATTTTAAATTAAAATTAAATTTTTTTTCTTATTTTTTTATATTATTGCTCTATCGCAAATATTGAGCTTTTAATCGGGTTGGGATTGTCAGATAAATATTAATACTAATATTTATACTTGCTTTAAGTCTACTGAATTATTCAATTTGTAAACTGAAAAAAATTTTCTTGAATTTGTTATATTTTTATATATCAGTGTGTTGTCATTCTTAAAACAGAAATACCACGGTAAATGATAAAAATTCATGGGGAAAATCGTTTTAAACCGCCATGGTGCAGGTGCAGTGCACCACAGATTTATGTTGAAAGGACATGTGAAACGATAACGATGAAGTACTAGTTTGCAGCACGTGTATATCATATGACTGAAGTAGTTCAAGCTGTGGTTTGTATGTACATGGGCCAATTCTTTGATCTCATCGCATAAGCAACTGAAGTCTTGTGTAGATGACATGCAGCAAGTTAAAACATCTCTCTTCCTCTATCTTCATTGTTGAAAAGTTATTGTCATAGTTGAAGATATAGCAGTATGTTTCCCTTTTCCTTTCATTCTGTAATAAGGTAACAGTTTAGACAAAAACGGTAACAACATACTAGCATAATGGAACTTTTTTTTTTTACATAGGCATCACCACATTATCAAGACCAAAAGGCCACTCAAGGATAAGGGTTAAAGAGTGTACAGTAGAAATTGGACAATATAGTAATCATTAGTAATGAAAATTTGGTAAATTTGATAACTTATATGGAACGGCTCATCAAGAACTTATTTACGTTAGACTTGAACACAACCATATTGTAGTCAGCCGGAAAGCAGGAAAACGGAAGACGATTCCACAGGCGTGCAGTTCTAAGAAAGAAGCTTTGTTCATGGAATCTACGTTTAGGTTTAGGCACAGATAAAGAGTGGGGGAATTATTGATAGTGTTTACAGCTAGACGAGTGTTTCTTGTGAAAGTTTGGCGAGGGGGGACCATAGATTGAAGCTCAGTCGAACACTTTCCATGAAAATAACGATACATCAGAGACAAACTCACAACATCTCTTCTGTGAGATAGAGGTTGCAAGGAAGAGAAAAGGACATCTCCTACGAGGCTACAAAGTCTATTTTGAACTCTATCAAGGCAGGACAAGTCCTTTCTAGCAGCTCCTGCCCAGATGTGGCGACAGTATTCCATCCTTGGACGTACCTGGCTCTTATATAGATAGAGAATAGCATCAGTAGTGAGATATTTACTGGATCGATAGAAAGATCGCACCATTTTTCCAGCGGCCTTGGCAACAGATTTGATGTACGTGTTCCATTTAAGATCAGGAGTAATGGTCAAGCCCAGAAGCTTGTCAAAACTTGAGGCCTCCTGAAAACGAGAGCCATTCATTTCAATTGATGCCAGATGTGGATCAGAATGTTGATGATGTAAAGAGAGAAGCTTGGTTTTAGATGCATTAAAAGTAACCAGCCACTCCTTTCCCCATTGTACTATGTGCTCAAGATCAGAGGAGAGAGAATTGGAGAGAACTTGGTCGTTTACTGTCTTAGATGTGCTACCATAAATGGTAGTGTCGTCAGCATAAATGTCTACAAATGATGTAAGGATGTGATTTGGAAGATCATTAATGTAGATCAGGAAAAGAGTTGGGCCCAGGATAGACCCCTGAGGGACACCGGCATTAATACTGTGAGCTTCTGATTTTGCCCCTCAACTACTACTCTTATGAACCTATCAGAAAGAAATGATTTAATAATTTCCAGCTATACCATAGCTAGAGATCTTATGAAGTAAACCTTTATGCCATACCCTATCAAAGGCCTTAGATATGTCAAGAGCAATTGCCCTAGAAAGGTTGCCTCCGTCGAGAGATTTGCTAATCCTATGAGATATAACTGTAAGCACATCTGCTGTAGATCTAGCAGAACGGAAACCATATTGAGTGTCATTAAGAAGGTTATTTTTGTTTATTTTTTTGTAGCGTTGCAAAGTTATGCATGGCAAAAATACATTGGCACTGTTTTACAATTTGTCATTATGCAGAGGGAGACAACTCTCGTTTACTAAGAGATTTGTTCATTTATTCATCTCCTAATTTAGGACGCTTGATGTGACGATATTTTTTATTAAATCAAAACATTAAAAAAAGAAAGCTGCAACGAATTTTTTTTAATGTAACAAAGTTAATAACATTAATAATATAAAATGTAGTCTTTATGCAACTATTAAGAGAATTGTTTCTGTTTTCGTATCATAATTTCTTTGCTGCAGGATTAAAATTAGGACAATTTTAAAGATCAGTTAATTAAGTATTATTTTGGTCATTCATGTGTCATTTTTTTTTTCTTTTTTTACTTCTACCTTATCTTTGGGTAGCTTTCGTCAACTATTGTTACATACAATAATAAACGCTCATTGATTCTTGTCCGGAATTCCCCCTATATTAACAAACAAAAATAAAGAAAACTGTATGATGCACGTACGCAGGATGAAACAAAAACATCATATTCCAAAAATCATATAAATTGATCAAGTAGTTTTATTTTTAAATAAAATCAAATTTTATGAGTAACAGAAAAGAGGCTGCATTGTCTACCATTTTGAAAATAATCTAAAAAAAAAACACAAAACAAAGGGAGCTAACTCAATGATTTAAACTTGCAAAATTTATATTGTAATGCATGATTTTCTATATAAAAATTAAACTACTTGACTAATTTATGTGACTTTTGTAGTATGAGATTTTTGTTTCATGCATCATACCGATTTCTCTTTATTTTTGTTTTTTAATATAGAGGAAATTCTGGACAAGAACCGACTCCTACTTATTACTACACAAATTGATGCTGCATCTGATGCGAAGAAAAAATCTGATCCATCTTTTTATTCTTTTAACAAAATTGTTATTCTCACTAGTTTACTAGGTGATCAACAGATTTCTGTGTTTGTAATGTTATTGATTTCTTTGTTTATGCTACACCTGCTGGTGGTAGTCTCTCTTTATTTTGAGATTATATCTTGTTTAAATTTCACGGGCAAATTCAAGTGGCAGCCATGGTTTTAACTGTAAGCACTGGTCTATTTCTATTATGTATGATTAATAGATTGATGGATTATTAAGATGAAATCTGATGGTTTGGCAAAATGGGGAATCCAGCAAAAAAGCAATGGAAGAAATGTCGTTGGAAAATTTGTGTTACACTTTTATTAATTAAATATTTCTTTTATTTTTTCTAGTTCTGTCTGTAATGAACAAGTACGTCTTGAGCTATTTGATGGGAAATCAAATATTCCCCGTTATATTCTTCATGTGGTCGATTCTCCAAAACCACGACCAAATAAATTTGCAATCTTCATCGTTCCAATGAGAAGGTGAGTTATGTGATTTTTTTTTTTTTTCACAAGATTGATGTAATCAGTTGTACCCCCCCCCCCTCCGCCCTAAAAAAAAAATTACTGACAGGAAATGTGTATTTTAAACTTGATTTTGTGTTGACTCATAAATATTTGATACCAGCAGAGGTACCTGGTGTTGTCTTGGGGCATTGATGACAAAATAGAAACAAAAAAAGGGTATGTAACACTTTTTTGTAATAATTATGAAATTACAGTTATCTCCCTTGACTTCGTGTGCCATTTTAGCAAAAAGATCGCCATGTTTGTTTTTATAACAAGGATAACTAAAGCATGCTTTTAAGGGTATTTAATTTAAAAGGGAAGATCTTTACACTGATAATGTTTCAGGTTAGAACTTATCATTATATTTGGTTTAATGTCCATTTTACATGCTGACATACATTGACAGCTTTTAAAAACTTTCTTCCAAGTTGCAAATGTTTTGCAGTTGGGGAACCATATATTGAAGCTTAGTGGAGCACATGCCATGAAAATAATGATAAGGTAAAGATAGACCTGCAACCTCTTTTCTGTGAGAAAGAGAAAATAAGGAGATGAAATGATCTCTGACCAGGTCCTTATTTATTCTTCTTTCTCTCAAGTTCATTTTTATCACTTCCTCCCATGTTTCCCTTGAGCCTTCCTCTGTGAACTGAACCCGCTACCTCAACTGTTCTACATCTACTAACCCAACAACTCTCATCTATTCTTTCAATATGGCCATACCATCAAAGTCTTCTATCCAGATTTAATCATCCTCTGAGATAATCAAATCTAACCTGTCTTTAAGACTCTCATTACACATCCATCTTATCATACTAACATCATTTCTTTTCTATGCGACACATGTCCTCAAACATTACCGACCAGGTTTCACTTTCATACATCATATCACACTGCATGATAGATTCTTCTCCTGATTGACAGTGAAAATTGTCTAGAAAGGAGCAAAGTTTGATTTGTCAACTTTGACGAAGAAAGAGGGATCATCGCTTATCAAGTTCCAAAGACCATTCGAGGATAAGGATTAATGAATGCCAAGTGGACGGTAAGACAATACTATGATGATCGGTAATGATAGAACTTGGCTAGAGTTTAATTATTTGTTTAATTTCTTTTTTTTACTGGGGAGAATGTCGCCACTTGTCAAGGCTCTAAGTTCACTTGAAGGTAAGGGTTAATGAATGTCGGGTAAATAACACTGTATGATCAGTAATGGTGGAACTTTGGTATGGTTTGATTATTTGAGAGGACTTATTTACATTAGACTTGAAAAAAACGACCATGTTATAGTCAGCCGGGAAGCAGCCTGATAGTATTGTGTTCTACAAACAGACAGTTCTAGGAAATAAACTTTTATCATAGAATTTTCATTTAGTTTTTTGGCACAGATAGTAAATGAAATCATTGACAGTTGTTGCGGCTAGATGAGTATTTGTTGCAAATGTTTTGCAGTTGGGGAACCATAGAAGATTAAAGCTTAGTGGAGCACATGCCATGAAAATAATGATAAGGCCTCTTTTCTGTGAGAAAGAGAAAATAAGGAGATGAAATGATCCTCATCCACTAGATTTTGAAGTCTGTTTTGTATTCTTTCTAGGCAGGAAAGTGTAGTTAAATGTTATTTGGATCTAACCTTGAAAATCCAACTAGATAATTTTATTTATTTGCAGACTGTTATCCTCATCTTTATTGTTGTTGTTGTTGTTTCATGACATTTCGGCCAACTATTCCTCTGGCCTTCGTTAGGTGGTTAACCGTGGTTAACAGTCCACAAATAAATAAATATACAAATTACTAATCTCAAAGAATTCAAATAATTAAATAATATAGATAAATTTATATGTTAGATATGGTAATTAATATTCTTTTATACATTTTTATACCCCCCCCCTTTCATTGAAAATCATATTAATATTTGCAGGGAAACTGAATGGCTTTTTGCTATGGATGTTGGACGACAACAATTACTTGATAACGCTGATGTTGAAAGGCTTATTGTAGTTGTTATGCAAAGGGGCCACGAATATGGGGATATGGATTCAATTCAAGATGAACTCAATGAATACATGTTAGACCTGGCACCAGCATCATATAAACCGGGAACTAAGGTAATTTATTTTTTTATTCAATCAAAGTATTTTATTGTGAAACCCATGGAAATGGTATGGTTGCTTTCACTTTGTATAATTTATTTATTTTCGCTTTGTATAAAATATTATTTATGAAGGATTTGAGAAGAAATTAAATTGCATTTTTTTCTTCTTAACAACAGGGACCAATGTTAAAGAAGAGAAAGTTGCTATTCAAAATAAAATATTAATATTTTAGGATGGCACTATTTAGGTCTTAAGTCGAAAATCTGGTCAACTTAATCTGATATATTAGATTTATAATCGTAACAATTGAAATTTTTAAAAATAATATTCTTTCTTCTCATCATAAAAATAATTGCCAGTTAAATATTTTTAAATATATAGAACCAACATTTATTTAAATATTTGTTCATTGCATAAAAATAATTGTCGACTAAATATTCTTTAAATAAAACAAATGTCACTATATATTATTTTCACTATTCGTACTACTGTTCTTATCTTGAGTGTCATTCACACAATGTTCTGGCAGATGTAACCTCTGACCTTTGTAAGTTGTGGTATAGAGGATAGAATACTTGGTAAAATTCAGATGTAAGTTACACTTTGTGCAGGTTGAAGATTCAATCCTCAGTGTGGGTGAGATACAAAATGCAATTGCAAATTACTTAGGGCTTCTACCAGGTTATGGCTGATAGAACGAGAACATGCTACCTCTGTAGATTAAATAAAAGGTTCCATTCTAAATTCCAAGCAGATTCCAGAGTTCAGTGAGACACCTGAAGAAGATTGGAGATTACATTGATTGAGATGTTATGTGAATAACACTGAAGATGAGATTAAAAGTCTGAACAATCCAAATGATACAAATTCTTAATCCTCATCTAAAAAATGTCTCATACAATTGTATTAAACTTATTTCAAACTAAAAGAAATGCAAAAAGTAGGTTTTTAAAAATAAATTAGCCAGCATGACAATTGAATTTGATTTTTGAGCACTTTATTATAAAATCGACTTAATTGTATTTCAACTTTGATGATTTGACAATCTCATTTTTTAAAAATAGGTATGGAAAGTGATGATGTATATATAAACAGAGGTGCACATATTATACAGACAACAAAATAAAACATTTTTGTGGCATTCCTATTCCAGCTGAACTGATAGAAAATTTTGCAATAATAGCCATTTTGTTTCTGAATTTTTGAGTTGAGGATAATTCATATTATTTGGATTATTTTCATAATGTTTCAGTTGATATAATCTCTTACTTTCTTCAGGTATATCTTGTCAAACTTGGAAATCTTTCTGTCAAATTTGGGAATCTTTCTGTGGAACTTAAGAATCTGCACAGAATTTCGAGTTGAGCCTTTTAATCCATGGGGATATCATGCTTGTTCCGTCAACCATGATTGAGTGGAAGTCCTAAATAATTTGCTATTGTATTTTATCACAAACACCAGAACCATGTCACTTACAACCAAATTTTATGAAGTACTTTATCTGTTATGTCATGGCTCCTTGAGGACAGTAAGATTCCTAAGTTCAACAAGAAAACCTGAAGATCAGAGGTTTTATCATCCAGAACATTGTGAAAATAACACTCAAGATTGAACAGTAGTCTGATTATTCCAAATAATCCCAATAGCTATTTTATTTTTCAAAAAGATGTTAATCTTATTAATAGATACAAAAATTGAACAAGGTTCAACAACCAAAGAAGTGTCTACTGCAATTTAATATCTTTTTAACCTCTGCATCTAGAGAAATAGACACCAGTTTAATTGTGAGCCTGACTAAATTACTGGCCAAAAACGTGCAATAATATTAAATACTAGCTATCCCTATCTGCCATGGCCCGGGATACACTGATATTATTTTAATTTTAAAGTTTTGTTTTCACATTTTTAAAATGTATACAGAAAAAGAAATGAAATTTTAGTTCTAGGGGAGACAACTCTTTTTATATTCTTCATTAAAAAATATGTTATCTCTTTACAGAATCTTCCTTCGTAATTGAAAGATGTTTTTATTGTTATCATTTGTCCTGCAGGATTATATAATATTTTAACTAAAATGTATTATACTGCTAAGAACACGGTACAACAATAACAGAATTAAAGTTTGATGAACTTAAATGCTATTTAGGTTTTACTTTGAAAATTTGGTGTTTGTGCAATGTAATTGAATTTCAGAAAGTACATTTTAGGTAAATCACTATTATGTACTTATGTGCCATGTCAAAATTCAGTTCGCCATTTTCTATTTTGAAATGGGGGATTACAATTATTTTCTCAAACTCCTAGACTGTAGTTTCCTCTCCTAGATTTTAATTTCAACATTAACAAATGTGATTAATTTGTATAATTCAATAAATTATATTTTTACTTGTAATTATTTTTCTATTTTATCATTTTTCGTGATTTTTGGGAATTTTACTAATATCGAGATGACATATAAGTACGTGTTGCTTCACGAGGGAAGAAAGAACAAAAAAATATCACATGCAGTAGCACGGTCCCAAACAATTTCGTCCACATGATCCATCAATTCGAACCCAAACCCCTCTGTTGATTCAACATGACATGATCCCGAACAAATCCATCGATTCAAACACGAACACTGCCAGCGATTTGACACAATCCCAAACGTAATGACTGAACATGACATGTTACTAGAGCAACCTTGAGAGTTACTCCCCCGAATGACTGTTATCGGCTTTTTTTATAGTCTTTGGATGAACTCATTTTTGCCATACATAGGCTTGACTTGGACATTGGCATACAATTCTTGGGTGCTTTCGTGCATGCTTGTCACACTCCTCCCTGATCTCGAGATCACACAAATGACAATGTTAGGCCGCTTTTTCCTGATACTTTGCCTTAATGGTACAGGTTCAGGAACTTCCTCTGTGATGTTTTCAGTGGTCGGTTACATCATTGAACTCTTCCTGCTCTGGATCCTTGGGTGCATCATCATTTGAGGAGTTTTCTTCATATGGTTATTCATACAGCAGTGGGGCCATCATTTGATGAGGTAATTTTGTCACGAATTAAGCAATCATGTCGTCACGTGATATTTTTTCAGGGCTTGACACCAACACTTCTGACTGTCTTACTATCCAGTAGACAATTGCTTCCCCTATTATTGGGTCCATTACAATTATAACACCACTGGGAAGTATCTGTCTCTTTAGGTGTGCTTTATGTAGACTGTGTAGCTACTGCAACTTGCTTTGGAACTCCTGTGCAGTTTTTTAATGTGGCACATGTGACAAATGTAGATTATCCATCTGGGAGAATGCTCCACATGTTCAGGCAATCGAGCAATGAATGCACATTGCAGACACTGATCTGATACGCCACCAAACAGGACCGCAAGCCTGTTTAGTTCTGCCAAAAATGCCTTGACTGTCTCACTTGGTTGAAGACGGCGTTCTGAAACTGTTCCATGCAGTGAAAGGATCCAAAGCAAAGACTGTGTAAAGCATTTTTTTTACACGATCAAAATCCACATGCTTTTCTTTACTTAATTGCTGGTACGCAGCATACGCACTACCTGACAAGCACATCGAAATGACGCACTCTATACACTTCACCCCACTCAACTGACATATCAGGTCAGCTTTCTACAGCCACTCCACTATTGACTGTCCGGATTCACTGCCATTAAATACTGGTATGAGCTTTGGTTTGAAGGCCATAATGGTTGAAATAGCTTGTTGATTTATGAAAGAGGAAAGAACAAAAAAAACATATCACACGCGGCAGCACGATCCCAAAAAATTCCGTCCACATGACCTGACATCCTGAACAACTCTATCAATTCGAACCTGAACACCTTCGTTGATTTGACACAACATGATCCTGAACAACACTGTCAATTTGAATCTGAACACCACTGACGATTTGATACAACGTGATCTTAAACAACTCCATCTATTCGACACAACACAATCCCGAGCAAATCCATTGATTCGAATCCAAACATCTCTGACAATTCAACACAATCCCAAACGCAGTGACTCAATACAACACGCTACCAGAGCAATCTTGGGAGTTACTCCCCGAATGACTGTTATCAGCTTTTTTATAGCCTTTAGATGAACTTTTTTCCCTCTACGTGGACATTGGCATACAATTCTTGAGCGCTTCCACGCATGCTCATCACAGTGCATAATAGTGTTTTTACATAAAATACATTTATTTGGAATTCAGTTATAATACACAAGTACTGAAAATCTCACGAGAGCAGTTGATAGTAGTCTGAATAATACAAATTTTGAAACCTCATGTGAAAATTAAAAAAAATATAATTTTTAAAATGTTTTAAAAATTGCTAAATCAAAGTGAAAACGATAAAACAAAACTTTCTCAATTTATGCAGAGTTTTTCTTCTCCTTTCTTATTACATAAAATTTTAAATAAAATGTATTATGTTGCCAATAACATCAATACAACAATAACAAATTACAATTAACAAATAACAAATCAGAATTAAAACTTGATGAGCTTAAATGTTATGTAGGCTCAACTTTGAAAATCTTACAAGAGATTAAATTGAAAACAAAAACTTTCTCAGTTTATGCAGGTTTTTCTTTTAAAATGTTTTATTTTGATTTTATCTTTTTATTTCAGATTCCTTTCTTGTCATTGGGTGAAGAATTAAACAAAGTAGAAGTCCTGGAGGAAGGCACGAGTGACCTCACAGGTGACTATGTTGTTGAGGATATTGAAGGGAGTGACGGTAGGATTTACCGACGACTCATCTTCCTCAGCAATCAAAACCTCATCCAGTCAGAAGCACGACTAATGGAACCTGGTGAGTCCATTGTTCTCTAAAACAACAAATTGCTGACAAGTCAATAATTGTTCTCTAGGTTGGGTTACAATGTTACAAGGCATTTTCTGTGAGTTGTTAGAAGGCAGTGCTTATCTCATGCATAGTGTTACCATAGGTTGTGTTATAAGAAAATACTTGTAGGTAGTGTTACAAAGCAATGTTCGTCTCACGTGTCATGTTAGAAGGCAGTATTTGTCTTGTGGGTAGCATTACAAGGCAGTGCTTTTCTTGTGAGTAATATTACAAAACAGTATTTCTTATGAGGGTAGTGTTACAAGGAGATGTTTTTCTCATGAGTTGTGTTATAAGACAGTTTTTGTGGGTAATGTTACAAGATAATCATTATCTTGTGAGTTGTGTTAAAGGCAGTACTTGTATCCTGTGTAGTGTTAATAGTATTGTGATTAATGTTACAAGGTAATGTTTGTCTTGTGAGTAGTGTTACAAGGCAGTTTTTATCTTGTAGATAATGTTAGAAGATAGTGCTTCTTTCGTGGGGTATGTTACAAGACTATGTTTGCCTTGTGTATAGTGTTACATTTCTTTTGCTATTGTCCCATTGACTACTGTACACTCTTTAACCCTTATCCTCAAGTGGCCTCTGGGCATTGATAAGTGTTGATTCCTATGTAAAAAAAAAAAAGGGCAGAAAGAACCAAAAAATAAATCCATTAATTATTCTAAGATTTGGATTTACTTCATACAGTAAATTGCAACCACCATCTTAGATGACTAAGTTGTTGATGTACCCACCATCACTAGAGTAGTTTAGGCATACAAGTAAGTGACATGTAGAATAGCATGGAGTATTTTTCGCTATGCATTGTAAACTGACTGGCATTGTGTTATGAACCAAAACATGTTTATCTCCCTTGTTAACACCTAATTGTTGACTGATGTTAATGATGTCCTCAGCAATGATGTAGCAATCGTAACAATGTTATTTATTTCTTCTTAATTCGATTTATGGCTGCAATAATCGAAGCAATTAAAAAGAACAACAAATGACACCAGTATTTGCTCTGAGATTTGATTTACTTTAAAGATGGTTGTAGTGGTAACATAGCAGGTGAAGATTTTGTGTCTCCTCTCTCCTTGTAACTGCAATAATCTTCTTCTTATTATTCTAATCTAGTTGTAGACAAATCTTCATAGCTTGCACAAGTCTGTCTTTTTGGTAGTTTCTCAGACGTCCGTTCACCATTTAGTTCAATCCATGTTATCTTCCTCATGAAGTTGTCAAGCTTTCAAGTCCTTGATAGTTGCAACCCAGATTTTGCATGTGCAACCAATGCCAGACAAACTATCAACATCCATGATGTAGACTCTGTCTATCCACCCACCATTGCATAAACATCTTATTACTTAACTTCCTACATAGTGCCCCTGTAGGCATAATCCCAAATAGTAGCCCCTTACATCCAAGTAGCAATATGTCTTGTTTGGAGTAAAAAGAAAAAAATTATTTATTCATGTATTGCGAAATGAAGATGACAATGAGAAAACTTGATAAAAACAAAATCACATACATTTTTTTTTTATTCAGTTTTCACCCCAAACAAGGCACAGTGCCACTTTGAAGTAGGGGGCTACTATCGGGAACATAAGTTGCAGAGATATTATGAAGGGAGATAAGTAGCAAGATTTCTGATGATTACACTTGAACTTCTGCATGTCAGTACAGTTGGGAAAGTAGAATCCCTGAAGGGAGTTCCAAAGTCTAGCAGTTCTGGGGAAGAATCTACTGGAGTAGAAGGCTTTCTTACACCTAGGCATCTCTACTGTGAAGGGGTGGGATTTAGCTGCTTGTCGGGTTTGTCAGGGGTATTTATGTCGAAGGGGTACAAGTGCTTGTAGTTCGTCCGAGCATCTACCATTAAAGTATTTGTACAATGAATGAATGAATGAATGCAATACTTTGTTGATGGGACAGAGGTTGAAGCCTAGATGACAGTTCAGGACCTATCAGGTTGGCAACTCTCTTTAGAACCCTGTCCAGGAGTGAGAGACAAGTAGCAGATGCACCAGCCCAAATCTGACAACAGTACTCCATACATGGGCGAATGGGGGCCTTATAGAGGTACAGGATACTTTCAGGCGTAAGTAGTTTTCTAGCGTGGTAGAGAGAGCCCACCTTCTTTGCAGCAGCCTTGGCAATGCTCTCAATGTATCTATTCCAGTTCATATTCCCTGTGAACGTTAGGCCGAGGAGTTTAAAAGATGAACAAACAGTTTTAATTTGAAACATTTTTTTAAGTCAAATCTTTGAAAATCAAGTTAATTGGAAACAACAATTTTCTGGTGTCATTTCCACATCTGTATTTTTATTTTCTTACCTATTGTATTGTATTGTATTGTATTAAAAAGGAAAAAAATCTAAAACTTAAAGTTTCTAATAGAAGTTTTCACCTTTTAAATATTGCTTTTGAATGATAGTTCTGTTTTTTTTTATCCAGAAAAAACGAATTTCTACTTAAATCCTCCAATGGTTCTCCTAAATTTACTTTCCTACATTTTTTATCACTATTTAAGTTGGATCTTATTTCTTGTTCTCTCTTTCTTTTTCTTCCTCTTTCTCTTGTTTTATCTTTTTTTCTCTTTTCCTGTTTCTTTTCTCTTCCTTTTTCATTTTCCATTTTGTCTTTCCTTCCTTTCTTCTACTATTGACAGCTCTTTCTGAAAACTGAAAATGTTAATTTTTGCTGTGAAAGCGGAGACTTCAAACGGTTCATGATCGAGTGAGCATAAAATAGATAGAGGATTTATTTTAAATTGTTTTAGTTGTTTTCTTTTATGATCACACACACGCACACACACACACACACACACACACACACACACACACACACACACACACACACACACACACACACACACACAGACAGACAGACAGACAGAGAGGAAGATTGAGAAATTCATTTTAATTTCAACTTTGTATGTTGCCATTGACTTCTCATTGACAACAGATGATCCTTAAGGACAATGGAATGAACACCTTGTGAACATAAGAGGCCAAAGGGAAGACCAAGAACGAGGTGGAGGGATGACCTGATACAAAACATGGGTCCCACATGTCAGTGGTTAGCTCAGGACAGAGATAGATAGCTTAAGTCCAGGGAAGGGTTCCTCAGTGAGTGATAAAACCCTTATGATAAACCGAGTGATAAGACTCATTATATTTTTGCACAAAACTATTTCATTTTTATTTTTTATTTCTTTTACAGAAACCAAAAAAAAACGAGGCAAGAAAAATGTCAAAAATAAAATGGTGGTCGACAAAAGTTATTTGGCCTGCAAACATCATTTGTCCATTGTAGCTGGATTGGTCCTCTTAAATGATTGCTGCAAATTACTGGGTATATTTTTTGTTTTTCTTCTTTCTTTCTTCTTATATAATAATAATAATAATAATAATAATAATAATAGTATCTTACTTTCTATATGGTTATATAAAGACTGTGTTAATTTTTAAATATGATGAATTAAAATATAAAAATACTAAAAGGGTTAGCTTATCAGGTTTGAATCTAACCCAGCAGAGCTTAATCTAGATTATGATTATGATTAAGAGAAAAAAAAAAAGATTATAATCAGGGAAAGGGGGGAAGGAATCAAATAGAAATCGGATTAAGTCCAAGACAATTTTATTTTTATTTGCTAAGAAAAGGTCTCAAAAACGTAATTTAAATTGTTACTATAATTTTCAAATTGAACTTAATGTTGTTTGAATTTGATTCCTTTTTCATCTGCTATAATCTCCACTCTATTATATTTTTCTGTTAATCATAATCCCAATCTCCATTTAGCTCTGCCGAGCAAGATTCAAAATTGGTTAGCTAACATTTTCGATGTCTCCAATGATACTGGGTTAAACAGAGCTGCGAAGGAAAAGATAATAAAATACCAAGGTCTTATGTACGAAATGAAAAGAAATTGGAATCTTAGGAAGATAACCATTATTCTAGTAATTATAAGGACCACCTGGAATCATGAAAAAGAATTTCTAAAACTACTCTTGCGAATATACCCGGTGAACTAAGTGCAATAGAAATACAAACAATTGAACTTAAAGCGATGGTTAGAATCTTAAAAAATATTTCTCAGTTGGAATGTATAAAATAGTGGGTGAATGTCTAGCATCCGGTAGGATACCCCATCTGCAACTAGAACAAAATGATAAAAAAATTGAAAAAAAAAAAAGCAGTTGAAACATTATATGTGCTCAGCATAGAGGTTATCCTAAGGACAAATTAGTCATGCTGGTATGAGCATATATACCATGTTTATTTTTCTGGATGAACTGTTGCAGAAGCAAAGGTGTCTTGAATCACAAGAACGTTGATCAACTAAACATGGAAGCAAGTATTAGACAAGGCCATATAGAGTGGAATTTTAAGACAATTGATATGCTTAACTGTGGAGGACAGGAAAGTAAGCTTGTGAAATATCAAAAAATCTCTGACCTCTAAAATTAGTGAAAAGTAAGGTGCTTATCCAGTTTCACTCCAATATTAAAAAGTTATAATTGCACAAAAACTTTTTTATGTACTTGTTAGGTTAAAAAAAAAGGCTGTACACCAAAATTTATGCAAATGTAACTTGTGTTTTTGTTTTTAAAAAATGAAATCAAATTATCCTCATGCAAATTTTGGAAGTCATTCTTAACATGGAAATATGGAAGAGGGGGGGGTCTTTGTTGGCTCTTTTCTTGCTTTAATTAAAGTTTGATTTATGTTCCTTGGCCAAAAAGTGGCCAACGAGAGATTTTACCGATAAAATTTGATTTTTATTTTTAAACAAAACTACTTGCCGAATTTGCAAGATTTTTATTATTAAATTGAAAAGAATAAGAGAAAAAAATGGTTAACTAAAAAAATGCAAGTGAGTTAAAATATCTGCCATCTGTCCTGTTGCAACGAGGTCCCTACATGTTTAGGCATTCAGCTTGGCACCTGAAGAAAGAGCTAATTTCAAATGACACTATCCCTATGTCTCTGCTTTGATGCCAAATGTATATCAGTAGACAGCTGAAGACTTGAACAAAAACTATGAAAAAAAACTTAGTTGAACTCTTATGTCCGCAGATGATAGACACTTGACGGTTGGTTGCCATCTCATGCAACCTTGCTCAAGACTACCATGCATGGGTTGGCATGATTTAGGATGTAGTTCAGACCAGGGAAAAAGAATCTGCTCAATCCCAACCAATGTGAATGCTGTTACAACAATGACCCAGTGTTTGCAAGTATCACAAAAAATTTGAATTGTACCTGACTTCCTTTCCATAAATTGGTTTAGATTAGAAAGTTATTATTTTTTAATGATTAAAATCAAAAAATTGTATGCCTTTCAATGCACATACTCTCTGATAACACAACAAGCAGTCTCCTCTCTCCTTCACTGTTGAGATCCTTAGATGCTGGAAAGTCTGCTACTCTTATAGTTTCTGCTCACAGACTGGTAGATTTTGGAATTCCCTCTTTGTTTGTCGTTTGCCTGACTGAACTAACCTGCAGAAGTTTAAATGCACTGTGAACAGACACCTCGCTACTCAACTCCCCATATAGTCGTCTGTTAGACATGATCCCAAATAATAGCCCCTCATGTCCAAGTAGCAATACAAGTATGCAAACAAGAAACGAAACTGTGACATAGTTTGGGTTATTTATTGACACATATTATCTCTCTGCTTGATAATTTGGATTATTCCGCAAGAATTCATGGTGTAACAAACAAAGTACTAGATAAAATTCAGTTGTAAGTGACACTGTTGTGGAGGTTGAAGGTTCAGTCCTTAGTGCAAGTGATACTAAGAATACAATTGAAAATTATATAAGACTTCTATCCAGCCATGACTGACGGAACAAGAGCATACTATCCTAATGGATTAAATAAAGGGTTCCGTTCAAAATTCTGTGCAGATTTCTAAGTTCGGCAGAAAGATTCTAGATGTTGACAAGATAATACACCTAAAGAAGGTTAAAGGTGACATTGACTGAAACATGAAAATAATATTCAAGATGAGAACATTAGTCTGAATAATCCAAATACAGTGTAACCCGGAGATTTCTGTCATCGCTACAGCTCTCATATCCGGGGTTTCTTATATCCGGGTTACACTGTACATTAACACAGGCTCTAATTTGGTACCAAAGAAAATCTCTCTTATATCCGTTTTTCATATTCGAGTTACACTGTAGTACACATCTCCATGATAATTTTGTGATATAAAATTTAAAAAAGAAGTTTTATTATTTTTTTCTGTAGAAGTTGTGATTGTTTGATTGAAAATGTATTTTCTTTTGTTTCAGATACGGGCTTCAAAGTGATGCTTATTGGTTTGGGAGGCGGTTCTCTTGCGACGTTCATCCACAAGCATTTCCCTAAGGTGGAGACTTCAGCTTTTATCGAACTTACTAAATTCAATCATGTTTCTTTCTCTTTGGCATGCATGCATATTGTGATGATGTATGGAAGTGAAACCTGGCTGGTGACGGTTGTTGCATGGAGAGAAATGATATGAGAATAAAACGATGGATGTTTGACGTGTGTCTTTAAAAGAGGTTTAGGTTCTTTGGTCTTTTGGCTAGAATCAAAGTGTAGTATCTGTTCTTTTCGGTTAGTGAAGAAAAAATCCTTCTAGACTGAGGCTATTTTAATTTTTTTGTCCCAATCTAGACTGCCCCTTTATTAGTAGCTGGATATTCTCCACAGTAAAAACTGATCTGGTGTCTAACTCTGCCCTCATGGAAAGGCAAGTAAATAGAAACAGGCTCATGCCTGATGACCTTAGATGAGAAATGTACAGAACAAGTGACTTTGTTGGTATTGTTACATTGAGAAAAATGGGTGAGAATGTTTGGGTTAGTAGATGTAGAACAGTTGAGTTACAGGGTCAGTTAATAGGGAAGGCCAAGAACCACAAGGTGGATTTGAGGAAAAGAGGGATAAATAAAGACCTGACCAGAGTTAGGTTTGTTTGAAAATCAATTTTTAGAAAGCTGACCAACACGTGCCGGCATGTAAAATGGACATTAAACTGAATATGAGGATGTTTATGCAGAAAGAAAAAGAATGGACATTTGGTCATCTGTAAGTTTTAAGTTTGGATTAGATTCTCTGGTTTTGCTCACTTTCTTTTTTTTCTGTTTTTCTTTTTCATTTTTCTTCTTTGTTTTTTTTTCTTTTTCCTACTTGTTTAACTTCTTCTTTTTTCTATTTTTCTTTTTCTTTGTTTTTCTTTTTCACTTTTCCTCTTTTTATTTTTTATTTTTTCTATTTTTTAACCTTTTCTTTTTCCTTTTTCCTTTTTCTCTTTGTTTTCATTTTTACTTTGTGTCTCTACTTCCAGTAAAATTGATTTAGTGAGGTAACTTTTATAAAGTTTTAAAGCTGAATATTACCTTCGTAGAAGTCTGTTTCATTTTGCAGATGGCTTATGCACCATCATGCATCATTATGTTGTGAATCCAGGGTCGTAATAAATGCGCGTGTATTGATCCTCTCATCTACCTATGCAAACCAAACTGATGCTTTTCTTTTTGATAGAATTTATTTCAAACAGAAACAAAACAGATTAACTTCTTATGTGTCATAAGAAAATAAACAGGCAAATAGATAAATCGCCTGTCTTGTTATATTTAGTTAAATTGTATGGGGGCTACTTCCATCCCTGCTAAAGCTCTGGGAACAGGGGTGTTTAGTGTATACTTACTTCAGTTGTCAGCCATAAACGAATTAACAACCCCAGCCTTCCTCTGTTCGGAAGTCATATGGTTCTATCAATTTTTGTTTTTAGGTCATCCTTGAGCTTTAGGGCTCCGTTCAAATCTCTCTATCCAAACACTTCTTTCACTGTCTAACATATATCGTATAATCATATCAATTTATACAGTTAACAAAAGACAGGAATTTTGATGATGTTCCCATAACATAGTGAGGTTAGTTTAAAATTCATAGTCTTATGGTATGATCACAGAACATATGAAAGGATGCAAATTCTTTAGCCCAATTATATAATCAAATAACTATATCTACCTGGTGTTACCTGGAAGTAAAAAAAAATAAGAATGGCTGACTTTTTTTTATGAAGAAATAAAAATGAGCTGTATTGAAACTTTTAGCTTTAAAAATGGATGCCAAATGTTTTTGATCAGTTTTGTTTTGCATTGCAACCAGTGTCATGATACATGGTATTATTTTGTCCTGTTCACATTTCCTTTTGCAAATTATTTGTTTTTAAAGAAAAAAAAAATCAAATCAAACAGTGTTTATTTAAAATGGAATTGAAATATATTTAAAATTTTCTTTTTCTCTTTTTCAATATGCCATGCCATGCAAACCATCTAATGGTACTAATATTATTGAAAGTTTGTATAGCTAAATCTAAAATAGAAAGATTTTGGAAACTGTTCTTAGGTTAGCACAATGACTACTTCAGAAATACAATGCATGATTAGTTAATATGTAGGTTTCAAGTAAAGGTGAAACTAATAATCCCCCCTTGCAATAAAATAGAAAGAATAAAACATATCCAAGGATAAATGACATGCTGTTGACTAATCTGCAAAATCATAATGCTGGTCAATCTGATGTAAAAGAAAGCATCTTTGTCAGCTGGATAATACTTCTTCATTGTGATTTGATCTAGTTAAGAAGTATAAGTCACCACTGCCTGGGAGGCACATCAACTGGGAGAAGACAGACACATGTAACAGAAACAAACAAAAACAACAAATACTGAATGAAATGTGTTCTTCAAACTGGAATATACAAGGAACTTGTTATGTTTTAGTTGGTAGAAGAGGTAGCGCCTTTGTTTCTGGATACTATTTAGGGGTTTTTCTTCAACTTGATGACTTTGCAACTTAATGGACAATAGATGTGAAATGATTTGTCTTTTTGGGCTTCAAAAAGTGAGTTCACTTGATTTCAGGAGGAGGGGAGATTGCATTGCCTAATACAGTCTCTTGCTGACTGTTAACTCTGTCTCTCAAAGCTCCAAAATTCTCATTGTTAAACTCACTTAGCACAACACAGACTGGTTATTCAGAATTGCCCAGGCTCAATGTTTTTGTCATAGCCAGCACATAATCTGATTAGTTGTTGATTACTTCAGCTCAACCATCAGGGAGTGGCTTGAATGTAAAATAATAATGGTATAATGCTTTTTATATATTGGGCTTTGCAAAATTATTTAAAACAAAACATGATCTAATTTTTGGTGGAAACTGATAATAAATTCATGTTTCTTAAAAATAGTTTATTTGCATTTAATTTTACAAAATAACTTTTAGTCAATGAAGTTAAATTGTCTACAGTAATTTAAACACGTTTTCAGTAATTTTAAACTTACTCGTCAGTCGGTCCACCTCTCTCTCTCTCTTCCTCCTTCTATCTCCATCTCACCCCCTCTCTTTCTTCTCTTTCCCTCTCACTATCTTTTCCTTTCATTTTTTTCTCTCTCTTTCTACCTCTTTTCTTTTTATTCCCTCTCCCTTTCTCTCTCTCTTTCTTTTTCTTACTCTTTTTCACCCTTTTCTTGCCCTTTCCCCTCTTCTCTCTCTTTCCTTCTTTTTCCATTCCCTTCCTCTATTTTCCTTTTACTCTTCCTCTTTCTCTCCTTCCCCTGATCCTCTTCTCTCTTTTCTCTCTCTCTCTCTCTCTCCTCCTTTATCTCTCTCCTCTTTCTCTATTTGAATTATTTCATTTGCCTCTTCCTACTACTTTTCAGTCACCATTTAATTATGCTGTTTGCACTCTGTGGTATCATCTACTGTGCAACATGGATACACGCAAGCAAGATAACAAAGATCTATAGTTTTTTATAAGTATATACATATAGCTACTTAGATACTTGTCAATGAGTTATGATAAAGGGGAGATAATTAGTGAAGTTTCTAGTTAATTAGGGAAATAGAACATTTACTTAATATTATACATTTAAAAAGCTTTTTTTTATTCAGATTTGTTTAACAATAAAAAATGGCCACCTCGTATTTATTTATTTATTTTTTTACTTCTATTCCTCTTTGTATTTTGTCTCAATTCCACAGAGTTAAGTAGAAAACCTGAATTTTGAAGTGCTCGTCTTTTCTCGTACAAGTTCTATCAGATTGAAGCAACGAAGGAGTCCAATTAACTGCTTCCATGTAATCTTGTTTTTTTTTATTTTTTATTTTTTTATTTATGGTGGCTTCCAAACATTTTTGATTCTTTGCCATTTTATATATTTCTTTGGCATGAAAAACACGAAAGGAATGTTTTGGGTGAAGATCCTTGGAAGAGAGTCAACAAATTTCGAATTTCCTCGGCTACAGAAGCACATAGATAGATTTGTGTTGTTTTTATAAGCCATGGCCATGCACTTCTGGTATGCATAGTGAAGATAGCTACAGGTTGCTATTATTAGTTTTTTTTATTCTTGTTGTTGTTGCTGAAGTATCCATTTCATGAAATATGTTGGAGAGAAATTTAACATTTTTCAAACAAATCAATCAAAAATCCAACAGTTTTATATCAAAATAAAATATTTTGGTTCTTGTTCCAGAATTTCTCCATATTAAAAAACCAAAAAATCAAAATCAAAAATCTGTATGATGTATGTACCCTTGACAAAACAAAAATTATAATATTAGAAAAAAAAAATCACATAAATTGATCAAGGAATTTTATTTTTTAGATAAGAAAATCAAATTTTTGAACTACCTGAAGAGTGACTATCTCACTCACCATTTTGAAAAATATTTTTAAAAAATCAAAGGGAGATAACTCAACAATAATTTATACTTGCTAGATTGATGTTGTAATGCCTATGAATTTCCATTAATTGCTTAAAAATGATTTTCTTTATAAAAATAAAACTAATTTATGTGATTTTTTTTTTTTTTGTAATATGATATTTTCGTTTTGTCACGGATATGGTGAATTCTGGATAAGAGCCAATTTTTTTTATATTAAAACAAGGAACTATTTCTATTGCCAAAATGAGCTTGATCAAAATGGTTGTTTATTGCTGTTACATTGATCAGCCACTGAAAAAATTGCACACACATACGCATGTATATATCTATAAAAGGGAGAATGTCTGTGTGTGTGTGAGGACAACTCTCAACCTATATACTCAACACATTTTTGATCTACAGTCGTGAAATTTGGTATATAGAGTATTCAGACCTTTTTAATCAATTTTCATCCTAAAAAAAAAAAAAAAAAAAAAAAGGATGCTAATTGGTTAAAATTGAAAAATTGGTATTTGGTGGAGGGGGGTGTCATTGGATTTTTATCTGTTTGTCAACTGTTTCACGACTGTGCTTGCATGACTCATTCACATGACAGCTTCCTTATGCTAAGAATAAGTAAGTTTGAAAACACTTTTTGGAGATTGTGGCAAACTGACCTAATGGTTATCGCACTTGACTCACTATCTTTAGGTTTTGATTTTGATCTCAGCTCAAGTATTTTTTTTACTTACAAAACGTGAACTGTTTAGAAAACAATAAGACTCACATGCACATGTCTCAGTTTCTGTATGAATTAAAATATAATATTCATGCATATTTTAAGACTGGGCAATGCTGAGTGGCCTGCTATTATATATATATACACATACACCATATATTTCAGCGTATAAGGCGACTGTGTGATAAGACGAGGTACAAAATTGAAGCAAATTTTCATAAATTTATCATATATCGGTTGTATAAGACGACTGCTAAATCACGAAACCACGTTTATTTAGCTTAGGCTAGAGATTGCAACACTGGGTATCTTATGAAATATTGGTTTTTAAAGATGATTTTTTAATTTTAAAGGTCGTCTTATATGCCAAAATAGATGGTATATATATATATATATATATATATATATATATATATATATAAAATACTAGAAGAATACATGCTCTAGGACAAACAAAGAAAACAAAAATTTCTCATCAAGAAGGTGAACCCAGTATTTTTATGAAAAGGATTTCAGATTTTCTTACCACAATATTTCTAACTTTATCAAATTTTTCAAATTGAAGCCAAAATTTTTATTGCTAAATAACTGGTATCACCGTCTGCTTAGGAGAATTTTATGTTTGAAAAATCTAGATTTAAGACATTTATGGATGTATATTCTGCTTTTGCTTGCACTTAGAGAAAATATGATACATTTGTAGCTTTATATTGCCTGTTTTTGCTCTTAGTTAGCTATAATAATGCTTTATCTTCAATATTTTTATATTAAGAATTTACAATAATATTGAAAATATATTTACAAAATAATTATTTTAAAATATTTAAAAGATTATATAGTCAGCCACATACAGTACTTTTTCGTTGTATCATAATTCTTCAGTGTGGCTAGACTAGCATCTTTCCCTAGCCAGGGATTGAACCTCCAACCATCGCGTTGATAGTCAGCAGTTCTTCCCACTGGCCCATGGGTTCAGTGCTCACAAATGACCTCAACAAATGTCCATTTAAATGAACACTCACCCACTGCTTTTACAGTACTCGAGCTGCTTGTTTATTTACAAACAAACAGCAAGCCTCACTTTATAGCCAATTAAGTAGCAGGTGAGAGGCATTTATGAGAGTGTGAGATATATATATATATATATATATATATATATATATATATATATATATATATACTGAATAGTTTTTACTTTATTTATGCAACTACATATGTTTCAGATGTGATTTTCTTTCTGAATCCAGTGTTATCAGGTCACTAGTCTCAACTGTGCTTCTCCAAATTCAGAAATTCCAATTTTTTGTCTCAATTCCAAGAATTCCTTGGATTAACATCTATGAAACCACAAGAACGTAATCATTATATATATATTTCTTTCAAACTATTAAAGATGTTATTAAAAAATATATTTAGTCCCAAGCCCTTTGTTGGAAAATTTCTCTAATTTGTAAGTCAATCAATTTTTTGCAATTACCACGGTAGTTTACTCTCAGGAATTTACAGCAATCTTAACACATGTAGAGATCATCAGTTGTTTTCCATGGCATTTACAAACAAACTATTCATTTTATCATAGTTCCCCAGCAGTGTTGATGAACATCACCTTCCTAAGAACAAAACCTCAGCAGTCTGAATACCAGATTAAATTTCTGCTTGGAATAATGTGGGTTAGTCCTTCCTTGTGCTATAATAATATGTATTATTTCTGAAACTATTTTATAGTGTTTAGATGAAGCTACTTACATTGTGTATGCTTTTATTAAACCTCCCTTGATTATTTTTTATTTGATTTATGTAGTATTTTTCATATTTGATTTCAGAAATACTTTTCAATTTATTTAGATGAATCTATGTAGGTGCTTATATCGATTGGTGATCTTTTAAACCAACGCATTTCAGGTGAAAACATTATGTGCTTCTCTATCATGTCGAAATTAGTATAAATTCCAAAAATTACAAAAAAAGTCCAGTAGATGTATTTTTAACAAATAATCATCCACGATTCTGTTTAAAACATGTTGAACCCTTGATTTAAATCAAGGGGGATAATTCAGTTTGTCAAATTTAATTATTCACACAACTGTTCCACATTGAAGGATATGATAAAATTCGATAATTCAATAAATTCTATTCTTAGTTTTAATTATTAATTTACTAGATAACTTTTGTGTAATTTTTGGAATTTATACTAATTTTGACATGACAGATTATCACATAATAATGTTTTCACCTAAAATGCGTTGGTTTAAAAGATCACCAATCGATACAATTACCACCATTTGTCTTACTCAACCTTCTTTGATTATCTTATGTTTATTTATTATTTTTGTACTTGATTTTTTTTATATGCATTTGAATTACAGTGTGGGAAGGTGACAGCAAACTTTCTTTGCAAAAATGGCTAAAGCTGTCTGGACGGTACCTTCTACCCTGACTGTCTATGAAGCCTTCGTTCAGTCTTGAAAGACAAAGGATACCCTATGTATGGGTAGCTGTGCATATAATTGTGAAGCAAGGGTAGCACAATCCTCAACCACACCTCTCCTGAATCGGCACTGCTTTGGTCCAGTAGCAAGTAGAAGTCCAGGACGACTGGAAACAATGCCGAGATAAGCGGAGAGCACATACAGCACCTGGAAGTCTGAAATGATCACCCATTTAGTACTGACCAGGTTCAATGTTACTTAACTTCGGTGATTCCGCAGGAACTAGTGTGTCAAAGTGATTATGCTATACTGACTGCCTATGTTAATATATAATGTGCAACATTGCATACAAACACAAGTATACAAATGTATAGTGACAATATTATACAAACATGCAACCCTCACCTCAAATGCAACTTATGGAATCATTAAAAACATCTATAATTCTTTCTGCTATCCAGTACAAATAAAAACTTCAGCTTATACCTGACTTGTCCATCAAATTTTAGTCATAGATTTCCAATAGTTTTTATATGTATCACCGGTGGGGAAACACTTTGGTGAACCTCTCATCAGTAGGAGGTATGATCCTAAATTGGCTTTAAACTCACTGAACCATAACTCTGCAGATTTTTATCTGAGGTTATCTCAAAGATAATGTCTTCATCGACAGAATTGAAGAGGGCTCCAGGTCAAAATTTTGTTAGTCAGTCAGAGTTATTGACAATTTGATATACTGTAACCAAATGTGTTAATAATTGAATGGTGATAAAACAAAAACTGTTGGACATTTCTTACTGAAACTTGATGGAGAAAGTTAGGCATAGAGTGATGTTTATTTATACCATGTATGATTGGATAGAAAAATGATTGCGAATTTTATTAACGATTCCATGGGCGGGTACATTTTTTAATGTTCCCCTGTATTTTTTATTTATAGAGAGAATGTGGACATTTTTAAGGTTCTGTGAATTTAGTTATTTTTTTTTTTTTTTTAAGAATTCAATTTAATACAAAAAAATTTAATAAAAAAATTCTGCATAATGAAAAATGACCCCAAAAAACATTTTGAATCTATGTCATTAATTAAAGGCAGTTTTCTTTTAAACGTTGACATGTTGTTAGCAACTTACCAACACAACGACGATGAACATATTGGGCAAAGATAAATTGTAGATTGTTTTATTTTTTTTTAAGGTTTGCCTGGACGTTGTTGATATTGATGCTAAAATGGTGAGCGTGGCTTCGAAATGGTTTGGTTTTGGAGAAGATGATAGGATGACCGCTCATATAGCAGATGGTTTAAACTTCATTCAAGAATGTGCAGAAAATGGTTGGTTTCATCTTTTTTTTTTAAATATTTGTTTCTGTTTTAAAATTTCTTGTCTTTCCTTTTTCTTTTCTTTTTTGCTTTGTTTCTATTTTATATTAATCCTTTGAAAGAAGAAAAAAAAAGTTAGGTTTCCTAAGAATCTATACCCATCTGAAATGTGAGATAGTAAATTCCGTGAGAGTAAAATGATTGTCTTTAACAAAAAATAATTTAATGATTCAGTGCAACATTTTTTCACTCTTTTCATTTAAAAAAATGCAAATTTCAAAATAAACAAAATATGTTCATGGCATGGATGAAAAGCTAGAACTGGAGTGGGATGGGTCAGAAAATGGGCAATTCTTAAAATAACTCTTTGAATTAGATGGGCAGATTGACATGTGAGGAATTAAAGAAATCAGATAAAAAAAAATGTCTTTTTAAAGGACATTTTTTATCTGATTTATTGAATTGAACATGAAAGTTGGCATTTATTTTTTACAACAAAGTTCATTAATGTCATAAACAACAAAGGCAGTGTTCCTGTAATAAGATTAATCACAAACTCTGTTTATACGATTATATGAGCAATTGAAATTATTATTCAGATTTTTATTAACATTATTATTAAAATTACGCAGGCCAACAACAAAAAAATATTGTCATAGTGTCTAAGATATTTCTACTGGTTTTACCTAATTTAAGGGCGCTGATTCCAGAAATGCTGTCACTTTTTTTCTATCAGGTCTAGTTTTCCTGCTATGGTGTACCCCCCCCCCCCCCCCCCGTAGGAAGCTGATAGCTATAATAAAAACAGAGAGAAACAATAATTTTTTTTTTTACACAGGAGTCACCACATCAAGGCTCGGAGGCCACTCGAGGATAGGGTTAATGGGTATACATTAGTCATTGTGATTATAGCATAGTAAACATAAGTAGTGGGAATTTTGTAAATTGGATTACTTAGGGAGACGGTTCATCAAGAACAAGAACTTGTTTACGTTGGACTTGAAGACAATCAGATTGTAGTCAGCTGGAAAGCAGGCAAACGGAAGAGAGTTCCACAGGCGTGCAGTTCTAAGAAAGAAGCTTTGTTCATGGAATCTACATTTAGGTTTAGGCACAGATAAAGAGTGCGGGAAATTATTAATAGTGGTTTTGGCTAGATAAGTGTTTTTCATGAAAGTTTGGCAAGGAGGGGACCATAGATTGAAGGTCAGATGAGCACTTGCCATGAAAATAATGATAAAGCAGAGACAGGGTTGCAACGTCTCTTCTGTCGGAAAGAGGTTGCAGGGAAGAGAAAAGGGCATCCCCCACTGAGCTATGAAGTCTAACTTTAAGACACATATTCATGAAATCACACCAAAATATTCTCAATTAAAGTTTGAAGTTCTAAAAAATGCTAAACATAGGCATCATCATTCATAAATTTTCTAGAATGACGGGCTCCGGCATTTATCTAAACTTGATAAACCAACAGTAGTCTGTGAGCATGGTGGAACCCCAACAACCTTAATAGCAAACTTTCATGTCACAGATGTATTGATGGAAGTGCTCCCCTTGCTCGTTGCTCATATCACCTAGATTTTCTGGAAAATCGGCAAGATGGCTGCGCAAAAAATGTGACTTGATGCTCATATTTGCACCCAGTTGATGGAGACTTATGAGTAATGTTTCAAACAGTTCTTTGTAGTTGGGTGCTTTTATTTTTTTCCCAGAAGAATTTTACTCCATTTGTAAACACCATCCAGGCAGTCAATTTTGCAGGATTCATAAAATTAGAGAAATTTTTATCATTCATAAAATTTCAAATCTGGGGGTCCATCAAAAATTCTAGCTTTTAATTTCTCTATGGTTAGGCCTGGAAATTTCATACAAATATATTTGAAACAGTTGCCATCTTTCTCAAGAGGCTTCACAAACTGTTTCATGATGACAAGCCTTATGTGCAAAGGAGGAAACACAATTTTGGAACGCTCTGTCGAAGGAGAAGCCAGAACATTGAGAGAGCCAGCAATCAGTTCACTGGGCACAGGCCAATCTTTTTTATCCAGTTCTCTGTCTTGCCCTGCTATCCCACAAACACAAGAAGCAAGGAAATTTTGTATAGCCAAGGAGAAACCCAACCATTTTCAAATCAGCACATATAATCCACTGGTGCTGTCTGTATGAAATCTTTTCCAGAACAAATTTGATTTCATCATATTTTTCTTTAAGGGTCGTTGAATGGCTTACAGGAACTGATCCATAAAAGTTGCCATTGTGAAGAACACATTTTAAACTTCTTTTGAAAATGTCTATAAAAAGGCGTCAATCTTGAGAATAATACTATTCAACACCAAGCTCCTGCAGCAGGCTGGCAACATTGTTGCAATATACATCGTTTTCCTGAGTGAAATATGGCAAGAATTCAATATGACATTTTTTTGTAAAAGGTTATGAGAGTTCCAGACTGAAGTAGATATTTTTCTTTGAGTCTTGAAGCTAAAAGTTCAGAAGATTCTTTAGAAAGGTTAAAATCTCTAATCAGATCATCAAGTTCTCCTTCAGAAAAAAGCTGTGATAGTGAAGAAAGAGAAAAACTGGCATTTGAAACAATGACTTCATACTGTCAGTGGACAAAACCTGAATTCCTGTTCTATCTGTTAATTCCCTTCATTTTGACTGCAGAGAAATAGCAATCATTGAAATGGCTTTTCGGTTCACGCCAGACAATTGGAATACCAAAACGGAGTGACTTCTATCCTTTTTTTGTCCGGTGTCGAGGATGCTCAATATATTGCTTGCATACAATATCTTGATCACCCAGCATTACTTTGAAGTAAGCAAGATCAGCACACTTCACAAATTCACTGATCCGTTTCCTGTTGGTTTGCAACATATATTCTCTGCAAATATAGCAAAACACATTTGGATTGTTTAAACAATGTCGCCTAGATGATGAGTAGCCATGCTTAATTTTTGCTCCAAAAATTTCCAATGAAAGTAAGATTTCAGCTTACTGTCTGACTTATAAATGAATCCTTAACATTAAGAGAATAAACGTTATTTTGATGCAAAAATCAACAAAAACATGCCACAATCTGTAGGTCTATTTAATACTCAGTGTCCACTTCTTACCAATTACATACGTCATTGTATGGCAAATTTGACTTTTACTTCAAGGTTTGTGATGTCACAATTAACATACATTATAATTAGGGCTAGGACAACAGCATATTCTTTTCATTGTTTTTGCTCTCGAGTATATATCCGACACAGTTAGACATAATCAACCGAGAACCACATCACTCTATATAAAAGCGTATAAGATATCAACGGATATATACCTGAGAATCAAAACCAGGAAAAGAATATGCTGTTATCATAGTCTTAATCATAATAACAACCTACAATTGTAATTATGAAGCTAGACTGTGTATAGAAACATATCATTGCACACACACCTACACTTCAGTCAGATAAACTATTCTAAAAATAATAATGACTCTGAAGATTAGTACATAATCTACAGATATATTTATTTAAAGAGGAGAAGTAAAAACTGAAAGGTAAAAATGACGACATGAGAAAGTAAAACCAATAACAACAAACGAGGGTAGGAAAATGAAGGAGTTAAAGAAATCGAAAGACTAAATAAGTTCGTAAAGAAATGAAACATGAAATGTCACGTTGTATGACAAAGTAAACAAACACATTGTCCAGAAGAAGAAATGAGCAAAACATACCATTGATGCCGGGGATGAGGGTGGATAAAAAGAAAGTGGCGAACTGTGTTGCTGTGTTGCTAGTGGTTGCGAAAAGGAAGTAAAGACTCACTAGAAGAGGAAATTAGGAAGAAAGTAACTTTTTAGTTAAGAGTAACTTGAAGAGAGATAATGGGTTCAAAACAGGAAGGCAGAAAACTTAATTTTAAGGTAACACAAAGGTATAAAATAGCAAATATCTCAACAACTTGACCTGATGAGAAAAAAATAATATGATTTTTGGAATCAGCACTCTCAAGTAGGTTTAAATCAGCTTAGAAACCTTGGCCACCAAAAAGTATGTTGGCCAGTATTATTAAAATTATTCAAATTCTATTGACATTATTATTAGAATTATTTTTAAAATTATTCAAATTTTTATTAAAATTATTATTAGAATTATTAAAATTATTAAAATTTTATTAATATTATTAGAATTATCTTTAAAATTATTTAAATTTTTATTAACATTATTATTAGAATTATCATTAAAACTATTAAAATTTTTATTAACATTATTATTAGAATTATCATTAAAATTATTCAAATTTTATTAACATTATTATTAAAATTATCATTAAAATTATTAAAATTTATTAACATTATTATAAGTAGCAATACCACACCATTTTTTTCTTTAGATTGAATAAACTCAAATGAAAAATTATTGAAAAAAGCATAAAAAAACAAAGAAATAATATCTTCAATTTTTTAAAATCGGCCCATTTGAACTGGAGTTATGACCATTCAAAGTATCAAAAAATGTGTGGTTCACTGGACATTTTGCCTTAAGTCAGTCCTATTCAAATGCATATAAGTTTGTAACTGAAATGGTAGGAAATTTGCACAATTTACAGACTAAACCATCTTTAAAATGTTGTATCTTCAGATCTTTTTAAGATATTATGATGAACTTTTGAACATATTAACATACTACCACAAATTATTTACGACCATCTCACTTGGTAACTTATGGACTAATTAGTATACTAATTAGCATATTCCAGTTTCATTTTAACACCTTTAAGTAGAAACATCATAGAAACAGCTAAGAAAAATGGTAAGTAAGGCTTTATCATCATAGGAAGTATTATTTTGATGGACATTATCATTTCCCATTATTATATCATGAAAATCCAAGATGGCGACCGGGAAATTAAAATAGCCACCATGACATGATTCAAAGAAATTATCAACAAAATATGGCTTGTAGCATATCAAATTAAAGGAAATTTTGTGCAGATCAGAATTGTTTTCAAGTTCATTAAACTACTAGCATACTAATTAGCATAATTAAGTTTCATTTTAACGGCTTTAAGTAGAAGCAGGTTCGAGTGTGCTCATCCTAGTGCAATGGCTTTTCAAAACCACACCTAAGTCATGAGTCAAAACTTATGGCAAAAATGTGGATAATATGTAAAAGAGATATTAAACCAGATAAGATGTTGATTAGTTAAAAAATATACAAAACAGGATATTCTGCAAAGAACTATTCATTTGCTTTCCCTGCATGAAATCAGTTTAACCTTGGTTGATTCAGTTCCCTGAGGTGGGGGGGGGGCACTATGAAAGCATACAAAAAATAGTCAAGAGCAGATCCATTATTATCCTGGAACATCTTAGGTGACTGGTAATAAATCAACCATTGATCCTAAAGGAGGAGATAATGCATAGGAAGGCACACCTAAAACTGAACCGGATCATATCTCATTCAGGCAAAGAAGAGTCTGATGATTCGGGACAGATCCTAGGTTGTATTATTTGGATTATTCAGAATACTGTTCTCCATATCGAGTGTTATTTATGCAAGAACTCTTAGCATAATGGATAAAGTATTAGGTAAAATTCAGTTGTAAGTGGCATTCTTCAAGAGGTTGAAGGTTCAATCCTCAGTGCAGGCAATACTAATAATATGATTATGAATTACGTAAGACAGAATGAGACCATATTATCCACATGTTGTGGTGTTAGTGGGTGAATAAATGACTAGAAAAGACACAGTAACAATTAAATATGTATTAACAAAATACATAAAAGTGGGAATTGAACAATACATGGCAGGACTAGTTGTGAACGGCCATCCGCTTTGCATGTCTGTCACTGACTCTTTCATAAACCACTTCTTGAACCCGGAAGTGACATTATGGACGAGCTCATTATTCCTGGTAATAGGAGTGTGTCCTCAACACCCTGTTATCTTGCTTGCTTGTATCCGTGCACAGTGGATGATGTCACAAGGGGAAATTTGTGTAATTAAATGGTGATTGATAAGAAAAGTAGTGGGAAGAGGCAAAGAAAATAATTTAAACAGTGAAAGAGAAGAGATATAAGGGAAGAGAACAGGAAGAGTGTGAGGGGAGGAGAGAAGGGAAAATAGAGGGGCAGAAATAGAAGAAGAGAAGGGAGTAGAAAGAAGAGGAAATTCCATGCAGATTTCGGAGTTCGACAAGATACAATTTAAGACGGTCAAAAGTTATACTGTCTGAAATGTTGTGAGGATAACATCCAAGATGAGAACAGTGTTCTGAATAATACGAATTATCGATCCTCATTTAGAAAATTCCGAAACATTATATCCTAGGTTATCAGAATGATGTCAAGGTGAACAAAGCCATATCTGACCTTGTGTCTACCCTCCTGACAACGAGGTAAATAATAATAATATTTTATAATTACAATAATTTGACAGCACCTGAAAAGAGAGCCTTTCTTCTTCACTGCAACCTTTTTCTCACAGACGTGATGCTGCTATGCTCAGTCAGTATTTATAAATACTATTATGGCATGTGTTCTTCAGAATTATCTAATCGATTCCCTGCTTCATTTGTTACAGCTCGTTTGACTTGTTGATCCAGTGGTTTTTTTATCAATTCCCTGTTTTGATACTTCGTTGTAATACAGCTTCTCCCTTCCTGCTCACTGTTTTCCTTCTACCTACAGCCTTGGTCTTTTTCAAGATTAAGGTCAACTGCCATCTCCTGTCTTTGCAATAATCATCTCTTGTTCTTTCATCATTTTTCGTTAAGCTCTTTACATTAAGTAGCTTCATGCCCTGTCTCGAGCAACTATCATAAAAAAGAAAAATAAGGATTACAGTAGAAAAAAACAAGAATTGAGTTACTCTGACTTGACAAAAATCATTTTATTTGCATGTGAAGTATTTAACTTAATTTTTTGGTTAACGAATTCTCATCTTTATAAAAAAAATTGTTGTTGATCTCTTTTCAGATGCCGCCACAAAATATCATGTCATCATTTTGGATGCTGACGATAAAGATTCTTATGGTCAAATCTGTCCACCAAAACCATTTGTTGAGAAAGAAAATTTGGAAAACATGAAACGCATTTTATCTCCGCAAGGTTTTATGCTCTCTTTTATAAACTATTTTTGTTTACCCCCCCCCCCAAATGGTATGTTGACAATGAAATATAAGGGGCTATTGTAATAGGGGTTGGATTTAGGTGAGGTGAGCTGGGCAGCACACTTAAATTTCTGCATGCTGAAAGTGGAGCAGTGAGTGAATTCAAAATGCAAATAATCTGAGCAGAAAATCTTCCAGCATCTGGGAATCTCTGTAGTGAAGGGGTGGAATTTTGCTGTCAGTTCGGTAAGTCAGCATATTTGTTGACGAGGTACAAGTGCAGAAAGTTCATCAAAGCACATTCCAAAGAAGGACTTGTAAAATAAGCATGGGGACACAAAATTGTAGCGATGTGACGGGCTGGGATTTGTCAGACAATGCAGGACCTATTATATTAGAAATTCTTTTTTTGAATCCCATCCAAGAAGGGAAGGTCAAAGGTCATTGTGTTAGTCCATATGCAGCAACAATACTTCATGCACAAGTGAATTGTGGCTTTATTGAGTACATTATATACAATACTATCAAGTGTGATAAGTTTTCTAGTCCAATAGAGGGAGCTTACTTTCTTTGTCAGACTTTGCAACATCTGTTGTTTACTTATGTTATTCATATTATGTGTGAATGTCAGGTTGAGGAATTTAAATATTAGCCTCTTGGGAAGGATGCTATTGGCTGTGATAATCAGTGGTTATAAAAGTCTTTTTATAATTATTAAAGGAGAGGGTCTTTGTTTTGATAGCATTAAAGATAATCATTTATTTTTGGTTCCATTCTACAACATTTGTTTCATCTTCAAGTTTACGAATTCCAAGATCATTTCATTTTTTATCGAAATGTGTCAGAAAATAGAGAAAGTTTCAAATTTGAATTTCAAAATTGAATAGATACCATAATACTTAGCACCTTATAGAAAAGGTTCACACAAAATTTCAGTCCAATCAGACCAGTGGTTTCCGAGAAAACTTCTAGAGTAAATGTGGTATTGTAATGACTAATCCCTAATAATCCCTAACTGCGCATTAAGCAGATACCATAATACTTAGTTTGCTGCATTTTATTATAACAAAGGTTCATAAGAGTAGAACAATAAAATTATCGCACTAGAAAGGACAACATGATTCCATTTCCGTTTGATGAAAACTGTTTTTCTTTTTTTTGTTGCATACCATCTACTAGTTGGTCAGTTGTGTACATATCTCAAGAGAGATAGGAGCCTTCTATCATGTCTGAAAGTGACACAATGTTCAACAAGTGAGATTGGAGATGCGCCGCTGTACAACTCATGCTCTCTACTGATCCAAGTTATGACAACAGGACCATTGCCTGCACCTTCAAAATGCATCACTGGATTGCCATGAATAACAGGGATGTGCCCAGGATGATGAAAACAAAGTTTCCGGCCACAGTTATGGTCTTTGGTGTGGTTTCAAGTGAGGGCCGCATCATACCACTTCACATCTTTAAGTTGGCTTGAAAGTCAACACCAAAGTGTACCTGAATATGCTGAAGTATGTGGTGATTCCCTGGTGTAATCAGGTAGTAGCTGGCAAACCTTGTGTGTGGCAGTAGGACTCTACGTCAGCCCACAAGTCCAAAGAGACCTAGGCTTGGCTTCAGAAGGAGTGCTACAAATTTGTACCTTTCTTTCACTGGGCCCCTCTCTTCTTCTGACCTTAACTCACAGGTCATATGTCGAGAACATCACAAACATGACTTACCACAACACTAAAGCCAGCCTGATTGCTGTCATTTGCTGAGTATTCACTAAGCTCCCGCCAGCGCTTGTGGAAAAAGCATGCTCCCAGGTCTGGATCCGTATTGAGGCTGAAGGTGGCTACATTGAATTGATATCAGCTCTACTACATAATCAAGTTGCCTGAATTAATTTTTTCAATAAAAGTTTTAAAATAAAGCTGTAGTGTTGTTTTCTTTAGGGTGACACTTTTACCGTTCCACCCCGTATAAAATTTTCAGGCAGTAATTTCAGAGAAAAAGTGGAATGGACAGGCAGACAAAAAGAAATAATATATATAGATGTATTTTCTAAGTATTTGATTCTAGTGTGAATAAAATTTGTAATAATTGTGATATTTTTCTGAAAAAGTTTTTACATTAAACTTTTATCATTTGTATCTTTGTTTGTGCCACTAACAATTAAGTCCAGCTCCTAATCTCTCATGATAGAAATGATTTAAACAGATAGGATAAGGAGTGAAAAGTTAAAAGTCCTTTACTTTCACCTGACAGGACTTGTTAGTTATGCATAACTTTCTAGCGGAAGAAAGACAATCAGGTCTATAGCAAGAACTTTTGATAAAGAGGCAATGCCTCGAAATATTAAGACTAAACTGACCTACATTCTATAAATCAAACAAGAAAACCTAAAAAAGTTATTACCTTCAGAACATTTAACATATTTTTCCTTTTTGCTCATTTTTCCTGGTTCCCACACAATTTGTCACAGCCTTTCTAAAATATAAAAATCAATTTATAAAATATAAAAATCACTTTTGCTTCACACAAACTACAGCACTCTTTTTAACTAAAATCAATATTTATTGATTTAAATGTTTTGAAAGAATTTGTTTGACTCTTCATAAAATTGTTTAATATTGAATTAATGCTCTTTTCTTTTCCCTCTTTTGTCACCAGGTGTGCTTATTGTGAACTTGCTGAGTAGAAATGAAGTGATGTATGCAGAATCGTTGGCCAATATAAAGCAGATATTTCCCTACATGTACCGGACCAGTATCAAAGAGGAGGTCAATGATACTGTTTATGCGTTCCTCCATGCTCAAAAGATTGAAAGTTGGACGAGTAAAAAGATTCCCACCGACATATTCCAGCGCATAACTGTCTTGAATGATTCCATTAAAATGCAATCCCAGAAGGCAGAGGTTGATTTAGCGGAGTCGCTTGCTGAGTTGGTTCTCTCGTAGCATTTGTTCTCATTTCTTTAGTCTTCCTCCTCTGCAGTGGATCGTCCGTTTTTATCTTTACGTCTGGTTGTGTGTGGTGAATGTACAGTTTTATGAGAGGTGACTCAAGTTTATCTCTACCTCATATTGAACAATTCGTTCGTTTTGCCAATGTTTTTAGCTATTTTAAAACTTTGTAGCTGAAATTGACAAGAAAATATCGATGTGAAGAGAGCGTCATTAAAATATTAACGTGTTGATTGAAAGACATAAAAACTGAATTAGCTCATATTAAAAACGGTGTATGCAATAGATGCGGAGACAAATCAAAGAACATTATAGCGACAAATCAATGAACATTATAAAAGGTACAGATCCAAATTAAATGCTGCTCACCCATGAAATCTTTAATAAAATTCACAATCTTTTCTGTAATACAACCATGTTCAGTTTTTGTGAGTTTTCTGCTTTTTTTAAATCCATAAAAGGTGGATTTTTGCTTAAATGTCTGAGCTTCATCATGGATGTAAATTTTTGGTGGCTGTTTCAATTAATACACAACTGCAGTATATGACAGTTCAAAATAAAATAACAGGAAAACTATTTGATAGGCTTTGGAAAAAAACTGTGAACATTATGGAAAATTATCAGGTAGAATTTTAATAAGAAATAAAATTATTTTCCTATTTGTAGTAATGAACTGCAAAGGACTTAACTGTATCTGCATTTTTTTTTTTTATAAAAGCTGATTTCTGCTAAATTGCTAGACCCTTACCTCCTTTTTTTTTTATAAAAGCTGATTTCTACTAAATTGCTAGATCTTTACTTCTTTAATTTTGTTAATAACAAAACTAGTCACAATTTGGCTGAATTTTATTTCACTTTCTTTCTTGCTTTATCTTTTTTTTTTGCACTTTTCCTATTTTTTCTCTCTTCCTACTCCTCTCTTCGTTTTGCTTTGCTTTCCTTCTGCCACTTAAACAGTTCTCTATGAAAACTGAAAATGTTAAATTTGCTGTTAAAGCTATAACTCTAAATAAATCAATGAACAGGAGAATGACTTTTATGTCATCCAAGAATGACTTGCTACTTTACCCCCCCCCCCTCCACCATGCATATTCAATGTCTTTCTCTTAATTTTATACTTGAAACTGATTGGAGTTGTTTCGGAAAAAAGATTGTATCTTGTACTGTCCTCTATACGTACATCTGTGAATCCGTCCCCCACTCATCAGTGATTTTTGCCATAGACTACTCATATCTCTGCAAATTTGGTATTATTAAAAATCAATCTATGCATGACTTGTCCACCAAGTTTCAGTCATGAATTTCCAACAGTCTTAATATGCTACAAATGTGTGTTGAGCAAAAAAAAAAAAAAAAAAAAAATTTAGTAGGCAGGCAGGCTCGAACCCGTACTGCGGAGGAGGAAAAGAGCGTTAAAAAAAAAATGTGACAATTTTGCTGTTGCGTCCATCGCCAAACCGGAAGTAATGAATGTTTAAATTAAAGCTAGTCAATCAAAAAGAGGATGACTTTCAAAAATGTCGGTGAAAAAAGCGACCTCTCCCTGTGGAAAAGTGCCCAGTTGAGGGTGAAGGAATTAATGTTTTTGGACAATTTTTCGATATTTGTCGTCTGAAAGGTCGAGCTTCAAAACGATACTGATCTCATGAAAATCCGCCGCCTCTATCAAAAGTTTTAGGCATACATACATACATACATACATACATACATGCATTTAAACAGACAGGTGAAATTTATATAATAGATCAGATGATCATAAAAATTTCTATTCATTATTGAATGGCTATAGAACAAAGACTATTGTTTGTTGTATGGCATTCACCCTAGTTCGATTGAACCAGCTTCCTTCAAAGGTGGAAGGGTCAAGGGGATATTAAATTCACTGGTGGTTCCTGTAAAAGACTGTTAGACATCAAAGACTGAAACTTGGTGAGCAAATCGGGCATAAACTATAGTTTATTTATATCAAATATGGTTGAGTTACAGAATGTCCAGAATTCCTCTTATATTAAAACACACACAAAAAAAATCTGTATTATATATACTTACCTGTGATGAAACGAAAACATGATATTCTAAAAATAAATTGATCAAGTAGTTTAATTTTTATAAAGAAAATCATTTTTAAGCAATTAATGGGAATTCATAGATTTGTAAGTTTGAATTATTGAGTTCTCCCTCCCCCTTTTTTGTTTTTAGGTGGTTTTTAAAATGGCAGACAAGACGGCTGCTCTTCTGTTACTCAAAATTTGATTTTCTTATTCAAAAATAAAAATACTTGATCAATTTACGTGATTTTTGGAATATGATAGTTTTGTTTCATTACAGATATATACATCATACAGATATTTCTTTAATTTTGTTTTTTACTATAGGGAGGATTCTGGACGAGAACCCCAGCAAGGATTATGAGTTTTATTAACCCTTCCATGGGTGGCATTTTGTTTGGTCACTCTATAAGCAGAATTAAAATGTGAAGATAAATAAAGATTTAAATTAATAAAATTCTTTTCATTTGCAACATTTAATTTGTTATTTTCAATCTGTTTCTCATTCACTACTGGTCCTGGATATGACCTTAAACTATATCCAGTGGTGAGGCCCCAGCTTGCGGGCTTTGGGGAGTGTGGAGCCAACTCCATCCTTATTTTGATTTCTTTGTCTATGAAGGCTAAACGTGCTTTGGCTGCTTCAATCTTTGCTTGAGCGATAGCAATAGCGGCAACTACTGATGATCTGCTGGAGGACCGTGAGGAGCGAGAAGCATAAAACCTTGTACGATTCAACATGTCTGACATCGTTGAAGGGGAGAAGGGAAAGGTAGTCCGTAATAAGGCAAATGAATGGTGTGGGCACCACTATTGTTGGAGTGGTGTACGTTTATCTCTGTATCGTAAAACTGTAGTGTAAACACGGCCACGGTTGCTAGGGTTTGTAGTTCTCACGGTAGAAGTGTACTCCACATGTTATCCGTCCGTCTGGCTGGGAAGCTTCCGTTTTTTACTATACTGTCCCCAGGATGCGTTTGTTTAGAAACATACGATCCTTAAACAGCATAAACGCGTACTAGCAGTCAAAACACTGAAGACAGAAAATGCCATAAACAGGTTTATTGAAGGTAAAAAACTGAAAGAAACAAAAATCATTGTTCAGAATACAAAGAGAAAAAAAAGTCCTGAACGAAGTTATAAAAGGGGTGGATAGGGGAGTCGTATGTAAGGAAATTAGCGACAGTTAGAAATAAGGCCGAACACGTGGATAAAGAAAATAAAGTTCCTAGTTAAAATGAAATAATATAAAAAATAATATTAAGGTATTAAAAAGTGTCTTTAGGAAGGGAGTAATATAATGTTTCTTACCGGTGATGGCTTAAAACGGCTAAGGATAATTAGAGATGAAAAACGAAGCCATGCGGCAGAGTAGAAAGCCAGCTAGTTAGAGGACAAAACACCGGTCAATCGGCCGGTGTCAAGTCAGGGGAAACTCTATAAGAAAAAAGTCCGGCCAAGCGAGATTAACTGTTTAAGGGACAGAACTAGCAGAGGCGGGGTCGCCTGGCTTTGCCTGGTCGTAAAATACACTTAAATATGATATTTTAATTTGTTCAGATTTTGTAAATATTATAGAGTCGTAATTTCAAAAGTAAAAAAAAAAGTATTTGGGTGCCATCAGCTAGAATCGAAACCGAAAGCAAAATTGTAGCATTCAAAGCTGGTGACGTTACCACTGTACCAACGTGACATGCATTTGAACTGATTAAAATTAACCAAGATGAATGTACAATGTATAACGATTTTTTTTCAATTTTAACCCCTTAAAACTATTTTAACCAGCTAAAGACCCATAAAAGAACGATGCATAAAAAAAATCCAATCATTTGAGGCCCATAGCTTCGCTCTGTGACTTTTAGTTTTGGAAGAGATAGAGTTTGAAAATATGGAGACTGACAGAGAGACAGACAGACAGACATAGGGAGTTTTATAAATTAATTTTGAAAAGATTAAGAATTTGAAGCATACCAAAACAATTGAATTCAACTTTAAGTAAAAAATTCTTTCTATATTGTTCTTTAAATGAGACTTCGTGAATCTGGAAATTGTAGTACAAGTTGGGGTCCATCATTTGATGTCATAATAGAAGATGGGAGCTCATCAAAACGAACAAAATTACTCTAATTGGAGAGTGTGAATTCACCTATAGTTGTGCCCATCCCCAGGTAAACTCAAACATAGACATTTTGTTTTTTAAAGATATATGTACAAAACAGTTTAATCTACGAACCAATCACATACAAAACATAGTTTTTAGTGATGGGACGATTTCAATATTTTTCCTGATTCCGTGCTAAATTTCTGATTCCGTGCTAAATTTCTGATTCCAATACAATTACCAATTCCGATTCAGATTCTTTATAAATTTCTAATTATTTAAATATAGAATTGTTATTTCCCCCGATTCTTGTAAAAATACGTTAAATATGCAGATATTTTCCTTAATGTCAAAATGCACCTGTGGAGAATGATCTATCGATTCTAGCTTTACTGTTATTTTAAAATCAATAAATATTTATTATTTTATCATTATTACCAGCAATGGAATATTGTGATTTAAACAAAATCAAATTAAAAAAAAAAAAGACAATTATAAGAATCTTTTTTATTTTTTTTTTACATGGGGTTCACCACTTATCAAGGCCCAGAGGCTACTCAGGGATAAGGGTTATTGCATGTATAGTAATCAATGAGATAGTATTGTAGTAATCATTAGTATTGGAGATTTGATAGAGTGTCTTACTTAAGGGGGCGGTTTGTCAGGAATTTGTTTATGTTGGATTTGAAGACATCCAAGTTGTCAGGTGGGAAACAGGCAAACGGAAGAGAGTTCCACAATCATGCACTACTGAGAAAGAAGCTCTGCTCATGGAATCTACGTTTGGATTTAGGCACAGATAAAGAGTGAGGAAAATTATTGACAGTAGTTTCAGCCAGACAGGTGTTTCTCGTAAAAGATTGGCAAGGGGGGACGAGAGATTGGAGCTCAGATGAGCACTTGCCATGGAAATAACGATAAAACAAAAACAGGCTCGCAACGTCTCTTCTGTGGGAGAGAGGCTGCAGGGAAGAGAAAAGGGCATCCCCCACTAAACCACAAAGTCTATTTTGTACTCTGTCAAGGCAGGATAGGCTGTTTTTAGCAGCTCCTGCCCAGATGTGGCAGCAGTACTCAATCCTTGGACATACTTGGCTTGAGATATCTTCTGGAGCGATAGAAGGATCCCACCATTTTCCCAGCATCCTTGACAACAGACCTGATGTACGTGTTCCATTTCAGGTCAGGAGTAAAGGTCAAACCCAGAAGCTTGTCAAAACATGGAGCCTCCCCAAGACGAGAGCCATCCATTTCAATTGATGCCAGATGGGGATCAGAGCGTTGATGATGTAAAGATAGAAGCTTGGTTTTGGATGCATTAAAAGTGACCAGCCACCTCTTCCCCCACTGTACCACGCGCTCAAGATCAGAGGAGAGAGAATTAGAGAGAACTTTGTCATTTACGGCCTTTGATGTGTTGCCATAGATGGTTGTGTCATCAGCATAGATGTCAACGAATAATTTAAGTATGTGTTTTTGGAGATCATTGATGTAGATCAGGAAGAGAGTTGAGCCCAGGATGGACCCCTGAGGGACTCCAGCATTATTACTGTGGGCCTCTGATTTCTGCCCATTAACCACTACTCTTATGAACCTATCGGAGAGAAATGATTTAATGATTGAGAAAACATTTCCAGTGATACCGTAGCTGGAAATCTTGTGAAGTATGCCCTTATGCCATACCTTATCGAAGGCCTTTGATATGTCAAGAGCAATTGCCCTGGAAAGGAAGCCTTTATCAAGAGATTCACTAGTCCTATGAGATATAACCGTTAGCACATCTGCTGTAGATCTTGCAGAGCGGAAACCATATTGCATGTCACTTAGAAAGTTGTTTCTATTGAGGTGATTGACTACTTCTCTGTTTAATATGGATTCCAACAACTTACTCATGACACACAGGAGACTTATTGGTCTGTACTGAGAGGGAGATGACTTTTCACCTGAATTCTTAAATACAGGGCTAAATGGGGAGGGGGCAAATGTTGAACTTAGTAATTTTTTATATACCTCCTTGACTGTGCACTCACGGGGGACCATGCATGGTTCACTTGTTTTTTTTTTATAAAATATATGCCTACAAAATTCGCAATTTGACCAGTTACACAAAGATAGTCAGCTATGGATAGTGTGTTATACAAACATCTCGAAAATGAGTTTCTTCTTTAGAAAAAAAAAGAAGAAAACGTTGATTTTATCGATTGTAAACAGTTTAGTAAATATTGAATTCTTATGTTTTAGATTCATTTTGTTTATTTGTGTCATGCAATATCCTTGTGATCTGTCCCCAACAAAAGAGAAATCTCCTTTTATTCTGAAAGAAATGAACCATTTCAAGGGAAAACAAAATTTAGCCCAAAAGAAAAATATAGAAGAAAAAGTTATGACATTTAATTCTTTTTTTTACCACTCGTAATAAACTTGAAGTCTCTTGTGAAAGTTTATTTTTTTCTTGAATTTGCGTTGCAGGTGTAGCATGCTCTTGTTCCATTAGTAAAATTGTTGGCTCATTCCACCACTCCAGAAAATACTTGACTTTTAATGCAATCCTCTACAAGAGGATATCTCCCCAGATGAAATATTGCTGCCACATCTGGGGAGGTGTCACTGAGAGCACTCTTTGTTACCTTGACAGAATCGACTTTGAAATCTAGTGGGGGATAATCTCTTCCATTCCTTCCATTCCTCTTCTCACATATGAGATGGTATTAGTCTCTCTATACGCTATCGTCATTTGCATGAAAAATGCGCGATTAACCTTTAAATTCTTGGTTCCTTTTTGTAAGATGTTCATAAGAAGAACATTTCTCATCACAACTGCTAAGAATCTTCCTTTTAACTTCAGTGTGTTTAACAGCAAACAGTTTCCACGAGCAGAGTTTCTTTTCAAGAACTTTGCATCTGTGGATCATGTTACCACAGGAATGTTTCCCTATGGCTTACAACTTAGTCATCTTCATGTTCTTAAGCTCTTTGAGTCAAAACAATTGACCCTTGATTTTGATGAAACAATTTCACAACTTCCGTATGTTGTTCAATCTATAATTAATTTCCAAAATATTATCTGTAAAATATCTGAAATAGAGAAAAAAAAAATCATTAATGGAAAAATGACAAAGATTTTTAACCCTTCAGTGACTTTTTGGACACCCGTACAAGTAAGTACATATACACGGAAGTAATTCGTCTTTGTGTTCGTCTATGCGACTGCTTCTTTCTGATTAATAAACCTGTTATAAAAACCAAACCTTAGCGCTCATGTAATTATATGCATAAACGATTAATAGTCGAGAGTTTATAATGATTTGAATTGAGCGGCAAAGTCACCATATTCAAGCGTTTGTGGTCATTTTTTCTTGGGGATAAATTAAAAGTGACCCATCAAATGCCATCTATGGAATCGTTAATAAAATACGTGCTAAAAGTGAAACTGTGCACGTGGTGGCGGCCATTCCGAATTCATAACCGTAAGTCTCCATTAAGTAGATTATTTCTTTACATTTTATTATTTGTTTCTCGCGTGACTCTTTTTTTTTCTGATTAATAAACCTTCTTAAAAATTAAATATCAGCGCTTGAGAGATTGTATCCACAAGCAATCAAGAACCTGTGTTCTCCACAATGACGACGACGACGACAACATGCGTGTGTACAACGGTTTATATATGCCTCGGTAAGTGAAAACAACAATATCACATAAATTTGATGATATCACAAACTATTAGGAGCATTTGAAAGGTAAAAGAGAGTATGAAGCAGAAAAGCAAACAATGTTAATTTTTCTTCTTCATCCTAAACAAGGCCTATTGCCACTTGGACATGGGGGAGGGGGGCTAATATTTGGAATCATGTCTACAGACGACTGTTTGAAAAGCGAGATATCTGACCTCGTTACATTTAAACTTCAGCAGGTTAGTGCAGCGAAGAAAGCAAGAAACAGGGAAGGAATTTCAAAGCCCATAAGTCAGAGAGAATAAACTATTATAGAGTAGAAGGCTTTCTCGCATCTAGGGACCTAAACAGTGAACTGATAGATTTTGCTGCTTGTCGGGGTAGTCGGGGGTGGGTGGGGTATGTACGTCGAGGGAGCACAAGTGTTATGAGTGCATCAGTTCAGAGCACATCCCATTAAAGTACTTGTAACATTGCGGCGATGGGATAGAGGTGAGAGGTAATACATGGGATTTGTAAGTATAGAATTAGGAGACGATACTATTAGACTAAGGGAATGGCTGGTGCAGAAGTAGATAACCTTTTTGGAGTAACTATCATGAAATCTCAAAAGGTACTAATCACACGATCAATACGCCTTCTAAGGTTGAAAACAATTATCTCACGTAGGGAGACCATTATACATTAAAGAGACACTAAATTTGTCATCCCCTGGAGTGTTGATTTTAATAAACGCTTGATCGTGTAATTAGTTCCATTTAAGGTGCCATGATGGTTACACCAAAAGACAGGCTATCGAAATTTCATTATAGTGCACAAGCACCAAATAACTTTGTCATCAGGGTCACCAATTTGTGTGAATAAGGCATTTATGGGAATTGAAATTTCCAGGCTAAATCGATTGTCGCCCTTTAACTCTGATAACCAGAGAGCGACACAGCCACGTCACTTCCTGTTTCTTATATTTCTCTCTCTTTCGCGCTGAACTCTCAACCAGTCAACATGTAACAAAAAGCCGCTCCTGACTAACCGCAAGTAACGTTACTCCTTTCTCAACGAATTCTTATTCTTAACGAACTCTTATTCTTTCCTCACATGTATATTTATGTAAATAAATCTACATTCTTTTACTATCATATATCGATATGTTTCGTTTTCACTTTGCTTCTTAATCACCTACCATTCAAGCTATTAAACAACATGGAGGATAGGATCGTCTATAGCATAAGGAGGTCATCCTGTCCTACACAGATTGGTGACCCCGACGTGATTTTTTCAAGAATGGTGACCTAATGAACAGTTCTCATAAACGCTGAACAATCAACGTCCAAAACAAAATTTTAAAACGTTCTCACTGTCGCAAATGAAACAATATGCCGATACCGTTAAATAATCAGCGAAATATACACAAAAAAGAAAAAAGAAAAAAAACGAAACAAAACAATTTCAAAAAAAAGGAGAAAAATAATTTTCGTCGCATTTTCAACTTTTACCATCCAACACACGTGCGTCAATTATCTATTGTCCGCCATTTTTATTTTACTACTAAAATGAAAACAAACCACAGTAGAAAAGAAAATAACCTTTTTCTGTTACGATCAAATAATAATAATAAAAAAACGAAACAAAAAGCATTTATCTACACGCATATATAAAAAATATAGAGATTTTATTCTCTTCTTTACATTTTTTTACGAAGCGTATCTTTGAACGACGATATCCGTTAAAAGCTTCGACGATACCAACGAACTACTATCTTCTCGAACATTTCGAGTTTTCTCGCGAACGATGCATTATAATCCAAATTACATCCTGAATATAACGTGTGCGAGCCTTTCCTAGTCTCCCACAAAACACGTTCACATTTCAAGCTATATTACTTGTCGCATACATGCGCGCACACAAACATGCGCGCCCACGTACACACACGTACATATATTCACGTTCGCGTACATTCACTCACATTCACGTGTATATACACACACGCTAACGTACACACATGTACTCACACATGCGCACATGTACGCACACACATGGACGACGTCACTTCCGCTTTCAATGGAAATCCACATATGCGCAAAGACCACCGGAAACAAGTATAAAACAAAGAGCAATAACCGGCTTCCTTCTTTTTAGGACCAGCTCTCGACCAGAGAGGTTGGCCTAACCAGCCGCCTCCCTTTCGGGAGGCGCACGCTCATGCGCGTCACGTCCCCTGCTACTATGTATGGGGCACGAGCTAACAGACCGTATGTACACATTCTCACCCTTTCTCTCTCTATCTACTACTGGTCCCTGAGAACACCTTCGCGTAGCTGACTGCTAACTGACGTCAACTTTCTATCCTCTTCTTTGTCTACACGCGGGACTATCATTCTCATTTCCACTACAACATTCATTTATCTTCCCACGCGCGAACAAACGATAGTGACCCGAAATTGAGATGAACACACATTTCCTTTTCTTGCTACAACACCAGTCCCGCAACGAACATTGGTTACACACGCGCGGACATGAACACATGTTATATCTAAAACATTCTTTCAACAGTAAATAAACGACGTTTATCTTATCCATCAATTGAGTCTTTGTTTCCTTCAATTCCATTCGTTTCATTATTCTTTTGTAACGGGATTGGGATTTATATATCCTAGTCCTCTACAAACGTACTTCGAAATATTCTTTTTCGTTTTTTCCTCATCATTTACTCCAGACTCTCTTTAATCTGTTCTTCGTCATAACCGAAGCAAAATCTGACTTCGAAAACCTGGAAGGTCAATTTTTCCGGTTGCATTCCTTCTTATAAACCAGTTTGTTCAACTAAGCTATTTTCCGAGGACCAATTCTTGTTTACCTCAGTCGGGAAACACTTCGCCCGAAAAAAAAAAAAACAAAAAACAAAAATAAAAAACAAAAAAAGAAACTTGATTACACACGTGTGGAACGAGCACCTGCAACGCACGGACGTCGCACCACAACACAGACGTAACTCCAGCAACATACGTCCACCGCTACAACGGACGAGAATCCTAACAAATTAAAATAGCATTTTTAACGTACCTTGAACGCCAGAATTTATTTACAAATAAAATGATGATGGTGATCGCAAGCATACCATCACACACGCATTTTAGCTAATTATCACAACTTTAAACTTTCTTCATTATATCTGAATATTTTTTGCCATGTGTGAATAAAAAATATTTCAGTTTTCGATTTCAGCATGGAGAACGTGTAGCAACAAGCCCACCGAAAAACTCAAATAGCAATTCTCACGCTATTTCAACTCCAGTTTTCAACACAATTATGGAAAGGAAAAAGCGACAACAAGCCTCCAGCAACATATTACGGCACATCAAGCCTCTCCAGCAACATGTTACGGCACATCTTACAGGATATGAACCTTTTCTCGCAACACTAAAATGTTCACCAAACACTGTACACTTCTGGATCTCACGACGACTCACCTCACCGTCGACGTCCGGCTACCAGTTCCCAACATTGGATCTCGTTTAAATGACCCGGACAAACCTGAGGCACGTCATCCTACCTCGGGACGCACAACCGTGAAACGCTCGTTATCGCTCCAAACGATCCTGATTCACGATCTCAATTACCACACAATTTACCGCTTTCTTTTGGTAAATAAAAAAGCGATACATATCGTCTTTAGCCGATCAGTTGTGTTTGTCATCTCTCTTTGCTATTGCCGTTACCTCTTTGCGTTATGCCTTTCTTTCTTAGTTGTACGGTCGATTGGCACCTCTACCTTTCGACTCTCTGCAACAAGTTGTATATCTGACGTGATCTTTAGACACAGGCAAACTACTACCGAAGAATATGACATTCGCTCAGACTTGATCAACCACGACTATCGAACATTTCAACAAACTTAGCCCAGAACCAACACCGAGCTTTTGACTTCATACTGGATGTAAAAAGTCAAGCTCTGCATGCATCAACAAAACTCTTCAAGGCCTACCGACTCTCTTCAACAGCAGATACAACAATCAAACCCTCATGGATATTCATCTAGCGCCATAATATTCTCAGATATTTACTGACAACAACTATAGAAGAAATTGCACCGGTTCAAGACGAGTTAAGCTGCAACACGCACACTGAAAAACTTGACAACTGGACGTTCGATGATTCACTCAAGGCTCAGGAGATTTATGAACTCGAATGACGTGCTCCAACACTTGTACTTGGCCCTGAGACTCACTTGCAAACCCCGCGCAACTGACTTCAAATATAGTGTACCACCAATCTAGACAATTCACTTTGCAACGCGAATGACGCAATCAACAAGTGCAGACTAACTTGCACTCATTCAATAAATTCTGCAGACACTCAAGCAAAGAACACAAACGACCTCGCAGACCCATTTGCACTCATCATTCCGACGACCCTTGCTGATACATTCGGCACACATCTTCACGAACCTTTGATACGACTGTTCACCACATAGTTTCTTTGGTAATTGATCAATTATCCAGGGAGAGGGCTTAGTCGCGGTGCTCCATCACCACTCCCATTAGTTTTTGTAAACAAACACGCTAATCGGCAGAAACAGACGCGAGAATGACACTCCTTGAAATTGATCACAAGCACGCGTGCTAAAAATAGCAACAACTTTTTTCAAAGTGCAAAGGAAAACATAAGCTGACGTCATACATGACGACATAGCAGATGACGCCATGAATGACGTAATGCATGAGGTGGGGGATGAAAGTGAAGGTTACCTGGGCAACACCGGACAGCCTGGTAATACATATATATATATATATATATATATATATATATATATATATATATATATATATATATATATATATCTATATATATATATATTGTTTGAGAAGGAAAACCAAGAACTAATAAAATAGTAATTAACGTTTCGTCCCTATTTCAGGGGACATCATCAGGATTTCGTAGCAAAAATGTAGAAGAAAAACTATTACAGACCACATGCGAGTTAAAAAGGAAAAAATCCTAAAGTCCTCCCATTCTTGGCCGAAACTATAAATGTGTGTGCGGAAAGATTGGATTATTCTATGTTTATATATACACATTAAAACGATTATTCAAATTCATATACCTGCATCATATGTACATACACATTTTTTTTTATCTTATTTATTTTGTTTAAATTATATGAGGAGAGACGGTTAAGCACATATAGACTGATTACCCAGGATCTGTATTCATATTTTGCTGTCTGATTATTATATTTCCTATAATAGAGGCAAAATTGTAGAAACCCTTTCTTTGCGTGATGGTGCTAGTATTTGAAATACGTGCTGATTCTAGAAGTCTTCGTTTAGCTCTATCTACAACGAATTTGATGATTTTTGCATGATCAAAGTTAAACGAGTGATCATGTTCAGCACAATGGCAAAAAAGTGCATTTAAGAAGTTTCCATTTTTATGTCTCTTTTATGTTCACTAAGTCTTATATCTAACTTACGTTGTGTTTCACCTATATATGTTTGGTGGCAGTCATATATATATATATATATATATATATATATATATATATATATATATATATATATATATATACATATATATATATATATATAGTAATTTATAAAATATATATGGCGATTAAGCTACACTGAATATTCCGCGTTCCATCCACTCTAGGATTCTTCAGGCTTATGCGCGAATTTTGTGGTTGTCTGTTGTTTTTATATACGCACCTTCTATTGAAATTTTAGTTAGCCAATCAGCTTTCTAGTATCCACCGCGCCCTTCCTATCAGCCAATAAACATGAACTCACAGGACAAAGGCCCATTTGACCTCTAGTTGATCTGATTCTTTGTGTATGTTCTATTTAGCTGGATATCTAGTGTCTTGACCTGTTTTAAATCTAGGTTATTATTTTTTTTTGTTTGCTCTATCTACGTATTGAGCACTTTTGAAGTAAATACTTAAAGTTTACGCATAAATTTATACTTTCGTATATTCATTTTATGTGAGTAAATGAAGTAGTTATACTTAGCTCCTGAAACAATTGAGCACTCTCAAAAGAATTTATTTCACCACATTAAAAATCAATATGGAAAGAGTTAATTTCGAAATATCGCTAAAAAAACATCCCCACGCCTAGCAATATAGCTATATTATTAAATTAATTCCAAAAACAGATGAATTAATATGCCGAATGCGATGGCGAGCAAATTTCTTTCTTAAAAATGAAAACGTAAACAATTAAGAATCCTATGGTTTTAAAACCCTAAAAGGTGCGAAAACAGTAGACCTTTTGATAACCTTTGAAAATGACCTTTTAAACATAATTAAAAACTTAGCATTCCACAATCAACCTAACAATTTCCAACTGAAACTACACAAAATCGTTAGAAACATAAACAACTCTAATAAAATCTTTGTAAAAGCAGATAAAACTAGAAACTTTTATAAAATAGATAAACAACAATATAACAAACTAATCACAGAAAACATTACAAAAAACTACAAAAAACTAGATACAAACGAATGCGACAACGTAGATATAATAAATACTGAAAGTAAACAAATTACCAATAAATTAAACATTAGCGATAAAGTTGGCAAATTGAAACCTAGAGAGGCATACATTCTGCTCAATGACCACAAATGGGACTTCAATAATAATCCCAGCAGCCGCTTGATAAACACAACTAAACCAGAAATAGGTAGAATTAGCAAAGCAATACTTGTAGAGTAAACAAACAAATCAAACAAAACCTAGAATTAAGCCAGTGGGCAAATACTGCCGAAGCAATCACCTTGTTTTAAAATATAGAAAACAAAAATAAATGTACGTTTATACAGTTCGACATCATAGACTTCTATCCCTCGATATCCGAAGAACTTTTTAACATTGCCCTAGAATTTACCGAGGCATACACTGATATATCCTCGGAAGAAATCAACATCATTAAAAAATGTAGAAAATCAGTTCTAATAAATAACAATAACGAATGGATAAAAACTAAAATGACAAATTCGTTTGTTTGGCGATGGGTGCCAGGGATTCTGCAGAGGCACCAGATCTTGTGGGATTATTCATTCTATATACCCTCACAAGCATATTTGATACTAGATATCGGTCTATATAGAGATGACGGATTAGCTATAATAAAAGACCCCAAGCATTAAGGCACATGATAACAAAATATGAAATAAAAACAATGTAAACAACAACAAAATAAACAATAAAAAAGTAGACACCATGACAAAAATAAAACTAACACAAAGGACAAATATATAACTAGCAGAAATAATAATAATAATAATAATAATAACAACAACAACAACAACAACAACAACAACAACAATAATAATAATAATAATAATAATAATAATAATAATAATAATAATAATAATAATAATAATAATAATAATAATAACAAACCAACTCCGGACAACAACAACCATACTAGAAATAAAAATAAAAATACTAATAACGAACAAGATAAATGCAACTGTAGATACCGCACATTTTGCCCACTTAAAAATAAATGTCTAACCAAAAGCATAGTTTACCAGGCCACAATATTCGCGAAAGAAAACCCGAATAACAAGAAATATTACGTAGGTATGACTTCCTTAGATTTCAAAACTCGATATTATGACCACAAAAGTACATTCAACAATAAAAAACACCGTATGAAAACAAAGCTAGCAAATAAATACTGGGAACTCAAGGAAAACGGCCGTAGATTATGCCTTCATGAAAAATTTGCTATCCTGTACTTTAAAGAACCCCAACATCTATTAAACTGTACGAGAGAAATAGCGAACAACTGTGTTCACAGGTTAAATTTACTCTAGGATAGAGATACAAAATAACTTTAAAACTAACAAAATCAATAGAAAATAAACAAATAAATGAATAAAATAAATAAGCATACATATACATAAACTATCATATATATATATATATATATATATATATATATATATATATATATATATATAAACTAACATAAAAAAACAAAAAACCTAACCTAGATTTAAAACAGGTCGAGACACTAGATATCCAGGCTAAATAGAACACACACAAAGAATCAGGTCAACCAGAGGTCAAATGGGCCTTTGTCATGTGAGTTCATGTTCATTAGCTGATAGGAAGGGCGCGGTGGATACTAGAAAGCTGATTGGCTAACCAAAATCTCAATAGAAGGTGCGTATATAACAACGATAGACAACCACAAAATTCGCGCATAAGCCTGAAGAATCCTAGAGTGGATGGAACGCGGAATATTCAGTGTAGCTTAATCGCCATAGATATTTTATAAATTACTAACTAGCTCTACCTACGTATTGAGCACTTTTGAAGTAAATGCTTAAAGTTTACGCATAAATTTATACTTTCGTATATTAATTTTGTGTGAGTAAATGAAGTTGTTATACACACACACACACACACACACACACATATATATATATATATATATATATATATATATATATATATATATATATATATATATATATATATATATATATATACACTGATAGGCCGGCTAGTGTTGCCCGGTCGTAAAATATGCTTATAGATATTTTAATTTATGCAAATCATGTATTTACTATTACTATAGAGCAAATTCTCTATTGATTCTTATATTGTATCCAGTATATAGTCGTGCCCCCCTGTCCTGGCGCGGCTCAGTTGTAATATAGTCTTTAATATTATATATTAATTGATACATATTTCGTATGTATTATTATAAAATCTATATTATAGTGAGTATATCACTATTGTACTTAATATATAGTAGCGATTTCAAAAATAGAAACATAAGACTTGGGTGCCGCCAGATAGAATCGAAACCAAACCATATAACTATCCGGTCTCATTCGTTACAGTCTGACTAAAACCATACACATGCAAAAACGTAAAAAAAAAATAACGTTTTTAAAGATACGAATGTATATTTGCGCATGCGTAGAAATAACACGTTTAGTCGACTTACGCCAGCTGAGTTTCAATTTTTTCAATTTTGATTCCCTTAGCAGCTATTTTCACTATTTAAAAACCACATCGAATTTGTTCCACAGATCCAAACCCTCTATATATAGTTTTTAAGTCTGTAGACTAAAAATTAACTGAGGAGATTGGTAGAGATCGTTCCTCACAGAGACAAAGTCACTTTTATCTATATACTAGCAGGTCGCGTGGTGTTGCCCGATCATAAATATGCTTACATATGATATATTCATTTATGCAGGTTTCTTATTTATTATTAGAGATCCAATTCTCTATCGATTATTGTATTGTACCCCATATATAGTAGTGATTTCAAAAGTTAAAAATATGTCTTGAATATCATAAGCCAGAACATAAATTTAGACGTATTGGTCTCCACTATTATTCGTTATCATCTGAGCTAAGTCCATGCACATATAAAACTACCCCCCCAAAAAAAACATTGTTAAAGGTATATTTGCGTATGAGTAGAAGTAACACGTTTAGTCGACTTACGCCTGCCAAGTTCCATTTTTAAAAAAATAATTTAGGCGTCCTAGAAGCTATTATTACCTACTAAAAACCAAATCGAATTTGTTCCACACGTCCAAATCCCTTATATAGAAAGTTTAAAGTCTGTAGACTAAAAATTGACGGAGTACTTTAGTAGATACCATTTCGTACATAGACAAAGTCATAGTCAAAACATGAAGAAAAAAAAAAACATTACCCTGAACAAATTTCAAGAAAACTTTTTATGATTTGCATTGACAATGGCCGCTTTCGAACATCTGTAGCAGGTATAAACGTGTTCAAAATTCCGAGCTCAAATTAATGCAACCAAATACAAACAAAGAAGCATTTATTAATCGAACAGAGTAGAAAACAACATGGGAACATCTGTGTGGCGTACACAAATAGGCATAGATAACCTGAAACGCGTGTGTATTGAGTGTTCAGAAAAGTTCGTTAGTATTGTTGCATTTAAGTTCGTTTGTTGGTATTGTTGCATTTACGTAATGATTAACCTTCGCGATTAAAGATATTGTTGATGACGGAATCAAATTCTCTTATCTTGAGAATGCATGCATGTGTTCCGCGTTTGTGTTCGCAGAGCCATGTGCAAACACGTCCGTTCATCAACGGGTCCAGGCGACAAGAGATAGAATAGGAAGAAACGGAAGGTTTGAGTCAAATATCGCAATAACCAAAGGTCATGTCATGTCATCCGTCGCGTGCCAATTGACACTGCTTTACGTGTGTGCTAGACGCGCATAGCTTGCTTTGTGTCTGTTGGCTGGGAAATTCGATTCCCACAGTACTCCCCCCAGATAGCTGGAAGCTAAAAGTAGATAAAACTGAGAAAGCATGCACGTGTATACGCACAACAAAAAATATTAGAAGGTATGAAAGTCTGCGTATTTCCGAGGAAATATGACGTGTCGACCATTGTGAGTCATGCGCGTAGTAGGTGTAATGTACCTGACCAGCAATCGCCTGACCATGAGTTTGCTCCTACACCTGGCGACTATGCATCTTTCACAGTAAAGCACTATGGTAAAGCTACGATAATTTTTGATGGTTTCATTGGAGAACCAAACACTAAGGATATAACCCATCAGAGACGCTATCAAAATCGAATAAGTAACAAAATGAATATTGCTGAAGGAACGGCATTTGTCGGAAAAAGGAGGATTTTCTTTCGAATGTGGAAATCAAACAGTCTCTTATCAATCTCATTTCACAACGCATTAAACGCAGAAGTTGCCACGTAATACAAAGGGGGATGCAGATGTGACAATTGTTAAGGCAGCAGTGTCAATGTCATCCAACACAAGTACTAGTGTCATTGGCAAAGTATGATGCCCTTCGGAATTATCTCCAAGTGATGCTTTGGATGGAAAATGATGTGGCCATAGACACTGCTGAATGAGGATGGGAACTGCAAAACAACAGTCTAGTTTCAGTCTATAGTGGAATGGGGACATAAATGGATGGTCACATTCAATGCTGCCAAGACCAAACTGGTTTCCTTCAATAACTACAAGAAACCTTCTCTGCCACCAATAGCAATGGCCAGTGACTCCCTGTCTGAGAGTACATCTTTCAAACTGCTTGGCCTAACGTTCACAGGAAACATGAGTTGGAACAATTATATTGAAAACATTGCCAGGGCCGCTGCAAAAAAGGTAGGCTCTCTCTACCGTGCTAGAAAACTACTGACACCTGAAAGTATCCTGTATCTCTATAAGGCCACCTTTCGCCCATGTATGGAGTATTGTTGTTACATCTGGGCTGGTGCGTTTACTACTAGTCTCTCGCTCCTAGACAAGGTTAAAAAAAGAGTCGCCAACCTGATAGGCCCTGAACTGGCATCTAAGCTTCAGCCCCTGTCCCATCGACGAAACGTTGCATCCCTCTTCTTGTTCTACAAGTATTTTAATGGTGAATGCTCTGACGAACTGCAGACACTTGTGCCCTCGCGACGCAGCTAAATCCCACCCCACACAGTAGAGATCCCTAGGTGTAAAAGATCTTTCTACTCCAGAAGTTTCTTCCCCAGAACCGCTAGACTCTGGAATTCCATTCCAGGATCCTGCTTCCCTAACTGTACTGACATGCAGAAGTTCAAGTGCAACGTGAACCGACATCTTGCTGCCCAAATCCCTACATAGTGCCCCAGTAGTTGCTGACCCTGATAGTAGCCCCCTACACCTGAGTGGCAATGTGCCTTGTTTGGGGTGAAAATGTAATAATAAAAGAAAGTACTTCACCTGCACCAAAAACATTTCTGAAAATAATTCACTACAACTATTCTAGTGGTTAGAGTACACCTCGACGAACTTGCAAAAGACACGGCTTATACGTTCATGGGTATGCGGGCCATGTCAAGAACGGCATTGTGACAATATGAGCGAGGAAGCAATATCTGATGATGAAAATAGTGACAATTGAACTGATACAGTTATTCAGTGATGAGATACGGTTTAAAATGCACTGTGTAATCTATAATCTTTGCAAATGTACATGTATGTTATGATGTCATTGATGACGTCATGACCTCGCCTGTCCTTGTAGTTGGTATAAAACTTTGTATAAACATTGTTATATCAAAATATATAGTATATGCAACCTCTTCTGTAAGCAACAGCTACAGCTTTGAAATATGGAAATATTGGTTATTTTTAGTGCTATGGCTGGGATCGTTTTATGTCGTCATAGTAAGGAGCTTTTGTGGTGATCAGATTTTGGTAAAATTTTAGCATGTTTTCCCCACATGTAATAGTAATAAAGAAAGTCATAAAACGCTTTCTTGGAATTTGTTCATGGCCAAACCGTATTTTGACTGGACTATCACTTCTCCCCCCCTCTCTCTCTCACTCTCACTCTCTCTCTCTCTCTCTCTCTCTCTCTCTCTCTATATATATATATATATATATATATATATATATATACACACACACACGAGCCGGGATAAACCAGTGTTAGAGCGTGATCTCCTAAGCGGAATCTACGACTCGACTGATTGGCAGTTCCTCCCTACGTTGCTCGCAATATAGAAATAATAAAAAAAAATATATAAAAGGACATGGAGGCCGTGAGAATTACTGCCTTTGTGATAACTGGTCCAAGATTAGTTATCCTTGCAATTAAACTCATAATTGAATAATGTTAAAAACTTCATTCGTAATGGTTACACGTAGAATTTGATTAATTATATATAAATAAAATAGGAGACGTATGTGTGTGTAAATAACTAACAGGTAAACTCTTAAACTACTGGTCACATAGCACTGAAATTCTCAGGAAATAATATTCATGCACCAAGGGTGGTTTATAGCGAATAATATCTTTGTTTACATGCATGTATATTGCATACAGACATCGACAAATTTGCATGAAAAATGTTCATTAACCATTGGCTGACATTTTCGTTTTGTATGCGTACATTCGGTCCATTCCTTCAATTTTTTTTATCAGGTTAGAACACTCGTTTTTTTTTTTTTTTTTTTTTTTTTTTCATTTCGATTCTAACTGATACATCAACTCATTTTTTATGCCTTTGTATAAAAAAAATTAAATCATACGTAAATTTTCCTCGCGGTTTCAAATTTGTAAATATGAAAAGAAACCTATATATCACTTTTACGATCTCATATTTACTTTATTTCATACATCTTTTTAAGATGGGGAGGGATGACTCACAGAATACGGACCATGCTGAAATAATAACATTATTATTTAAAAAGTCATTCTTAATATGGGGAGGGGAAGGTATTATTTAAACTTTTCTGTACTTTCAACTAACAATTTATTAAATAAGAAACTGACATGTATTAACTCTATTTTTGTTTAGTTAACATTAAGTATCTGTTTCTCAATCCAATTTCTTGATTAGTTTATTGTAAAGCAAGTGTTGCCTAATTACTAACTGCACTTTGAAATATTTATTTTTTTGAGTGGCATGAATTTTAAATAAGGTGCTTCTACAGTGTAGTACCCATATTAAAATAATACAAACAATTTATAGTGAATTCATGTATTTCGAAAAACTGCTGAGTAATTTTACCGAAGTGACGTCATGTGTTGATGATGATAGTGGTGGTGGTGGTGGTAGTGGGGGTGGGGAAACAAGCACGATTATGTGGCTTTTAAAGTACTCTGGAGGCAGCCAGGGATTACCAAACCTTCTTTTTTTTTTTAGGTGTGGTGAATTAGTCCCTGTTTATTCTCCCAAGCATTACCATCAGGTTTTCTGTTTATGGAGAGGGGGCCAGTAGATGATTTCGCTTAAATACTGCGTCAGAACAGATACTACACTTTGATCTTAGCCAAAAGGCTAAGTAAGCGTAATATACTTTTCTACCAGGCATTACCTCCTCCTTAAAAACACACAAACTAACCGACACAGCATATATTTTAAGAGGTGGGGTGGGGAATATGGAGTAAGTACCGGAAATGGCTGAAGCAGTTTATGATCTCATAAATACTTTATTTCATATATATTTTTTAAGGAAATAGGGATACGAAGTCGGGCCCGAAAACGGCTGAAGCAATTTACGATCTCAAAATTACTTTATTTCACATATATTTTTAACAGTGAGGAAGCGGGGATATAGTGTCAGTCAGAGAAATTGCTGAAACAGTTTACGATCTCCAAATTACTTTATTTCATATATATTTATAAGAGATAGGGGGTATGAAGTCAGTCCAAAAAAATGGCTGAGGCAGTTTATGATCTAAAGTTTCTTTATTTCATATCTATTTTTAAGAGAGGGGAGGGTGATATGGAGTCAGTCCCAGAAATGGCTGAATCAATTTACGATCTCAAAGTTTCTTTATTTTTAAAAATTTATTTTTAAGAGAGATGAGATGATATGGAATCAGTCCCGGAAATGGTTGTAGAACTTTATGATCTCATATTTACTTTATTTCATATATATTTTTAAGACGGGGTGGGGTGGGGTGGGGGGAACTGACATACGGAATACGGACTATGCTGAAATAATAACATTATTTAGAAAGCCATTCTTAATATGGGGTATCTTTTTAACTATTCTGTACTTTCACCTAACAATTTAATAAATAAAAAACTGACATATGAAATACGGACCGTGCTGAAATAATAACGTTATAATTTAGAAAGTCATCCTTAATATAGGGAGAGGATGGTATTTTTGTAAAGTATACTGTACTTTCACCTAACAATCTATTAAATAAGAAACTGACATACAGAATACGGACTGTATTGAAATAATATTTACATATTTATTTGGAAAATCTGCCGAGTCCTATTGTAGAAATTATATAATTTCGCTTAAAATTATTGTGTCGGTGATGGTTGTGGTGGGAAAAGAAACGAATTTTCTGTTGAAGCAAGCGTTACCTAATCACTAACCAAGACAAAGTATTTATGTATCTATTTGGAAATTCTAACAGTGAATTTATTTTTCTTAAAATTATGATGACCTTGGTGGGTAGAGAAATTAGTTCATATATATTGCACAATACCTGTCGAGAGAACGTTAAATTGTTTCATATATATATTTACATTACCCGTCAGAGGGTAAGAAAATGATTTAATATATGTGTTGTACATTATCAGTCCTAGGAATTGTAAAATTATTTAATGTTCATGCTGTTAATCACATGTTCTAGGGAAGTTAAAATTATTTCATACATAATTTGTGTAATTTATGTCCTAGGTTAGGTAAAGTATTCGTTTGCTCGAGACAGCACATGATATATAGACATAAAACATTCCTCTCTTCTAAGAGTAACAGATATGTTCAAACTTCATTTTCCTCATTGTTTTATACGGCCCCGAGCAACGCCGAGTGGGCCTGCTAGTTAATTATAAAATTAAAAAATATAATTCTCCCATTGCTTTTGGTCCCTCCAAGTGTCCAGTTTATTTAAAGATTCCTTGGATTGGGGATGTCAGTCAGTTTTTAGGTAGACGGGTAATTAAGTTTGTGTCTAATTGTTTCCCGCCAGTTGTATTACACATGGTTTTTGGTATCCAGTCTATTTCCCTTGGTCTCGAACTATGGTTTGCCTTACATCTCACCACGTAATGTAATTTATAGTTTTAATTGCCAGTGTGCTGCGATCTACATGGGACGAGCCTCTTTACATTTGCAGACACGTATCAACCAACATATACTATCAGAAATTAGACTGGGTAAGCCACGTCTCCCTCGCTCGTCTTTCACCTTAGAACCTGTTATTGGTCAACACATCCTTGAAAACCCAATGTGTGCCAATATGTATACAATGGAATGCTTTAGGATCTTGCACCAGGCTGACTCTTAAAATCATTTAAGGATTTTAGAGTCAGTCTCGATTCTTTCAAGAAAACCTTCTCTCTGTCGACAGACAGAATTTATTAAGTCGTTGGTCTTATTCGAGGATACATTTTAACTCTCCCTTTACCCTTTGTCATATTTGTAAATATATTTTATCAAATTGTACATAACAATTTACTTGATTTATATTCCCATTCATAATTTATTTTTTATTTTTTTATTTATTTATTTCTGCTCTCGATAGCATTTACACGAATATCCCCTTAGATATTATGCGATATTGTTCTTTTTTAGTATTTGATAAACCAACGATTAACTCTTGCTGAGTTTGTTAGCGAAATGGATCTCTAGTCTTTTTCCGTTCATTATATTCAAAGCGTTTTTCAAGTTTTGTACCCTAAAACGGTTATGGCAACATGATGGCACTCCATATTTATTTATTTACACACACATACACACACATACACACACAGACACAGACAGACAGACACACACACACACAGGAGAGAATTTGAATGTCTAGAAAACACTATCCTCGAGTGCCTAAGGTCTTTATACACGGAAGTTTGTTAGCACAACCTAGCATGAGGACACTTTTCCCTACAATATGACTAAATATTCAAAATTATTATTCGCGACCCAAATGAGATCTCCTCAGTATGGCTAGATAACATTGGCTTGTACAAGGAATAGTGCACCTTCTCCAAGTGATGTCACCTTAAGTAGCAGCACGAAGCTGGATACTCGACCAGACTAGATGAATTCTTGTCCTTGAATCCAATAAGATCAAGAGAGCACAAGAGAGCTATAACATATTTAAATGGTCAATTAAGGAGAGGACAATTATGTTCTTAACTTCTTTACTAACTCAGTGTTTGAGATGTAAAAGGGGAAATTTAATGGAATATTCGAATATATATGTATCTCGTATACAGATCACTTGTGGGCTCCTAGGAAGGGGGGGGGGCTTGATTTCTGAGAACTTCGACTGAAGTGAAAATGGAATAAAAAAGATTATATATATATATATATATATATATATATATATATATATATATATATATAGATAGATAGATATAGCTTTGTTTGATAAAAATTCAATATGGTGTAATGGAAAAATATAAAGGTATCTCCAGCTTCTCTTCCAATTTTCGGATTTTCACCATGTCAAACCACATTTCAATTTCATTTTGACGGATTGATTGTTGCTATTTCTTCTGATGAGTTAAGGGCAAAATAGATTCACTAATTGATATAATAATTAAGTGATTGATTTTGCGCTACGAAACAGATACCGTCAAGAATTGTATAAATCAACCGATTTAAAGGAATAAATTATAAGATGGTCAACATAATGAATTTTGGAATATAAATTTTTTTTATTTATTCTATATATTGCTCTGTAATCACATTGAGCTTCTTATATAAGGATTGATATATAATAAGAAAATATATTTCTACATAAATATATATTATTTTCTTCCTTTGAAGATTTTAACGCTGGGTATGGGGCAGTCAAACCAACTGCCAACATTGCTCTGCTCTTTTTAGTATCCTCGTTGTTCAGTGTGTGTGTGTGTATGTTTGTGTGCAGTTAGGCAGCATAATTTTATTTAGGCAAATATTAATTACACTGGTCAACAACAAATTTGTTGTCTGTGTTTTTTTTCAGCTAATTTAGGATAAATCTGATGGGCTGAATTAAAAAAATCACATTGGTTTTGCGCAATAAGGTCAAGATTTTGAGCTATGGCCACATGTTTTTTTTTCTAGTATTATATAGCGTTTATATAACGGTACCAATCAGTCTATTGCGAAACTGTTGATGTGTATGCATAACGCCTAAATAACAATACAGTTCCCAATCGTCTATATAAATATGCTGCATATATAATGCGGTTGTATACGTGTATGTGGCTCGTGTCGTCGAGTGGATATATATGCGTGTGTATCGGTGTTTAGACATTCAACAAAGAGTTCGCCAAACGCGGGTAATATTTAGGGCTATGACAACAGAATATTCTTTTCTTTGTTTTGATTCTTAGGTATATATCCATTGATATATGTTTTTATGTACAGTGATGTCGATCTCGGTTGATTAATTGTGTCTAACCGTGTCGGATATATACTCGAGAGTCAAATCAATGAAAAGACTATGCTGTTGTCATAGTCCTAGTAATAACGTACAGGGGACAGTTCTTTTACAAAAGTAGGAATAAACATCTTTGTCTGTGGCATGCCTTCTTGAATAGTTCTTTGACATGCTGTACTGAAATTGAAGACATTTCCCTCCAAAGAAACACCATTAGACAAAGTTATTATTTTCCCATATAACGTTTATTTCCATGACGTTCCGATTCTTGGTTTTGGCACGCTTTTCTGTTATTTCTCCATCGCTCTGGTCGGTCAGTTGAAATGTTTTCACAACTGACGGACAACTCTCTAACTGTGTGTGTGTGTGTGTGTGTGTGTGTGTCTCTCTCTCTCTCTCTCTCTCTCTCTCTCTCCAAGTATCTAATTTTCCACTCTGACTCTCTGATCTGACTATCCTGTCGTGTGTTCCGTCAATATATGATAACCCTTCCGCTGTTCGTTAAACTGACGTCACACAAAGAGGCCAGTCCTTATTATCCAGGTCATCCCATTTTTTTAATATAAATCAAATTAAAAAAAAAAGTGTCTGGTTTTAATGCATCTAAAACTAAGTTTCTCTCTTTTCGTCACAATCGCTCTGAGCCCCATCTGGCCATAATTGAAATGAATGGAACTCGTCTTGAGGAAGCTTGACAAGCTTCTGGGACTGAACTTAACTCCTGATCTGAAAATGAACACATACATCAAATCTGTTGCCAAGATCGCTGGAAAAATGATTTGATCACTTTACTGCTCCAGTAGGTATTTCACTGCCGATGCATTCCTCTATCTGTATAAGAGCCAGGTATACCCTAAAATAGAGTACTATTACTACATCTGGACAGGAGCTGCTCGGCGCGCCGTATCCAGCCTTAATAGAGTTTAAAAATGGCTTCGAAACCTAGTAGATGATGCCCTTTTCTCTTCCCTGCAACCACTTTCCCACAGAAGAAACGTCGCGAGCCTGTCTCTGCTCTATCATTATTTTCATGGCAAGTGCTCGATTGAACTCCAATCTATGGTCTCCCTTGCCAAATAACACTCGACTAGTTACAACCACTATATACGATTTCCTTACTCTCTAGCTGTGTCTAAATCTAAACAGTGATTCCATGAACAACGTTTCTTTCCCAGACCTGTCCGCCTGTGGAGCACTGTTCCGCAGGCCTGCTTCAGGTTAAATACAACGTGGTAGCCTTCAAATCCAATGTAAAAAAGTTCATGTTGAGTCGTTCCCAGAAATAATCAAATTCTACCCAATTTACACGATTAACGATCACTACACTGCCACCTTTGAAACAAGTCTTTTCTGCTTAACTTACATTCTCGTATTTTGTCATTGTTCTTAAAGTCCTTTTGTAACATACTTTATCTTAATAAAATACTTTTGGCGGCTTACTGCTGTCCGGGAGTTCAATATTTAACACGGTGGATGAGAAGCAATCGTGTTGAGAACAGAGAAGATTACCACTGCCAAGGAATAATTTTTAAAGAGTAGTTGTAAATTTGATCTATAGTAACAAATATCAAACTAATTGACGGGAGAAAAAAAAACAAAACAAAAAAAAAAAACGTGCGGCGTTGGCCGAATCGTAAAGTTTATGCTTGGGAATTTGTAAAGTTTAAATGACCTGCGGTAAATCTGACTCGAAGGTCACAATAAAATGACGTATGCTTACAAGTTGACATTACCCGGCAGATCCGACGTTACAGTTCTTATGTACTTTTAGGAATTATAAATGAAATATTTGTGCCGAACAATTTGTCTAATACATGCGGTACATGGCGCGCGAATCGCCCCCCCTCTTTTTCTCTCCCAGCTCTACGCCCATATTATAAACTCGCGTCTCCCCTCCCACCTCCTCTCTCTCTCCACTATGTCTCTCCACACTTTGTCTCCCAACTCTCTCCCCAGCGTCTTCTTCTTTCTATCACTCTCTTCGTAATTGTATGCACGTACGTGTGCCCGTGTACGTGAGAGAACGCAGTCAAGATGTCATGTTGCCATTAATTCCCGAATAGCCATAAATCCTAAATATCCAGATGTGCCAACCGCGAATCTAGGACGTTTTAGCCAACGGACTTTCTGGCAAACAGACTTTTAAATCAATGCACGAAATACGTAAAAATAAATAAATAAATAAATAAATATAATAAATAACAAAATAAAAAAATAAATTAAAAAACAATAATGTGTAAATTAAAATACGATACTAGGTTACATAGTTTAATAAAACATAGTCAACTTTTAGTATTGTTTTCAATGTAGTTGACAAAATAGATGTCTTAACTCTTTTCAGGTTATTTAATGCTGGATTTTGTCATCGCAGGTAAAGTTTTTTTTTAAATCTCTTTTTTTTTCTTTTTATTTACTTGATTTGTTTTACGGCATATCAAACCTCTTAGAGTTATTTAATGCCGAATCCGGCCATGTGGTAGTGTTGTTTTAAAACGTATAAATCCTATTTTTTTTTTTTTGAAAAGTTAATTCCGAAATCAGTATTTGACGCATCTTTTTTTCCGAAATCAGTATTTGACGCATCTTTTTTTCCGAAATCAGTATTTGAAGCAATCTTTTAATTCCGAAATCAGTATTTGAAGCAATTTTTTTCGGGTTATTTAATGCTGAACCCAGTAATTTGGCCGTTTTATTTTACGGCATACCAATCCTTTTGGGGTAACTTAAACCGAATCTTGTAAGTTAGTGGTTTTGGCCTACGACATATATTTCCTCTTTTTCTTTTGTAAATGCTGAATCCAATAATTTGGGGCATTTATTTTACGATATATACCCCACTTTTGGCTACTTAATGCCGAATCCAGTGATTTGGTACTTTTATTTTACTGCATGTCACGCTTTTTCGAGTTAGTTAATGTCGAATACATTCATTTGGTAATTTTGTTTTATGATATATCAATTATTTTTGAGTTATTTCACGCCAGATCCAATGATTTCATGGGTTTGTTTTACGATATACACATCCATTATTTATTTTACTTTATATCAGACGTTTTCAGATTATTTAGTCCCGAATCAAGTCATTTTATGCACCAACTTTTTAATATCTTCAAATATGTATCCTGCTATTTGTTTGGGTTGTTTTGTCTTACGACATATCAATCCTTTTATTCACAGTGTTTCTATTTTCTGATTATTTTAATGCCGAATCCAATTCTTTGATTACTTTCAGCAGTATATTAATCCTTTTTCGGCATTAAGCCTCTTATATCTGAAACTTCACGCTTTGTGGTTTTGCATATTAATTGTTGCTACTTATACAGAATAATGAGCGTGCTGTCGTAAATTTTCTGGGCTATTTACGTAAACCTCGAAAGGCACACACACACGCACGCACGCACGCACGCACGCACGCACGCACGCACACACACACTGAAATAGCACCAGACAAGAAACTATTCATTTGCTATTATTGGTTTATTATAAAAAAAACTCAATATAAATATTTCAGTTCGAAAAAAATCTATAAAAAAGAAAATAATAAAAACCACATTTTTTGTTTGCTATCAGTGGTTTGTTATTAAAAAAAATTATTAATTAAACTTATCTTAAAATACGTGTTCCTTTTTTCTTAAATTGTCCAATAATTTTTCATTGTATTTTCTTCGTAAAAGCAAAAACTATTGTTTTCATTTTTCAATCAAATTTTACATTGAATTATCTTCGTAATAAAAGAAATAATATATTTCTCATTGAAAATATTAGCAGCGTTTGAGCCATAATAAACAAAATAAAAGCAAATAAACAACAACAATAACAACAACAACAACAAAAAAAAAAAAAAAAAAAAAAACCTAAAGGAGAAAAACAAAAAAACAAAACAAAAATCTCACGGAATTTTCGTCCGGCACCTTCCGGCGGTTTACATAAACTGCCTGATAAAATAAATAAGATAAAATTCCAACGATAGCACCGTCCTTATTTTGCATAAGTACTAAAAGTAAGTTCTATGAATGAATGATCTGTATATTAATTGTTTTCTAAGCATATGTTTTGTCAATAAACAGTCTGAGAATAATTAAGCCAGAGGTGGGACCACCTCGAATCAGAATGGGATTAGAAGCAATATTAACCATTTTATTCATAGCCGACGTTTCTCGGGTATTTTATATATATATATATATATATATATATATATATATATACATATATATATATATATATATGTATCATAATGTTTTTAGGGATACAAATATTGCAATTAGGAAAGGAAGACTTTTATGATTCATGATTAAAAGTAAATTTGTATATATATAAATATATATATATATATATATATTCCTTTAATCTTCTCTCCAAAAAAAGGGGGGGAGGGGGAACAGGAGAGGAAAGAAAGAGAAATGGAGAGCCAGCTGACCGGTTTCGACCTTCGCTTCTCAAAGCTGTATCGAGGGAATTTTTAAACCAAAGAATAAAAAAGCGATTAAAATTGCGTTTTATTCAATTTACGGGGAGAGAAAAAAAAAGTGGGAAAACGATTAAAATAAAACAGCGTTATGGTCGAATACCCTAGAGATTAATCACGTTCAAACCCAGGAGGCATTCCCTGTGCTTGCAAAGAGAAGGTTTTCTAAGTCGAACGTGAATAGCCTCCAAGATCTTAAGGTGATATAATGAATGAGCACGACTAAGAATAGAAAAAGAGTCCGTGCTAAAGTTCGTTGCACAAGTAAATGATCAGTAATTGAGGACCCGTATGTGTTAGTAACAACGTCAGTTGCCCGATAGGTTCCATTCCTAATTTTACTGAGTACATGTTGTTGGATTCTTCCATCGAATCTTAATGTCGTTCGACCCAAGTAGTTGGCACCGCAACCACATTCAAAATTGTAAATAACGTTACTATTATGGTGTGGGAGGGTAGCACATCTTTTCGAGAAGATAGTAATAAAGTTCTCGTAGAGAACACAACACGCCCATTGGCAGCAAAATAACATCCATGACCTGCTGAACTTATTTGTTTGGTAAATTTCTCACTTACTGTTCACTTAAGCTAAATTCGAATACACTTTACTTATTTTCGGATAATCAAAAACAGCTTTTTCTTTAAAAACCATTAATGTAATGTTTCTTTTTAAATCAATATTATAGTTCTTTTAGTCTGTGTGTCTGTTCCACTTTTTCTCGAAAACTACAGATCCGATTTGGCTGAAATTTTGTATAGACATTTGTTATGATAAGGTGCAGCGAACTAAGTATTATAGTATCCGTTCCATGCACAGTTGGGGATTAATAGGAATTAGTCACCATAATATCACATATACTCTGGAAGATTTCTCGGAAACTATTGAGCCATCTGACTGAAATTTTGTATGGACATTTGTTATATTAAGGTGCAGAATTATAGTATCCGTTCGATGCATAGTTGGGGATTAATAGGGATTAGTATTAATGCAAAAATGAGCACAAATGTAACTATATTTCAACTATCAATTTGGCATAAAAGCATTCATTCTAAATCAATCGACTATCACATTTGCCCGTTTTTAATAAGCTAAAAAAATATAGTGTTGTTATTATGCTATGTTAATTTCTTTAAATTTCTAAAGCACGTATTCAATTAAAGAATATGTTTGATTCGAATTCGATTAACATCATAAAAACCACTGCCTTAGAAATGTGTATTCTGCCTATTCGCATTTTTTGTCAACCAATCACGTTTCTATTTGCCTATGAACAAATTCCCCAAAACAACATAATATATCGATTACGTTGAGTGGACGTTTTAGCTAGACATCGGATGAAGCTAGCATTATTTGTTTACTTGTTTTTTTTATTATTATAAAACTTGCAATATTTGGCGTTGGTAGGGAATGGACGAAGAATTCCCTGTCCTAAAGCAGCAGCACAAAATCCCATCTTATCGAATTGTTTTCGAAATTTACTCCAAAATCAATCAAGTTGTTTCAATGGGCACTTCTGTGAAATTCAAGTTGATTTTAATAAAATTACATCTAGAAAATTGACGGATAAGAAATCTAAATGAATTCAGGTTATTTAATGCTAAATCCAGTAATTTTATGGTTTTGCTTTACGGCATATCAATCCTTTTTGAGTTAGTTAATGCGGAATCCAGTCACTTGGTGTTTTTTTTTACAACATATCAATTTTATTCAGGTTAACGACGAATCAAATATTTTACGGAATTAAATTATTTTGTAATAGGATTTTAAACACATTATTTTTGCTTTCAGTAAATATTCGCGCAATAAAAAAATATAAATTCATTGTGTGATTATCAGAGTTACGGGTTATAAGTGTACGAGAAATACACATACATACGTGAAGTTATCGCATAGATTTAAATGCAAGGAAAGTGAAAAAATTATCTGGAAATTACAATTTTTTTAAAAAGAAAATAATGTCAAAAAATACCCATTTAATCTATAATACTTTTATAATAAACTGGTGATACCTCTCCAGTGTTGTGAGGCAGTCTTTTTTACTGTACAGGCAACTCACATTATTGACGATGTCTTTTTCGTACGGCTTCCATAGACAGGATTATTGAAAAATCTTTGTTTTCTCTCAGCTCGAAAAATGTAACGTTATTCGGAATCTCGACTCATACTTCTGTTTTGTCTAATATATCAACTCTCTTTTTGTGCTTTGACTTTACATGTCACACACCTCTGGGAACGATTCTGTTTTGCAAATTTGGGTCATTATGACGTGCACTCAATGTGCATATATGCAAAAACCATACTATATTATGCCGTTCTTTTAACAATGTATTATTGCATAGCATTATTAAGATTAATTATTATTTCATCTTAAACTAAAAAATTAAGTACGAAAGAAACCCATTTTAGCTAATCTGTTCGAAGGAATATTCTTTGTCTCTCCCATTGTGAACGAATCTTTCTCCCTAATAAAACCTTTAAATTCGCCAAAACGTCTCATTGTATTTCCATGCATGAGTTAAACGGCCACTTGACGATGCAACTATACAGATTAACGGTCACGTATACGGAAAGCGACGATAGAAAGAATGATGACCAGACTGTATATAAAAACTTATTTAATTAAACTGTTCCTTGATCGCTCACCGACGATAGCCCACAAGTGCAGCGAGTACGTGTTTGTCGGAAACATGTTCGCCCCTCTTTTAAACGCCTTTTTTTGTGTATGAAAATCTTACAAACGTTTCTTCCCTGTTTTTTTCTTTTTCAAAGGAAAAATATCTAAAATTTGAAATTACAATCGCATTTAAAGCAGCAAAACACGTAGTTGTTGATGATTCCATTGGTCGCCATCCTGGAGTATCTGTCCGGCGACTGCATTAATAGTTCATGTATTTTTGGCGGGATTATATTTCACTTAGAAAAGCAACGCATCGCCGTCAATGGCGCTACGTTTATGATTGTTGGAATTCTCGATATTTAAGTACATCTCTCTCTCTCTCTCTCTCTCTCTCTCTCTCTCTCTCTCTCTCTCTCTCTCTCTCTATATATATATATATATATATATATATATATATATATATAACGTGTGAAAAGAGTGACGTCTTTGCTGTTGCGCCCATCACCGAAGCGGAAGTGATGAATTTTTAAAATTAAGGCTAGTCAATCGAAAAGATGGGATTACTTTCGAAAATATCGGCAAAAAAAAACAAACAAACAAAAAAAAAAACGATCCATCACTGTAGAAAAGTGTCCAGTTGAGAGTGAACGAATTAATGTTTTAGCCAATTTTTCGATATTTTTCGTCCGAAGGGTCGTGTTGCAAAACGATTCCGATCTCGTGAAAAGCCGTCGCCTCTATCGAAAGTTTTAGGCATACATACATACATACATACATACATACATACATACATACATACATACATACATACATTTAAACAAACAGGTGAGATTTATATCATAGAAGGTGACTATTGATCAAATTTAATGCAACTCTGAAACATTTGATTTTTCAACTAAGTAGTTATGTTTATAATATGACCACCCCATACAACTCTTCAAATATTCCAAAGAAGTGGAATATAGAGGGAATATTTTTTAATATTTAATAACTATTGTTAAAATTCTACTGCCTTTACATAAAGCTAAATAAAACTTATTGCAGTTAACAGATGTATTAAAAAATTATAATGTTCAGTTCATTAGTTTAGGAACGAATCATCTACATAAAAACATACAAACATTTAATTTGACACCGATTAAAACATAATTTGCAAGAGAGATTACTTTATCATATTAAGAATTTGGCTTAGAAATATAATTAAAAGTTTTTCCTCCTTTTCTGTTTTTTCTCCATCATACTTGTTTATTCTTAACGAAACGTGCAAATTTTAATAAGATTTTAATGTTCATATATTACTAGCAGGAGATATGATGTTGTCCGAGATTGAACAAATGTTCCACACTTCCAACATTTTTATTTTCATCAAAATCGGTAGAATCGCTCATTTTTTTTAACCAAATCGATTGATAGCCTGTTCTAATCGGGGACCCACTGAGTGCACCGAAAGGAAGCAGTGACTTAGTCCACAATACATTTTAGTCTACATTGTACTGTAGAGAACTTACTGTTGATATTATAATATCATATATAATTGCTAGAATTAAAGTCTAAAATGCAAAACTCAAGTATCATGGTTTGGTTGTGCTCTAAACAAAAAAAACATTTATTTCGAACACACCCCTGTGTTATCAAAGAACACACTGTTGGCTTTATACACCGGGTCATTCTGGCTGCGCGATGATAAAAACTTTCAAATGTAGTTGTGATGTTAGGCTGCATAAGGGTGTCAACTTTGGTCCAAATTACACTTCCTTCTATGATCGGAATTTTTAATTATCGATTTTCGATACTTATCGAAGGCATTCCGATGCAAAACCCATGTAAGAACACTCTCAGACACATAAAGTACATTTGTGTGAACTTTCAAAGTTTTAAATACACTATAAATAAGTATCGCACTATCGACCAAGCCTCACCCTCTGCCCTGTCACCACAATGTTGCGTATCAGTGCCTTTTTTACAAGTACTTTAATGCAATTTGCTCTAAGGAACGTTGAGCAATTGCTCCCCACCTTCTCTGACGTACAACTAACCAGACAAGCACCAAAATCCTACGCATTCACTGTCTAGGTTCACAGATATCGGCGAACCTTCTACTCAGACTGCTAGGACCTAGAATCCCACCCGTTTCCTGCTTCCTTGACTGTACTAACTTGCAGAAATTTAAATGTAATGTGAACAAATATCTTGCTGCTCAACTCTCCATTATCCTCTGTCAGATAGGATCCCAAAGTATGTTCCAAATGTCAATATGCCATGTTTAGAGTGAAAATGAGTAAAAAAAAATAAATAAAAATAAAAAAATAAAAATTCCATGACATTGACAGTAAATTTCCAAATCAAAATTGCACAGAGAATGAACTAAATATGAGAATTAGCAAGATCTGAGCCGAATAAGATGAAAGCAATTTGAAAGTCAAATCTTCCTCCGAAGATATCACGTGACTTCTTTTAAAGTCATTGTCACATCAGTTCTTTTATATTGAAGTAATACCTGGAGTTCCACCAAACGATGGGGGACAGCACCACACGAGGCAATAACTCAGCCGTAGTGAAAGAGAAAAAAAAAATCAAATAATCTTATCACTGCTGGAGACCTAAGGATGAAATCGTCAGGGATGTTCTTTGGCGGATGCTGAAACAGCGATGTGTTTCAGTGGGGAGATCACACAGAACCTGCATCAAACAACTATCAAAGGACTCAAATGCACCTATGAAGATTTACATGGTATGATGAAGAATTGGTGAGGTACATACTCGTCGGAACCACAACACTCTAGAGTAATACAGAACATGACTTTGATCCGACGTTAACACCGAAACATAAATTGCTTTATGTAGACAACTTTAAGTGTTTATATAAAATATATTATTTTACTTTGCATTCAGAACTTTTAAAACAATATCAGTCATCATTTCATTTTTTCAATACTTTTGAATTCATTCTATAATGTATGTGTATATGTGTGTACCCGAACTATATATATATATATATATATATATATATATATATATATATATATATATTATTTGGTTTTACATAAGCATTAATATGTCGCTAGACATTCATGAGCATGTTTCGGTCAACTAGTTACTAGTTACTAGAGACCTCCTCAGGCTATATAGCTTATACAAAAAGTAAGTCCGTAATGAAAATCGTTTTTATTTTTTATTTTTATTGTTAATAACCTGTAATGTGACCTCCACATAATAATTTCTTGTAACCTTGTAACGATTTTCATTATGGAGTTAACTTTTGTATAAGCTATATCGCCTAAAGAGGTCTCTAGTTACTAGTAACTAGCTGACCGAAACATTCTCATGAATGTGTAGCAACATATTTATGGTTATGCAAAAACAAATAAAAGGGATATCTTGCTCTTTGAGCACTCTTGTATTAAAAACTTCGTTGGTTACTTTACCTCTGGAAAATATTAACCTGATATATATATATATATATATATATATATATATATATACACACATATATATATATTCAGACATTTAAATAGGTATATATATATATATATATATATACATATATACGAACAAACAGTTAATAAAACATGTTAAAAACACTTTGAAATGAGTTAAAAACATATTTAATCTGAAAAGGAAACACTAGATAATTTTATTTTATTTTATTTTATTATATATATATATATATGTATATATATATATATTCAGGTTTATATATATTTTATCTATATTAATAATGTAGGCGCAAAACTCCCCCCCCCTGGAAAAAGTATCGTAGGTTTGCATCAACTACATACAAATTCAATACAGCTAGCCACTATCTTTTGTAGCTTTCGAACACCTTTGCAGACACATTAAAGCGTGGTAATAAGATTTTACATTACATTCTCGGAGCAACACCATCACAATCGCAGCATCGTTAGATGAAGGGATGCCTATTTTTTCCTTTAAATATCTAGATCCACCACCGCCATCAGTTGACACCGGGAGGAAGTCTAAACGTCCACAGATTCAATGGTTACACTGACTGAGTTGGCAGAGTGCTTGCCTCGCTTGCAAGAGGCTGGGGTTTCGAATTCTGAGTTCGGATGTGTCTATCTGATGAGCCCAAATGAGGGCCAAAATCGAGTCTTGGACTTCCGGTTTGGTGACGTAATGGCTCTGTTTTGGCCGTGGAATATGTATATATATATATATATATATATATATATATATATATATAATAGGTGTAGTAGACTTATGTTATATATGTTCTATAACGACATACATGTTGAATAGTGGGGGTTATCTTTTCTGTATATTCATGTACGTGTAAATGCGTGTATGTATATACGTCGTGTCATTTAGTTGATCGTCTAGTGTGTATATTTTAACATTTAAGCAACAGTTCTAATGGGAAACGATTAACGTGGACGTATCGAAACAGTTGTAGACAAACAGTTATTTTTAACAGATGCAAATAACATATATTATTTACGAACATTTATTTTCATGATCCGGTCGGCATCTTCAGAGATTACACGTTTTTACATTTTGGAATGCCTTAAATGACGCTGCTCCTTGCGTCATAGAGTTGTCCGCCCTCTCTGATGTCCAGCTAACGACTGGCTAGAATCTTCCCAAATCTACATTTCATCACGTGTCTCATTACGTATCTCAAACAAATAGCTGATGTCACCCCAATCTAGTTATTTGTTTGAGCAAACCCAAAATCATGTTTACATCTATTTTTTATTTTCACATTCCTTTTGCGATATTAGTATATTATATACTAACCATTTTTTCCCAATTTAATTGTTTATTTTTCTAATCATAATGATCCAGCGACCCGCCGCTGCTCGAATCAATTAATATTAATAATAATAATAATAATAATAATAATAATAATAATAATAATAATAATAATAATAATAATAATAATAATAATAATGTTTTGACCCTTGGTCCTGCTTGCCACAGTTAACACAGGTACTACGCTATGGTCACATCCCAAAGGGTCACAACATTACACTCCTTTCACCCCTATTTTAAAAAATGTACGGCATATATTTTTCCCATACGCACTATCCTATCTATCTATCTATCTATCTATCTATCTATCTATCTATATCTATATCTATATATATATATATATATATATATATATATATATATACATACATATACATATACATATATATATACATATACATATATATATATATATATATATATATATATATATATATATATATATTAGTTTTAATGAAATGTCTTCGGAATACTAAAATCATTTTCGAATTTCATTTGAGTCACGAACTGTAATTATTTTCATTGTATATGAATCTAAAATTAAAAATGTTATTTTAAGTCGACCCGCATTAGTTATGTTTGTACGTTTTTAAAAGACAACAACCAAGAAAGTGTGAATATGTGCTCGAATTCAAATAGTTTAATTTAGTAGACACGATTTTTAATTTTGTAATTTTTAATTTCTAACAACGTTTCATCGAATAAGCATTTCTGGATGCAAACGATGAACATCGTGCAGTGCATGTAACTGAAAGAATTATGCAGCCTTTGAATGTGTGTTTTCATGAAAAGAAAGATCACAGACTAAAGATTTGCATAATTGACTTGCTAGTCAGTATCAAATATTAATTATATATCCATATTATATTTCTCTTTGTCGGTTCCACCTTTTCTCGGAATCTAATAAGCCGATCGAGCTGAAATTTTGTATAGCTTTTTGTTATGATAAAGTGCAGCCAATAAAGTATTATGGAAATATAAGTACGTATTAATATGGATTAAGATGGATCAACACGGATTATTTAATGCAAAAATTGAGCACGTATTAAACCATATTCAATCACCAATTTCATATAAAACGTTCATGCTAAGTCAATCGGCTGTAACTTTTTCCCGTTTATAACGGGCATAAAAGTCTAATATTATATATATTTTATTGTAAATTTATCAATTTAAAAGAAAATGGTAAAAAAATGTCGGTATTTTTTATAACAACGCCCAACAAAAACATTTCCTGTTCGCATTGTCAAAAGAAATTCAGACGTAAGGAACTTACAGGTAAAACGCCCCCCAATATATACATATATATATATATATATATATATATATATATATATATATATATATATATATATGTGTGTGTGTGTGTGTGTGTGTGTGTGTGTGTGTGTGTGTGTGTGAGAAAAGCTGTAATATCAAATATTACAACGGACATTAGCCTAAAGTCGTTAAGCCTTTGCCAAACTTCACCACCGAAGTGGAATGTATTTATGACCCAAACAGTTCGAGTCCCTTTGTTAAGCATGACGTAGCTTTTCATGGATCGTTATACACGAACACATCTCTCACATTCTGCTTGTTTATTTCTATGTTTAATCTATGTTTAAAGAGAGGCGTTGCCGGTCATAAAATACGATTAAGTATGATATTTTAATTTGTGCAGAATTCGTATTTATTATTATAGGCCAATTCTCTATTGATTATTATATTGTACCCAATATACAGTAGGGCTGCCTCTCGGTGTGGTTCAACCGTAAAATTTGATTAAATATGATATTTTAATTTATACAGATTTCATATTTATTATTGTAGAGCTAATTCTCTATTAATTATCATATAGTATTCAATATATAGAATTAAATTTTTTTTTTTAATTTCGAGTCTTTAGCAGCTAGTGTTACCAGTTAAAATTCAAACCGAATTTGTTCCACAGGTCTAAATCCCTATATATCAAATTTCAAATCTGTAAACAAAAAATTGAGAGAGGAGTTTGATAGAGACCGTTCCGCACATACACAGACAAGGCAATTTATATATGTGTGTGTGTGTGTGTATGCGTGTGTGTTTGCTAGAAGTTTTTCATCCTAAATGCTGCACAATAATGTACAGCGTAGAAAATATGAATAAACAGAACTGAACGTTACAGTTAAATGAAACCCCAACCACCAATAAGAAACCATAAACAACAAATGATTAATTAATGAAAGTCTGTTTTTCAAAGAACTATGAAAAATAGTTTACCTTTATGGAGTCGCTCACATATCCATGACTGAGTATATTAAGTTCGTTTTATTAATTTTTAAATAGAAAACTAAGCTTTTAATATCGATATCAATGCGACAAAATCAATTATATATAGACATATATCTCTATCTCTCTATATATTAAAATAAAAAAGATTATTCGTTATAATTTGGCAAACATATAAATCTAATATAGTCAAAGTACTAACCAATATCTGTTATAGGTTTTGCGCATATCATGGTTCGCTTTCGTTCACTACCGTACCTTCCTCTTTTTCTTCCGATAAGATCCATTCTTCCAAACAGGTAATATTTAGAGGTGATAGCACGATACTTCTTCCTTCATTGTTCTGTCCTCCTCCTTCACTGGTTTACACCATTACCAAATATTACATAGGACTCAATTATTACACGCGTCCATTATCATTTCGTTTTGACGATTTCGTTTACCATCAACATACACATTTCGTACATAAATAATGACTGCCCTTTCCACAAATCTGGGCTGATTGGCAGTTCGCATACACTTACAAGAATATCGGATTATCAGATTCGAGTAATTTTGAACACTTAAATAACATGGCGTGCTCGCGTACTCCGTCACATACAAACAACAAAACAATCAGTCTGCCGCAACAAACATTTTCAGTTTTTAGCGCTCAAAACAAAGCCCACGCCTAAATACATTTTCACACATTTACTTTTAAAGTATCTTAACCATTATGCTTCTTTCTCCGTCAAACGAAAACATACCGAATACAGAAAACACTTTTTCGACATAGGCCGTTCCAGATTTCGTTGTTTTAGGTATGTTTCCTTTACAAGTCTCACCACATACGGCGCATGTTTGTTTTTACTTACGCAGTGTGTTTCAAATACTGTAACCTTTTACCTTTTCGATAAATAATCATACTAATAATCCCATACGGTAATCTTTTTTTAGGTGGGGGGGGTGAGGGAGGTTCATCATCTATATAAAGATTTGTAAGTTTTTGAACAATTCACTCATTTTAGCACTAAAAAAATGCGTGTTTAACCTTTTATTCTTAATGTACTTGTTTTTTTTTTTTTTTTTTTTTAATAGACAATACTGACAAAACAATCTCCCCGCCACATGTAGAGAGCCGGCATATGAGCTTTTATCGAGTTGAATGTTGTGTTTAAAAATAGTTGTAAACATGATTTTTTAGACGAATAAACGGCTAGGCACTCCTCTACTCAAGCATACCCGTCTACATTTGTTTGTTTTTCAATTCCGGTCTTTCTCCGCATTGTTTTTGGCTTTTAAAAAAATTCTATATATTTCTTTACCAACAATGCTTCAAACAAACTACCACCTACTCTTATGATTTTTTATATATTATATGAATTCAAATACACTGGAATAAAAATTACATAAGTCAAAATATTAATTTCATTTGAATTTTTTTTGTACGAAACAATACAGGCACATTTTAAGCTCTTGTTTTTTGCTTTATGTGGAAGATGGATTTATTTTCATGTGAAATTTATCAGCTTTATTAATTCACTAAGCACAACTTAATTGTCACTAAAACATATTTTTAAATCGAAAACCTTAAAATGTATTAGAGTTATGTTCACTTCTGAATGACTGGTGCTTTTTCTTTTTAATCATAAATTAACTAAATAGTTCATATCTTGTAGAGTTGAATGTAATAATCAAAGAGGAAAGCACCCCCGTGTGTGTGTGTGTATCGTGCGGTCATACAACTTAGCTTCGGATGGGATCTGAGAGAAAGAGAAATTACAGATGGCAGCCATGGATTTATAAGGTGTAGTGGAATCTCACGAGATCTCATCTTCCACTGCACATGTATGCAAATGGAATGGGGTCAGTTTTCTGATAAAATGTCTGTTGGCAGAGGCAGTGGGGAGAGACGTGCTGGAAGTTGAGAGATAAAGTTGTCAGTGACGAATTCTAGCTGGAATTTTGCGTATTGTATTTGGTTTATTTTGTTTTGCTGTTTACCAGCCCATTTAACGTCAAGCTATTTCGGCATAATGGGAACAAATTCGACCTTAAATTAATACTGGAATTCGACGGCTCGACCCCGGTACTTGACTGGGTGGAGAAGGTGGAACTACATTGCCTATTGTCTAGTATGAAGAACATTGAACATGTGTCTCCTCAACGTCTGTCCGGCGGAGCTTTCGCAGTATATCAACAGCTTAGTCCTGAGGAAAAAACAGGACTATGAAAGGATCAAGGCGGCATTATACAAGGTGTTCGCTATCGACCCCGCCACTGCTTGGGAGCAATTTGAGGCAAGAACCTTGCATCCCGATGAAACTATCGACGTTTATTTGGCCGAGCTGACGAAATTGACGGTGTTTTTTGGTGGGCTGCCTGAGCGGGCCTTGGCATGCAAATTTTTGGCAGGGCTCCCAACAGGAGCAAAGTAACTCCTGCGGGATAGCTCAAGCATAGCTTCATTGTCCCTAAACGACCTGGTAGACCAGGCCAGGACCGTGATGAAGAATACTTATGAGATGGGAGAACCGGTAGTCGCTGCTGCACAGCGCGCATTAAATGAGGATATACCGTTCCAGGGGCCCGTCCTGCGCGGTGAAGTCATGTGTTATAGGTGCAATGACCAGGGCCACATTGCGAGGAACTGTCGACTGACAGCTATTCGCTGCTACCGATGTAATAAGACTGGTCATATGGCCCGGGATTGTTCGGGAAACGGGGTCGGGGACAAAGTGCCAGCGTCGACTTCTTCCCCCAACAGAAATTAGACGAGGCGCTTCTGACCATTCAGGTCTTTGTCAATGAGACATTGTGCTCAGCACTCTTCGACTCTGGGTGCTCTCGCACTGCAGTGAGTGCGGGCCTCCGCCGCACTTGGAAGAAGGAGACTACTAGATTAATTACTCTCAGTGGAGCGATGCGAATATGTTGCGGGGTGGGCACTGTGAACATTCACACTAAAACTAGAAATTCAGCTAACATCGAAGCGCTGGTAGTATTCGTGAAATCAGATGCCATCAGAGCCATAAGTGGTGCTCACATAACGCAGACGGAGGCGATACAGTTTCAGGAGGAGGTTTCAGTGTGTGCTGCTTTGAAGATTTATCAGCCAGACTTTATTGTCGAGTTTGACCAGCAGCAACGGGCTTGGACAGCCGTGCGGAAGTGGTCGGAAAACCAGGAACCAGCCAAACTGCGAAATGAGGTAACAGAGTACCATGTGCCCGACCAAATGAGGCCTGTACATGAAGAGGAACTTCGTGTTTGGATCAAGGATGGCTGGTTGATTCCCTACCTCTATGAGAAACTTGGACCTCCCAAAGGCCTGATTCCGCTGATGGCGGTCGCTCAGCACAACAAAGCCAATGTGAGGCCAGTGATGGACTATTGCGAACTGAACGCGCATGTTGATGCGTTCACGGCAGATACTGACGTTTGTGCCAGCAAGTTATGAGAGTGGCGCCAGCAGGGTTCCAATGTGTCCCTGCTGGATCTGAGAAAAGCATACCTGCAGGTCCGAATCAGTGAAACAGTGTGGCCTTTTCAGACGGTAGTGTTTGTTGGCAGGAGGTACTACCTTACCAGACTAGGCTTTGGGCTGAACGTGGCAGCCCAAATAATGAAGATCATTATTAACACTGTGTTGTCACAGGAAGAGGCAATAAAAGTTATCAGCGTATCTTGATGACATATATGTAGTTATCGACGTATCTTGATGACATATATGTAAACGAAGACATTGTGTCATCGTCACGTGTGAGGGCCAAACTGGCTGAGTTTGGTGTGACGTGCAAGGATCCAGAACGTTTGATGAATGGCGTTCGTGTCTTGGGGCTGAACGTTCGACAGGAGCGAGGAACATTGAAATGGAGGCGCGGACTGCAGTTCCTGATGTTTTTACGAGACGAGCAGTATTCTCCCTGTGTGGAAAATTTGTGGGGCACCTACTAGTGTGTGGATGGACTCGCGTGGCAACAGGCATCATAAAAAGGAGAGCAAGCGCAGTCACCAAAGGCTGGGATGATGAAACGGCCGACGATCTGTTGGTTGGCATGGTGAAGGAGACCATCGCAAGGGTTAAGCAGGATGACCCCACCAAAGGAGACTGGTGCGTGCAGGGAGACAAACTGAATGTGCGGGTGGATGCCAGCTCTCTGGCAATGGTGTGCTGTTGGAGAAGAATGGTGCTGCGATTGAGGATGCTTGCTGGTTGCGACCGGCGAGTGACGCTGCTCATATCAACCTGGCAGAGCTCGATGCTGTGATAAAAGGTATCAACTTGGCACTAGTGGAAAATCAGGAAATTACGCATACACAGAGATTCACTATGCGTGTACCACTGGATATCAGACATACTGACAGGCAAGACTAGGGTGTAGACTAAGACAGCCAGCGAGATGCTGATCAGACGGAGGTTGGAGACGGTAAAAAAGCTGGTAACAGAGTACAACCTGTCTGTGGATGCGGTACTGGTCACTTCAAATTGCAACCTTGTTGATAGGCTCACTCGGGTGCCACAGAAATGATATGACACCATGAAGAAGAAAGCCGAGCCACTATTGAGCCGAGCCACTCTATTAAGGTGGCGGACGAAATCAGGAAGATACACCACCTCAATGGACACTCTGGAGTAAGACGGACATGTTATTTTGTGCAGTTATCCAATCCGTCGGTGTCCAAAAGTGCAGTGAAACGGTAGTCAAGGAATGTCAAACATGCCAGTCAATCGACCCCGCCCCGGGCAGATGGCGGAAAGGTCAGCTGGGAGTAAGCGCGACTTGGAGCCAACTGGATATAGACATAACCCACTACGGCAGCCAGCACTTCCTCACTCTGATCGATTGTGGACCGACAAAGTGTGAAATCTGGCGCCCGTTAATAAGACAGGATTCCCGTGAATTGGAATCCATATTTTATGAAAGGGAACCGCCTGAAGAGATCCTCACAGACAATGACACGGCCTTCTGCAGTGGGGAGTTCAGATGTTTCGTAAACGAGTAGGGGATCCAGCTCAGACACAGATGTACATATGTACCAAGTGGCAACGGCATAGCAGAGCGGTGCCATCGAAGCGTGAAGAGGTTCGCAGCAAGAAAACAATTCACGATCATAGAGGCGGTCTGTAGATATAATGCAACCCAAAAGGATGGCATGACTGCTGCAAGCGCACCCACCAATGCGATCCATTGCTATCGAGTGTGCATCAAGGACATTGACGCCCGTCTGCCTGATAGGCAGGAAACCCAAGGGCCGTATGAGTTAGGGGACACTATTTGGGTGAAGCCTCCCAATAATCGATGCACCAGCAGCTTTCAAAGAGGGCGAATCACTGGCATCATCAGTGAGCAAGCCGAGCTAGTATGAAAAACATTTAACATGTGGCTCCTCTACGTCTGTCCGGCGGAGCTTTCGCAGTATATCAACAGCTTAGTCCTGAGGAAAAACAGGATTATGTGAAGGATATCCGGCCTGCCCAGAATACGAACCAGTTGGCGAGTAGCAGTGATGGTGAATCGTCCAACGATAACCTGTGGATCCGTCCTATTCCCCGCGATGGTACAACTGTGAATCCCAACGCTGACGTCGATAGTTCCAGCACCCCTTCTGAGAGCTCCGATGAAGATGAAGAAGTCCAGCCTGATGGTATGACCGTACGCCCTAACGCTGATGCTAATGGTTCCGACACATCTTCTAAGAGCTCCAATGAAGATGAAGTAGTCCAGGCAATCCCCCTTCGTAGGAGTGCCCGCAACAAATGACCACGTCCACCATACCAAATGTGTGGTCTGGAGACCAGGGGGGAGGAGTGTAGAGTTGAATATAATAATCAAAGAGGAAAGCACCCCCGTGTGTGTGTTTTTGTGTGTGTGTGTGTGTGTTTTTTTGTGTGTGTGTGTGTGTGTGTCGTGCGGTCATACAACTTAGCTTCGGATTGGATCTGAGAGAAAGAGAAATTACAGATGGCAGCCATGGATTTATAAGGTGTAGTCTCGTGGAATCTCACGAGATCTCATCTTCGACTGCACATGTATGCAAATGGAATAGGATCAGTTTTCTGATAAAATGTCTGTTGGCAGAGGCAGTGAGGAGATACGTGCTGGAAGTTGAGAGATAAAGTTGTCAGTGACGAATTCTAGCTGGATTTTTGCGTATTGTATTTTGTTTATTTTGTTTTGCTGTTTACCAGCCCATTTAACGCCATATCTCTACTGAATTACAAAAATATGCATTTTGATGCGGAACTAATTTAACATTTTACCAAGGTATTTAACAATCGAGCTATTCTTGTAGGTTTTATTTTGTTTTAATGGATATTCAACTTATTCGGACATTGTTATGGTGTGACAGAACGTAGTTCCCCGCTCGACAACAAACGCTGATCATAATTCAGACGTTGTTCTGTTCTGATAAAAGTCATGGTTCTGAACAAAATGATGTTGCCTTGAAAATCATGTAAACATTTATATATTTATGTATGGTCTTTATTTTGAATATGATTTGAACACACACACACACACACACACACACACACACACACACACACACACACACACACACACACACACACACATATATATATACAGCTCTATCTCACTAAATATTGATCTACCGTTGCTTACAAGTTGATGATTGATCTTTATGATTAATAAAGATGCTTGTATTTAATATAAACTTGAACATTATATATATATATATATATATATATATATATATATATATATATATATATATATATCGTTCAAGCACGGTAATGTATGGTTAAGTGGCAGATTTAGTCATTTAGAACTGCTTTAAAGCTTCACCGCTCACTCATTTTTTGACCAAATTTCAAACAATCATAACAATTTATAGGTCACCTTCTTAGCTATACTGAGAAAAAAATTTTGCGCTGGATCCTACGCTTGCAACAATACGATTACACCATAAAACATATTAATTGCAGGAATAACCCGGCAGACATACTCTCTCGGCAACCAATTAGTTATCAAAAGGCAGCCTCACCCGAAGAAGAGATTGCTGAAAAGTTTATCAACACCGTTGTGGCAAATAGCACCACTAAATCTATTTATCGGAAATAATGGATGAATCTCAACGAGATCCAACTATCATAGCAGTGGAAAAGGCCATACAACAGGACGACTGGAACAGTAAATTAACAGAACCCTATAAGCACGTGAAGAAGGAAGTGACGACCAAACGGGGCATAGTTATGCTTGGAGTCAGAGTCATCATACCCGAACACCTACGGCAGTGGGTCGTGAAGTTGGCACATGAAACACACCTCGGTATAATGAAAACAAAAGCGCTGCTTAGAACTAGTATGATGGCCTAATATAGACAAGGACATAGAGGCCACCATAAGCCAATGTATTCCGTGCACAACCTTAGATCCTAAGAGGAACCACTGTCCAGTTCATATGGCCGAAATGAAAGGCCCTTGGGAAGTTCTCCACGTTGACATATGTGGGCCTTTCTCCAGCGGGGATTACTGATTGGAATGGTGGATGCAGGCTCAAGATGGTCTGAGGCATTTATTACAAAATCCACCAGAGCCAGTATAATTGTATCGACAATCCAAAACTGTTTCTATACACATGGCATCCCAGCAACCATTGTTTCAGATAATGGGCCTTAGTTCATATCCTCTGAATTTAAGCAATTCTGTAAAGAATGGGACATCCAACACTGGAAAATAACCCCCGTATCATCCTCAAGCTAATGGGGAAATCAAGCGGTTCTTTGGAACCTTGTTGAAAGGTATTCGAGCAATGAATACGGAAGGGAAAGGCTGGAGAAAACATATGGGAAAGTTCCTAATGTATTACCGAAATAGCCCCCATGCCATGACGGGGGAAACGCTTGCAAAGCTCCTCTTGGGTATGGAAGTGAACATCAACCTACCAGGACTGCAAAAGAGGCCGGAAAGCCAGGCTTGGAGAACAGCTCGGCAAAAAAAAAAAAAAAAGAAAAAAAAAAAGAAAAAGGCAAATTGAAGGATCGCACAGATCAAAAACATAAAGCTAAACAGGCTAACATCGAACCCGGAGATATAGAACTCCTTAAACGAAAAATATAATAAACTAACTCCAGTATATCACTCAACACCATGGACAGTAGAACAACGCAGAGGGGACTCTGCAAGTATAAAGCAAGGCGACAAACTAATCTTTAGACACACGTCGCAACTGAAAAGAATCCCCAAAGACAGTACCCGACAACAACTAGAGGGTGACGATTTCCCTTTAAGCAACGACCTGGGAAAACAGATGGAACATGAGCGAAAAAGCGAGGAAGAAGAAACGGATCCCCCGATCGCTCTCAGACGAGCAAGGCGCCACATAAGAAAACCCTGCAGATATGCAAGCAGCAGTTCAGAGGATGAGAAAAGAAATCTGAATACAAAGGTAGGGGCAGATGTGGCGTCGGATATGACGTCACTGAGAGATGTTCGGGACTCTTCAGCAAATAGCAAATGTGTGAAATTGAAAAAAAAATCGGTCCAGCTGTTTCGGAGTCCATGTAGAACGAGCTAACTAACACACACACACACACACACACACACACACACACACACACACACACACACACACAGAGTGCCTTTTATATATATATATATATATATATATATACATTGGCAGGGAAACCCGATGTTGTCTGGGGTTGAACGAGAACCAACAAATGTTCCACCTGCCCGTATTTTATTGTCATTGAAATCAGTGAAATCGTTCATTTTTAAAAAAAATGAAATTGATAAATTGCCTGCTCTAATAGACTCCCTACATTGTACAGTGAGAAAGCTTCTCATGCCTCCCCACAGTAACATTGTCCATAATACATTATAGTGTACATTGCACTGAAGAGAATCTAATGTTGATTTTAAAAAATTATCTGTAAATAATAGCTTCACTTAATTTAAAATGCAAAAATCAAGTATCATGTTTCAATTGTGCTCTAAACAGAAAAATTCATTTCAAACGCGCCCTTTCTTATATAAAAGAATCTACAGCTGATTTTATAGACCGGGCCTTTCTGCTTTTGCGGTGATAAAACTTCTCAAATATCTTGGTGATGCTACATTTTATAAACGTATTAAATTTGATCAAAATCCGACTTCCTTCTTTAATCGATTTTTTTCGATTATCGATTTCCTTATACTTATCAGACGCATTTCGATACAAAATACGTAAGAACACTCCCAGACACATCAAGTACCTTCGGGAAAAATAAAAAGAATCGGTTCAGCTATTTCCCAGTTCATAAGAAACAAACTCTCTCTCACACATAGACACAGTTCCCTTTATATATATATATATATATATATATATATATATATATATATATATATATATATATATATATATATATATATAGGTATATGTATATATATATTTATATATATATATAAAACTACTTAATTTACTCACATAAAATTAATATACGAAAGTATAGATTTATGCGTAAACTTTAAGTATTTACTTCAAAAGTGCTCAATACATAGGTAGAGCTAGTTAGTAAGTTATAAAATATATATGGCGATTAAGCTACACTGAATATTCCGCGTTTCATCCACTCTAGGACTCTTCAGGTTTATAAAGCTGAATGTCTGTGTGTGTGTATGGTCACGAATAGGCTCCTATATGGTTGACTATTTAAAAAAAAAACTGATTACATATAATGATAGAAGATGCATCGAGACACAGGAATGGGTATGTTTGATCTGGCAGAACGGGGGTTCATTAAAACTGTGGGGTCTGCGTTCGCGCCTGGTGCACAAAGTATGGAAATAAAAAAAATAAAAAAAACGTTTACAAGATGATATAGATGTACATAATAATACTTTGATAAGTATGTTTTAACTTAAATAGGGATGGTATAATAAAATTGTGGGGGTTGCGTTCGCGCCTGGCCTCCATAGAATGGAAATAGGCACAAACGTTTATAAAGACTTTTCATATCTATCTGCGTAAGTATACTTTGATAATTATGTTTCAGTTTGAAGAAATATGGTATAATAAAATTATGGGGTGTTCGTTCGCACCTGACCTCCATAGAATGGAAATATGTCACAAAGTTTAACAAGGTTTTTTAATATAGATCCACAGAATAGTTTTATAAGTGTTTCAATGTGAACAGGTATGGTATAATAAATTATGAGGTTTATCTATTTTATTTTTACTTTCATCATATTTTGCTTTGGTTTTGATACACCCAAATTCGAAGCTATCTCTTTACAACCCTTCCTTTTCATAACCTATCATACTTTCATAAACCAGAGTCCATTTTCTGTAGGCTGTTTTTGAACCCAGTCAACGACGGGTACTTTTGCTAGTATGTATGTATATATATATATATATATATATATGTGTGTGTGTGTGTGTGTGTGTATTAAAATTACGTTTCAGTTAGTACTAAAACTCAGTCCACAATCCAAATTTTTATTTGTTTTATTTATTTTTCAGTACAAGCGAATTTCTATTATTTAGTTTTTCCATAATCATCTCACACGTTTTTCGTTGTGCATATAGCCGATGCTGCTATCAGACAAGTCATTAAAGACGTATATATATTAGAAACAGTCATACAATATTTAAATAAATATGTCCTTAAGGAAACTTCTGCCCAGATCAATATATGAATCTCCACAACTTAGCAAGATTATAAACATGGACCTTAATGGCTGACCTTTGATGCTCTACCAAGCAAACGAAACAGCTATTTGGAAGTAAAAGTAATTATATCGTATTTAAATGAGACTGTTCGATTATTGACCCCAAAACCCGAAATCACTCACTTGTTCTTGCGGAATAATATTGCTTTAATGCTAAGAGAAATCCATCATTTCCTCCACCATATTTAAAAAATAGTCATCCACAAACAGGTTTTTCGTCTACGATTCATTCGTGTTGTGGGATTCGAAAAGTGAATAGTTCGATGCTCTTGCGGTAGACTATTGAAACCACATATCGTAATTAATGAAATCATTTATTTTTATTTTCATTTTATGATACTGATAACCGAAAGTATTGGATTATTTTATACAGAAGTGCTTTTATCCTAAGTGGAAACCATCTGAAACGTAGATTCTCCCTACTTAATTTGACTAGAATGGGCAAATAGAAAAATGCTACACAAAAAAGACTGTTTTGAAATTCATGTTCGTCCATAATTAGTACGTGACATTAAAAAAATCGTTTTCATTTAGATTTATCAATTTATCCGAGCCAATCTTTCATTTTTTTATTAGTCACAAAAAGAGAAAAGGGGTAACTTACTTTTTAAGATAGCCTTAACTAAGTAAAAATGCAAAAAATAAACGTACTAATTTCGACTTCTCATCAGATCACAGAGTGAAGTCGAAGGAGTCAGAAAGACTAAGTAAAATATGGGGTTTCCGCAGGGTTTAAGAGATTATGGAACACGAAGAAAACTATAATAATACCAATAATGGTAAGAGCAATAGCCCCTCCCCTTCCACCGAAGAAAAAAAAAAAACTGGAAACAGTTGATGAAAAAAGGAATGAAAGTGAATACTTGCATGACACCATATAAATCACTGAATCGACAAAAAGAACTGAAATATCAAGAAAAATCACAGAAATCAATCCACATAGACAAGTGACATCGACGAACCAGGAGTTTATAGTTGAGAATAAGCATAAAAAGAACATAGGGTGACTGATAATGACGTGGTAGGTATATTAAGACAACAACTCATGAATCTGAAGGCCCCCCACACACATACGCATCCACATCCACAAAAATACACACACACACACACACACACACACACACACACACACACACACACACACACACACACACACACACACACACACACACACACACAAGCACACACAAGTTGCGGCACTAATATTAATTGGTACAACCGAAAACGGTCGTAATAGCCTGAGAGTAAAGAAAGAACGAGTAGAGAAACTAACCAAATAAATATGAGTACATCCGGATTCATTGTCACAAGAATATTATTGGCTGGTTAAACCGTAAATACCGACTAGGAAAGCAGCTTGGGATAAATTTTAACAGATACGCTGAAAGCCTCACGATTAAGGATATTATCAGCCCCAACCAAGAACACCCGTTCATTAAGGCGACTTGAATATTATTATTACTTGAATATGTAGCCAAGAGAACCCAACTACTTCAAACAAATATATCCCTTTCTTTGGACATATCAGAAAGCACCATCCGAACCTCTACTGGAAGAGTACATGAATTATGAAACCAGGCAGAAAGTTTAGAGCGATGCGCATACGTGCCAAATGGCATTGAGAGTTTAGTTATTATTATAAAAATAGCATTCCAACGTAAGTAGAATTGCATTTTGACTTCTGTAAATATTACAGGACAGCACACGTTTTTGGAATAAGAGCCAAGTACGTACTAGGATGGAGTACTGTTGCCACATATGGGCAGCGGATACACAGAACACCTTATTCTACCCTAGTAGAGTTCAAAACCGACTTTGTAATCTAGTAGGCGATGCCCTTTTCTCTTTCCTGCAACCTCTTTCCTACAACGGGGACGTTGCGAGCCTATCTCCGCTCTATCATTATTTTCATGGCAAGTGTTTGACTGAGCTCCAATCTATGGAACCGCCTCGCCAATCTTTCACAAAAACACTCGTCTAGTCAAAATCACTATCAATAAATTCCCCCACTCTCTATATGTGCCTAAACCTAAACGTGGATTCCATCCACAAAGCTTCCTTCCTAGAACTGCCTATCTGCGGAACTCTTTTGTAGTCTGCTTTCCAACTGACTACAATATTGTCGTCTCCAAGTCTAATGTAAACAAGTTCTTATTGAACCGTCCTCGTAAATAATCTGATTATACCAAATTTCCATCACAAACAATTATTACGGTACTGTCTCAATGACTACAATACACACATTAGCCCTTATTCTCGAGTGGATCCGGGCCATCATATGGGATTACCCATTTATATATAAAAAATATTGAACATATTTACTGGAACCATTATTTATCATTTGTTGCATTTCTTGCTTAAATAACTATTTGCTAATACGCATCATTGCAATAATTAAAAAATACTTGATTATTGATAATAGTTATTATTTATTAGTTGTTACTATTAATGACTAACAAGACACCGCTTATCAAGGCCAAACAACCGCTCGAGGATAATGAGTTTGTCATGTGGACGGTGAAACACCAGCTTGAGAATTGGTAACGGTGGTTAAAACTGGTCTGAATTTGATTATCTAAGAGGACGGCGTAATAAGAATTTGTTCACATTGGACTTGAAAAGGACTATATTGTAGCAGTTGGGAAGCAGTTCCATGTTATTATGTTCCACAGAGGAGCGGTTCTTGGAAAGAAACTTTGCCCATTGAAGTTTCGTTTGACTTTAACTAAACAAAGAAAGAAAGGAAGATTGTTTACAGTGGTTGTAGCTAGACGAGTTTTTGTTTTGAATGGTTTTACAAGGAGGAACCAGTTACGAAAATAAGGATAGAGTAGAGAAAGACTAGAAACATATTTTCTGTGAGAGAAAATATCCCTCATGATTTCAAATGTTCAGAATATAACGTAGGTTTTGCTTTGCCTTTTATAATTGCAATTGTATTGGATTTAATTGCATTGATTCGAATCATGTCTTCTCCTTTAACTTTAATATGTCATGCATTCAGCTTTGGGCATAATAGACCTTTTTTCAATGGGGGCGTAACATTTCTCGGGTATCTGAACATTCATAACTTACAAAAAATATATTGTGAGGCGAATATACTCCTAATGACCAAGTATATTAAGAAAAGAATTCCGCAGTGTTCGCTGAATTAATCTCAGGTCCGCCCTTTTTTTGAAAGAAATGATGCACTTTCAGGAATAAATCTGTTGTAATAAAATATCGACCAAAATCCATCATTTTTTTTTTTTTTTACCAATGCTTTAATTTTTGAGGTAATCAATTACTTTATTTGATAAATCTAATATATAAGAGGCTATATGCTGTCTGTCTGGTTGTATCCATATTTTCAAACTCTAGGTACAGTGGTAACATCACTAACTTTGAATACTACATTTTTGCTTTCGGTTTCGATTCTAGCTGATGGAACCCAAGTACCTTTTTGTTTTTTACTTTTGAAATCACGATTCTATAATAATTTATACGAAATCTTGACAAATTTAAATATAATATTTAAGCCCTTTTTTACACCCGGGCAAAGCTGGACACCCCTTCCCGCTAGTCTAATATATAAAAGGCTATATGTCTCCCTATCCGGCCTTGATAGAGTTCAAAACCGACTTTGAAACTTGATAGGTGATGCCCTTTTCTCTTCCTTGAAACCCCTTCCCTACAGAAGAGACTTGTGAGCTTTTCTCTGCTCTATCGTTATTTTCATGGCAAGTGCTCGACTGAACTTCAATGTATGGTCCCCCTTGCCAAACTTTCACAAAAAACACGCGACTAGCTACAACTATTATATACGATTCCTTCCCACTCTCTATCTGTGCCTAAATCTAAACGTAGATTCGATGAACAAAAGTTCTTTTCCAGAACTGCCCGCTTGTGGAACACAGTTCTGCTGGCCTGCTTCCCGGTTGAATACAGTACAGTAGCCTTCAAATCCAATGTAAACAAATTCTTGTTGAGCCATCCCCATAAATAATCAAATTCTACCTTATTTACACCGTTAACGATGGCTATACTACCACTTTACATTCATTAATCCTTATCCTCGAGTGGCTTTCGGGACTTGATAAGTGGTGAGTCACAAGTAAAAAAACAACAAAAAACAAAACAAAACAAAAACAACAGAAGACAAGTGGTTATGGATTGTGCAATCCCTGCTTATCAAGTTAACGCATGTCATCTATCATCCCCCCTCCCCAAGATAATCAGATGGACCTCGTCATTCCGACAGACGGACATCCATTATACGGCAGCAAACCTTCAGAATATATGGCCAGTGCTCTTCTAGTAGAAGTCTTTGCTGACACGTAGTAGCAGTAGAAGTCGTAGAAATAGTCTCGCCGTGTATAAAGTTGATATGTCTCTCCCTTTCTTTTCTTTGTATTAGCCGTCGTCGTAGCCGATATGTGTGCAGATTGCAACATCAGCAGAAATAGTTAGGATTTTTAATTCCATTTACTACTTTTCTATTTAATCAAAGACATCACGACTCAATCAATAACTAGAAGATCTATCAACTTAGACATTCTCAACCACCGATTTTCATGATCAATGACACTAAGTCAGCTCTCATCGTTCACTCTCCTCGGCGTAACATTAGCAGGTAATATGAATTGGAACAAATATATTGAAGACATTGCTAAGGCTGCCGCAAAGAAGCTGGGCTCACTCTACCGTGCTAGAAAATTACTCATACCAAATTGTATCCTAAATTTTTTATTAACTTACAATTCATCTATGCATGGAGTATAGTTGCCAGATCTGGTGGATCTACCACTAGTCTCTCCCTTTTAGATAGAGTTAAAAAAATTCAAATCTGATCTATCGACCAACTAATACTGCATCTTAATATCAATATTGCCTGTTTTACAAGTACTTTAATGGAATGTGCTCCGATGAACTCAAAGCACGTGCCTATTCGACGTACAAGCTGCCGACTACTCGGCAAGCAGCAGAATACCACCCCTTCACTGTTGAGATTCATAGATGCCGGAAATCCTTCTACTTTAATAGTTTCTTCACATTGGATAGCTAGACCTTGGTATACTTTCACCGTTTCCTGCTTTCCATACTGCACTTATCTGCAGAACTGTAAATGTAATGTGAACAGATATCTTGCTGCTCAGCTCCCCAGAGTTGCCTGTTAGACACGACCGCAAACAGTAGTACTTTACGTTCAAGTGACAATATTTCTTGTTTGGGGTTAAATAAAGTAAAAAAAAAAAAAATGACCAGTAACAGAAGTCTTTGCTGACACGTAGTATTCGTAGAAATATTGTCGACAGTGTGTAGAGTTGATATGTCTCTCTCTTTCTTTTGTTCATAATATCCGTCGGAATGTGTGCGAATTGCAGCATTAGCAGAGATAGTTGCGATTTTTATAATAATGTTTTACTGCATACTACAATATTATACTACATACTTATAGTATTATGTCATACTAGTATGTTTTACTACATTATACTACGTTATACTAGTATGCTATACTACATTATATGCGTTATACTAGTATGTTACACTACATTGGTGCTAGTGCACTTACTGATCTGCACTATTTATTAAATCGCATTTCTAAGTTTAATTAAAGTTTTATGATATGTTTTTTTATTCAATTGTAACGTTAAAGTATAGAATAGTTACAAAACACCCCCCTCTCCCCATGTTAAGAACGGCTTCTAAATAATAACGTTATTATATCAGCACAAATCAATAAGTGCACTAGTACCCACCACATTATACTACGTTATACTAGTATGTGATATTATATTATACTACGTTATACTAGTATGTTATACTGCATACCTATAGTATGTATGTTATACTAGTATGTTTTATTACATTATACTACGTTATACTAGTATGTTACACTACAGTATACTACGTTATACTAGTATGTTATACTACATTATACTACGTTATACTAGTATGTTATACTACATACTTATAGTATGTATGTTATACTAGTATGTTATATTACATTATACTACGTTATACTAATATGCCATACTACATTATACTACGTTATACTAGTATGTTATACTACATTGTACTACGTTATATTAATATGTTATACTACATACTTATAGTATGTATGCATGTTATACTAGTATGTTATATTATATTATACTACGTTATACTAGTATGTTATACTACATACTTATAGTATGTTTTACTACATACTACATATTATAAGGCTTAATATTCTACTAAATAATCAACAACTAGAGCATATATCAATTTAGACTTTCTCAAGGGCATTAGTGAGCATGATGCAGAAGGTCTAACAGACGTCCGAGTATATACAGCGTTTATAAACATCACAGCATGACATTCCCGTGATGATAATTATGCTAATATCATAGCAATACCATTCCCGTTTTATGTACGTCCACGCATCTCTATTACATATTTTGCCAGTCGGTCGATCACTCTGTTACGGTTCAGGTAGAAACAGCGTTTTAATCGTGAAACACGCACCATACGAACGACAGTTTCTCATTATCATTCGAGAGGCGTTAAATATCAAATCATTTACGTGGTAATTAACTACCACTTTGTATCCACGACGGGGATGCGGATGATATGAGCTGCCGTAGCAACGGTTTCGTTTCATAATTCGCTTTGAAAGGTCGATTTAATTTTAAAAAGAAGAGGCACTCTCTACAGTGCTTATTGTAATTATTTTGCGAGAAACTTATTTACGTAGTTCGTAATCATAAACCTACAAGTTAATACGACGCCAAGTTGACAATTGGTCAATAAGTTTAGTTTTATAATAATGGATCACCACACTGCCAAGTCTTTCTTTACTTTCTCCTTATTTTAAGCTGGTTATTCCTTGTAAAACTATTCACAGCAAAACTTGTCTTGCTACAACCACTGTAATAATTTGGCCTTTTGGTCAAGATCAAAGTGTAGTATATGTTCCGGCAGATGCTGCACTTAAGATAATTTGTACCAGTCAATGGAGGGGAAACCCTCTATACTGGGACAATTATTATTTTTGGTAACCAGAGTGCCCCCCTTTTTGCCTACTTTTAGGGGAGCTGGTTTTTACCTCACATTAAAAACGGCCTTGTGCCTAATTTGCTCAGTGGGGGAGCAAATAAATACCATCTGTTCCGGCAGATACTGCACTTAAGATAATTTGTACCAGTCAATGGAGGGGAAACCCTCTATACTGGGACAATTATTATTTTTGGTAACCAGAGTGACCCCTTTTAGGGGAGCTGGTTTTTACCTCACATTAAAAACGGCCTTGTGCCTAATTTGCTCAGTGGGGGAGCAAATAAATACCATCTGTTCCGGCAGATGCTGCACTTAAGATAATTTGTACCAGTCAATGGAGGGGAAACCCTCTATACTGGGACAATTATTATTTTTGGTAACCAGAGTGCCCCCTTTTTGGCTACTTTTAGGGGAGCTGGTTTTTACCTCACATTAAAAACGGCCTTGTGCCTAATTTGCTCAGTGGGGGAGCAAATAAATACCATCTGTTCCGGCAGATGCTGCACTTAAGATAATTTGTACCAGTCAATGGAGGGGAAACCCTCTATACTGGGACAATTATTATTTTTGGTAACCAGAGTGCCCCCTTTTTGCCTACTTTTAGGGGAGCTGATTTTAACCTCACATTAAAAACGGCCTTGTGCCTAATTTGCTCAGTGGGGGAGCAAATAAATACCATCAAAGTGTAGTATCTGTTCCGGCAGATGCTGCACTTAAGATAATTTGTACCAGTCAATGGAGGGGAAACCCTCTATACTGGGACAATTATTATTTTTGGTAACCAGAGTGCCCCCCTTTTTGCCTACTTTTAGGGGAGCTGGTTTTTACCTCACATTAAAAACGGCCTTGTGCCTAATTTGCTCAGTGGGGGAGCAAATAAATACCATCTGTTCCGGCAGATACTGCAAGCAAAGACCAGATGTGGGGGCAACCCCACATACCTGACCTTTAACCAGCTCCCATTTCCCACCTCTCGGGAGCTGGTCCCCTTTTTCCCTTCCCCCTCCCTTCACTCCTCACATTAAAAATTGGCCTTGTGCCTAATTTGCTCGGTGGGGGAGCAAATAAATACCATCTGTTCCGGCAGATTCTGCAAGCTATGACTAGCTATGACTAGCAAAGACCAGATGTGGGGGCAACCCCACATGCCTGACCTTTAACCAGCTCCCATTTCCCACCTCTCGGGAGCTGGTCCCCTTTTCCCCTTCCCCTCCCTTCACTCCTCACATTAAAAATCGGCCTTGTGCCTAATTTGCTCGGTGGGGGAGCAAATAAATACCATCTGTTCCGGCAGATATGGGCCCGGGTGACAAGATCAAAGTGTAGTATCTGTTCCGACAGATACTGCAAGCAAAGACCATATGTGGGGGCAACTCCACATATAAGACCTTGGTCAATGTAGGGGCAACCCTTCATACCAATTGTCACTATCCAGCTCCCCTACTCCCCGGGGAGTTGGTCCCCATTTCCCCTTCACTCCTCACTTTAAAAATCGGCCTTGTGCCTAATTTGCTCGGTGGGGGAGCAAATAAATACCATCTGTTCCGGCAGATACTGCAAGCTATGACTAGCTATGACTAGCTATGACTAGCAAAGACCAGATGTGGGGGCAACCCCACATGCCTGACCATTAACCAGCTCCCATTTCCCACCTCTCGGGAGCTGGTCCCCTTTTTCTCTTCCCCCTCCCTTCACTCCTCACATTAAAAATCGGCCTTGTGCCTAATTTGCTCGGTGGGGAAGCAAATAAATACCATCTGTTCCGGCAGATACTACAAGCAAAGACCATATGTGGGGTAAACCCCATATATAAGACCTTGGTCAATGTAGGGGCAACCCTTCATACCAATTGTCACTATCCAGCTCCTATTTCCTACCAATCGGGAGCTGGTCCCCTTTTCCCTCCCCCTCCCTCTCTCTCCACATTAAAAAACGGCCTTGTGCCTAATTTGCTCAGTGGGGAAGCAAATAAATACCATCTGTTCTTCAGATGCTGCACTTCCATTTCTTGTTCTCTCTCGGTGGAGGATCAGTCCTTCACGACTGAGACAATTTTTTTTATTTTTGTACCTTTTCTCCACGTTAAAAAACGACCCTGGTGTCTAACTCTGTCCCGTGGGGAGGCATAGTAAATAGGTACAATCGAAAGATACTTTAATGAGCAACGTTTCTTTCCTAGAACTGCCTGTCTGTGAAACGCTATAACACGGAGTTACTTCCCAATTGACTACAATATAGTCATGTTCAAGTCCAATCATAACAAATTCTTCTTGTGTCATCCTCTTAAATGATCTAATTCTGACCAGTTTCATCAATCGTTTCCAATTCTCAAGTTGTTGTTTTCCCTGTCCACCTAACAAACTCATTATCCGCGATCGGTCGATGGGCCTTGATAAGTGATGACTCGTTAAGACAAAAAACTAATAAAAAAATAACCTCTATCTACTATTATATAAAAGTCACTTTGTGTGTGTGCCTGTGTGAGAGTTCCTTCCTCATAAGTTCCGAAACGGTTGATCCTATTTCTTGCAAATTTCACAAAGATAATTTATATTTCTGGCAGTGTTTTTAGATATGTTTTGTCTAGAAATTCATCCAATAAGTATCGAAAATTGAAAACATCCCATCTTAAAAATAATCTTCTTTTTCTTATAGATAAAAACAATTTTACAGGGAAATATTCCCTGTAAAATTCTTTTTATCTATGAGAGAAGAAATAATATTTTTCAGATAGTCAAGCCCAAATATCAGCGGACGTGATTATGTAAACGAACACTTGAAGATCTTTCTTTGGCCAATCAACCTTGGTGTTTTGACTTACTCCTCCCATACCGCTCATCATCCCTCATGGACTCTCTTCCATGAAACTTTTATACCACTCAAAAACTGATTCTTAATTCATTAAAGATGGCACAAAAGCTGTCTGAAGCATTCCATATATTTCTACAGCAGTTTTTACAAGTTTAAAACAGATTGTATTTTTGAAATTCATCAGTTGTGACAATCAGGCTTTATTAGGGTCTATTCTAATCCCTTCTGTAGCTGCTCATTTGAACCTGAAATCATAAACATTGGTCAGTCATCTTACAATCTGTATAGCAATAATATACTGAATTTTCAAGGCTCCAAGACAATTTTAAATGCCTGTATAAAAAAGTCTGGAAATTTATTGAAGACACCATGCAAATGAGTCAATAAGTTTGGACACCAAAACACGGTAAATGCTTATAAATTACGGAATTTCTGCAAGAAAGAGAGGATGCAGATTTATTATATCATACCTAAAAAGGAAAATAGTCGAGATTTACTTAGTGTTGAACATGTTGCCAATATAGAAGCTTACCTATCGAAATATATTTCTGGAAGTAATAAAATTCTTTTTTTTTTTTACATAGGCATCACCACTTATGAAGGCCAAGAGGTCACTCTAGGATAAGAGTTAAAGAGTGTACAGTAGAAAATTGGACAATATAGTAATCGTAAGTAACGGAAATTCGGTAAATTTGTTAACTTATATGGAACGGCTCATCAAAAACTTGTTTACGTTAGACTTGAAGACAACCATATTGTAGTCAGCTGGAAAGCAGGAAAACGGAAGACAATTCCATAGGCGTGCAGTTCTAAGAAAGAAGCTTTGCTCATGGAATCTACATTTAGCTTTAGGCACAATGGGGGGAAATTATTGATAGTGTTTTCTTGTGAAAATTTGGCGAGGGGGACCATAGATTGGAGCTCAGTCGATCACTTGCAATGAAAATAACGATAAAGCAGAGACAAACTCGCAACATCTCTTCTGTGAAAAAGAGGTTTCAGGGAAGAGAAAAGGACATCTCCTACGAGGCTACGAAGTCTATTTTGAACTCTATCAAGGCAGGATAAGTCCTTTTTAGCAGCTCCTGCTTCTTCATAAATTGTAAAAAAAAAGGAAGAAATACTAAAACTGGATGGGAAAATCCAAGTTTTTACGAGATTGCTGAAAATTGCTTGAAAAAATACTGAGTTTCAAGATAATACTAGTTGGAATTGGCCAGGAGTGATCTGAAAAGACCTACTCACTCACACTAGGTCCATCAAACATTATATCAACAAAACTGCAGAATCACCGATGTGCCGATCGTGTAATGAAAGAGCAGCAACCTTAGCACACATCGTATCAGAATGTCCTATGCTAGCACACCATCAATACAAAAAATGGAGACACGACCAAGGCGCGCAAGTTCTGCACTGGAATATATGCAAAATCTGTGAATTGAACCACAATGAGAAACCAGAAGTGGCAAAGGAGAACAACGATGTTAAACTGTTTTAACGCATACAAACTGATAAGGTTCTTAATCATGCCAAACCTTACTTGATCTTTCTAAGCAAAAACAACAGAAGTTAATAATTGGCGTAGCTTGCCTCTTCGATACCACAGTGAATGAGGAAGATCAGAAAAAAATATCAAGATCTAAAATGGGGTTATCAAGGTGATTCATATTGTACTTGGAACGCTTGGAATCATAACGAAATGTCTTAAGCAAATTGACGCGAAATTTCTTTTCCAATTCTTCAAAAGGCTGTTAAGAACGTCGAAAATGCTAAGGTACAGCTTGAATCTGTAAAGTCAAAATAATCCAAAACGTGGGAGAAATTTAAGCCAGAGAGATAACTGAAAAGATACAACGAATAAGAATAATGAAAACGACTGAAATATTAAGGAAAACTCTTGAATGCGGAAACTAACGGACATGAGCTATAAAAGCTCATTGGGCATATAAAAACTGCAACAGTAATAAAACAAAAAGATAGAGGAACACAACATGGAACCAAGAAAAATGAAGCCGTGTTATTGCAAGTTACCCTCGCCCTAAAACTGTAAATGTAGCGTCGGCATCAACTGGCACCACACCAAATAGTCAACAAGGGTTGAGGAGGATGTAAAGACCTAGGAGAGAAAATACTAAATAAACCTCCACTGGATGAGTGCGAAGAAGACTGAGACGTTGGCCCACCTAAATTTCAGTGATGTCACATGGTCATTATCAGCGAGAAGGTAATGGTAAGCGGTTGTTGCGATGATGCAAATTCATTTGAAAAGGTTATCGAAAGAGGTAGAGAGTACTCGAAATCTGCGGAGACTTGCTGCCACCCAGACTCCAGGGAACACAACCGTTTGTTGTCAGTAATCAATCTCTGATGATGACCTGTTTGAGGACTCCTAGTGAGTACAAATAATAATAATGAATATAAAAATGAAGAAATATTTTATTATGCAAGAAGAATGTCTTGAAAGATATGTGATAGTTTATGGATTTTGGAATGAGAGATCAAAGACGAAGAATCGTAGTGGTTGTGGCCCAACGGGTCACGGATACGTCTAATATCCATTAGATTCCTGCCAAAGCAGTAGATGTCTACCAATAATCTCGTTTGTTTCTTTCGTGTAGCGTTTCCCCAGAAACGCCTAACCATGTCCAAATAACCACCTAATTTCCTCCCAATAACTTTCCTTGAAGATGATAGACTTTACTCCATCGATGCAGTCTTTTCATCCCATTATTTTTAGTAAAGAGAAACGCTATTAGCGCAGTTCACCCATTCCCGAAAATAATTAAAAATAAAATAAAAGCTGTTACGTAGAATAATGAAAACCTTAAAATAGTGTTGGCATATTGTGCAAACCAGCTGGGAAAATTGTTACCAAATCAATTCATAGAAAAGCCGAGAAATGCTAAATTTCATGACCAGGCAATTAAAAATGGTATCATGTGGATATCAATTTCTATATTTTTTTTTTAGTTTGAAACAAAACTTCAGTTTTTTAAAGCTTATTGGGTCTTCTCCAGATTTGGAAGATCTGCAATTAGTTTTGAACAAACTAAACATTCCGAAAATGACAGGAATTTAAAATATTTAGAACGTCTCTCATTTGTTCTTTAACCTTTTTCTTTTCTCATTAGCTTTTCGTTTATCAGGCCTCTCTACTCTTCCTATCTATCTATCTATCTATCTATCTATCTATCTGTCTGTTTTCTTATTTCGTCTTTCTTCCGCCCTCTCTTTTTTCTTTCTTTCTTTCTTTCTTTCTTTCTCTATCTATCTATCTATCTATCTATCTATCTATCTGTCTGTTTTCTTATTTCGTCTTTCTTCCGCCCTCTCTTTTTTCTTTCTTTCTTTCTTTCTCTATCTATCTATCTATCTATCTATCTATCTATCTATCTATCTGTCTGTTTTCTTATTTCGTCTTTCTTCCACCCTCTCTTTTTTCTTTCTTTCTTTCTTTCTTTCTTTCTTTCTCTATCTATCTATCTATCTATCTATCTATCTATCTATCTATCTATCTATCTGTCTGTTTTCTTATTTCGTCTTTCTTCCGCCCTCTCTTTTTTCTTTCTTTCTTTCTTTCTTTCTTTCTCTATCTATCTATCTATCTATCTATCTATCTATCTATCTATCTATCTATCTCTTTTTGTTTAACACTTTCTTCCGTTCACGTATCGGCACCCCCTCCTCTCGTCCGGCCGGCTCCCTCTTTTTTATTGGTTGTCTTCTCTTCGTCGCGTGTGACATAACACGGGCGGGATCGGGGCGGGGCAGAATGCCGGGGTGAAAAACCAGCACTTCTCTCTTGCCGGTCGTCGTACGTCCCATATTTTGCCATTTCACACAACACATATTCTGACGAAGTTTCTCGACAACCAACGCAACAGGAAATGGACAAACAGAGAAATAAATAAACGAAGAAACCAAAAACTAAAAGTGAACGAGAATGTTTAGTTGCTATTTTAGTGGATAGGCGGGGAGAGATAGATAGATAGATAGATAGATAGATAGAGAGAGAGAGAACGTGTATGCGCGTGCGTGTGTGTATGAAAGAGAAAGAGCGAAGGGGAGAGAGATAAGGCAAGGGATAGAGAGAAAACAGAGTAAAAACGGAACAGGTTCTTGATAACAAAAATATGAAAATTTTATAGAAAAGCACACACAATCAATAAAAGTACGAACATGTCAAATCTTGGTTTCAACTAAAAGCTTATTTTAAAAAAAGCGCATATAGAAATAGATATAGATAGATAGACAAATATATAGAGACCCCACCTTCTTTAGAGCAGCCTTGTCAATCTCTTTAATGTATTTGCTCCGACTCGGTTGCCTGTGAATGTTAAGCCGAGGAGTTTGAACGGAGAGCTAACAGGTAGCATAATAGTATGCCTATGACAACAGCATATTCTTTTCTTTGTTTTGATTCTCAGGCATATATCCGTTGACATCTTATATGCTTTTATGTAGAGTGGTTCTCGGTTGATTAACTGTGTCTAACTGTGTGGGATATATACTCGAGAGTCAAAAAAATAGTAAGTATATGCTGTTGTCATAGAACTAATTATTAGTCACGACAATCAGCGGTTGAAGACAATTCCTTGGAATTGTTAGAAGAAAGAAGCTTAGTTGTAGCAGTGTTAATTGTTACCATCCATTTACATCCACATTCCACTACAGACTGGAGGGCATTCTCTAAGGTTTCAGCAATTTCCTTAGATATGTGTTCACTCGTTTTCCCCTCTTATCTCTTTTAGAGCTTGGTATCTTCAACAAATATACTCATACCGGATACAATTTTATCAAGGAAGTTGTTTATGAATATCAGGAATAATAAACGTGACGCACTCGCATTTTAATCATGCTGTTTTCACGTACGACCATCGTCGACAACTTGGATTTTCTCTTGTCTAAGGAGGATCTGATAAGTATTCATTCAGTAATAAACAAATCTTTATATAAATATATATATATCTATATCTATATATCTATATATCTATCTATCTATCTATCTATCTATCTATCTATCTATATATATATATATATATATATATATATATATATATATATATATATATATATATATATATATATACTAGCATGGGTGCCCGGCGTTGCCTGGGTGTTTGGAGGTGTATGCTGAGCAAAAAAAAAAAAAACTAAAATAAAAAAAAGGTCAATTTTTTACACTTTGATCCCTATTATGACCCCTTAACATTTATTGTTTGGGGCTCAAATCAATTTACTAAGTTAGATCCATGTCCAATGAATCTATATCTAAAATTTCAAGTGTTTAGACCTAAAATTGTCGGAGGAGTTTGGTAGAGTTCTTAAAGGTCAGATCCTTGAACTTTGACCCCTTAACAACGAAATTTCTGGCCGAAAACCGATCACATAGATTTTCCCAAATCTCAGTACCCTGTATATCAAATTTCGAGTCTGTAGACTAAAAATTGACAGAGTTATGGCGTAGGGAAATGTACACAGACACACAGACACCTTCACTTATATATATATATATATATATATATATATATATATATATATACACACACACACACACACACACACACACACACACACACACACATATATATATATATATTAGAAAAAATATTATCAAATTAAGACAAACTTGAAAGCCATATACTGGGATAAAGTAGGTTGTTTAAGAAATTCACTTTAAATTTAAAATTTAGAATTATTAGTATTATGGTATATTAAATATTAAATAAGTTAAATGAAGAAAAACGAAAACGTGTTTAATTATATATTTATCAGAATATATTAATCTATGCATTGCGGAAATGCACATGCAAGTAAATAAACCAAATATATTTGTCTGTAAAATTATAAAATATATTGAAGCTAAAAGATAATAATGATAATGAAAACGTTCAATAATTTTCTTTTAATAAATTATGAAGAAAACCGTTTAAAGTGGAATATTGGAAAAGTTGGATTACTAAATTACTTAATGATGAAAAACGAAAATAAGTTATGCATTTAAAATTATCATGTTTCATCTTTAATGGGTGAATAATGATTAAAATTGAGAAGTTAACAACTGATACGGAATTTCGATTTTTAATGCTTACTTATGCAAAACATTTAAAATAACACGCTGAATGAAATTCGTCTCAGGGAAGAAACTCTATTTAATCCAAAGCTTAAAAGAGAAATATGGATATTTAAGATGTAGTTTTACGCAGAAGAACATCTTCTGTCTGTAGGTGAATGGGGTCATAAATGGATGGTAACGTTCAACGCTGCCAAGACAAAGCTAGTTCCCTTTAATAATTACATGAAACCTTACCAACCACCAATAGCTATGGCTAGAGATATTTTATCTTAGAGCACTTCGTTCAAACTCCTTGACTTAACGTTCACAGGAAACATGAGTTGGAATAGATACATTGAGATCATTGCTAAAGCTGTTGCAAAGAAGGTGGGCTCTCTCTATCGTGCTAGAAAGTTACTTACGCCTGAATGTATTCTGTACCTCTACAAAACCACCATTCGTCCATGTATGGAGTACTGCTGTCACATTTGGGCTGGTGCATCTGCTACTAGTCTGGACAGAGTCCAAACCCTGCCCCACCGATGAAATGTTGCATCCCTCTGCCTATTTTACAAGTATTTTAATGGGTGATGCTCTGACAAACTACAAGCAACGAAAATACCCCCGATAAACCCGGCAAGCAAGTTCCATCCCCAGACGGCTGAGATCCCTAGATATAAGAAAGCCTTTTACTCTAATAGCTTCTTCCCCAGAACGGCAGGACTTTCGAATTCTCTTCCGGTTTCCCGTTTCCCCAACTGTACTGACATGCAGAAGTTCAAGTGTAATGTGAACAGACATCTTGCTGCTAAACTCCCTACACAGTACCCTTGGAACTTAGGTCCCTGATAGTAGCCCCTACATCAAAGTAGCAATATGCCTTATTTGGAGTGAAAATGTAATAAAAAAATTCCCAAGTGAAAAAATCGTTCCATAATAACTGATATACTTAAAACAAATACATAACATACTATTTTAATGGGCAGTAAAACAAATATATAACATACTATTTTAATGGGTAGTAAAACAAATATATAACATACTATTTTAATGGGTAGTAAAACAAATTTTTACAATGCCCTGGAAAAGGAAGAATTTGAATATATATATATAGATAAGTATCACAGGGAATAATATATGATCAAAAGATTTTATTTGTTGAAAGAAAAGTGTCAAAATATTAGAGCGGATACAATAGATATGAAAAGTTAAATGAATTAAAAATATAAGGAGCGCATTAAATTTTTCAATATGGCGAAGGTTGTAGAAAATATATAATCGATATAAAAATTGTTGATTAAAAAGTTACTAGTTAGAAAAAGATAAAAAATAAAGTATAAATAATAAATAATATATAATGTCAGAACTATTACGTATGAATTTAATTTTAACATTAAAGATTATAGATAAAAGTCTTGAAAATTATGGTGTAAATATTTATATTGATATGTACACAAATTTCAATGTGAAGAAATATTATTACTGATGTGATTTAATCTTCTATATATATAAAGGGCAAAATGTGCGTGTGTGTGTTTGCATGTCTGCCAAAAACTTTCACAACACGCGACAGATCCTCACAAGATGGACATCGTTTTAAAGCTCGGTGTCTCAGACGACAAATATTAAAAAATTGGCCCAAAACAATCATTCCTTCACTCTCAACTCGGTCGCTATTTACAAGGAGGGGTCGCTTTTTTCGCCGATATTTTCGCAAGTCATCGTCTCCATTGGATTGACTACGCTTAATTTCAACGCTCTCGACTGCCGGTTGCGCTATGGAGATATCAGTTAAGACGTTAGGTTTTCCCTCTTCGCGTTACAGGTTCAAGTCTGCTTACTTAATCTAAATACCCCTTATGTCAAATTTCGAGTCTGTAGACCGAAAATTGGCAGAGTACCTTGGTAGAAAAATGTACACACACAGACACACACAGAGGCAATTTCACTTAGGAGGAGAAAAATAGATAGCTTAGAGAGAAATAAAGAGAAAGAAAGAGAGAGAGAGAGAGAGAAAGAGAGAGAGAAGGGAGGGGGAGAGAGAGTGAAGAGGCGAGTGAGTGAGAGAGTTTAATATTAATTACGGTTAATTAGAAAATTTAAACTGTCCCATCTGGCAGATTGGGATAAATGTTCAGTCCTCGATCAAGCCATACCAAAAGCTAAAAAAAAAAAAAGAAAAATGGAACTTGATGCTCTTTTACTAAACACTGAGTATTATAAGGTAATTTTAGCATATATTTTGTGTTATGTGTAAAAAAAAGCCGTAGGGAAACAAACATTCATTAACTCACATTTTGTGTATAATGATAGATATTTTAATTTGTATGAATTGCGTTATTAATTTAATTAATGTACGCTGATTTCACTACGGATAAATTGAAATTAGCATGACGGAGAGTAAATAGTTTCCTCTCGACTGCAAGACATTGAGATACAAAAATGCGGTTAATCATAGTAAAACAGGAAGTGGATAGCGACACCGGAAGTGTAACTCAAATTCTGTTTTTACACCAGAGTAATTTGTTGGAGTCAACGTCATTTAGTGTGTAAATGGCGTATCTTTGCAGAATGTAGGATTGATTTGATTAAGTTTTGTTTAATGGCATATCAAGCTTTTTCAGATTTGTTTACTTGGAGTGTTAGGTTTTACAGCATATCAGCCATTGTTAGATTTTCATCATCATCATCATCATCATCATCATCATCATCATCATCATCATCATCATCATCATCATCATCATCATCATCATCATCATCATCATCATCATCATCACCATCATCATCATCATCATCATCATCATCATCATCATCATCATCATCATCATCATCAGCATCATCATCATCATCATCATCATCATCATCATCATCATCATCATCATCATCATCATCATCATCATCATCAGCATCATCATCATCATCATCATCATCATCATCATCATCATCATCATCATCAGCATCATCATCATCATCATCATCATCATTTTTATGTTCGCTAATTTTACAGTCTTGTAATGTTTTACAACGTTTTTCTTTCACTCAAGAGCGGGCTTTTACACCAAAGTTAGTAAACATAGTTGAAGAGTCAATCAGATGGAAAACGCCTGATGTAGGATATTTTTGTGCCAAACTGAACTGACTTTTGGAGTACGGTGATGTTGTACTTGATTGCTAAGCAATTCAACTGTTCCTCAAGATCATCTGAAATTGATACGATAAAAGTTTTCTTATTCTACAACCTAGCAATCTACATCCTCAGTTTCTGATAGTTCCGTAGTTTCTCAATCTTTTGCCTACTAAGTGGATGTCGTTTGGGCAAGTCATACCAATAAGTTGGCATTCACTTGTCTTTTTATTCACAGCTACAATATCTGGTTTCCTGTGAGTTATCTCGGTCACACTGAACCATGAAATCTCAGGAAATCTTAATGTCGTCATTTTACACTACTGCTTCTGAGTGATGTTAGAACGACTTGTACCTCACTTTGATACCAAAATTTTAGCACAAACTCCAATACAAATTTGCACATACTTTGCCATAGCAGCGTTTGTACTGTTTTTGAGCAAGTGTAGAACATGCACTAACAATATGTGACACTGTTTCAAGAGTTACATCACACAGCCTGCACTTATCAGAAGTCCTTCCCGAAGATGTTTCTATTGGCTGCATTTGTGTTTAGTTCCTGCAAATATAAGACTTTTTGTCTCTTTTCAAGTCTTCTTTAGACTGAAAATCCCACGTGTGCTGACATTTTAGTGCTCAAACTGACCATGAAGTTTCATTCTTACCAACCCAGTCAACTTTTCTGCTTAGATTCTTTCCTTGTACTTCTGCTTATATTCCACTTATCCTTTGTCTATTTAACTCTTCCTCTTTCGTAAGTAACACTTCATGACTGTTAGCCAAGTAGTGGTGCACACTTCTGAGCTCTCCTCCGATATATTCTTCAACCATTTGACAATCGAGAAAGCTAACATACTTGCCAGTCAGTTTGCCTTAAACTTCACATTGGACCCAGCAGACAACTCCCTCCCTGATTTTCCTTTGCGGACAGACACCACACTACACGATCTGGCAATCACCCCTTCTCAGGTGCATAATATCGTAAAACGTGTAGACACCTCAAAAGCATGTGGACCCGATCTCATCCTGACTGTGTTATTGAAAAAATGCTCCACTGAGGTTGCTCCAGTCATCTTCAAATTATATAACAAATGCCTTAACGAATCTTGCTTTCCTGACTGCTGGAAAACTACTTCTGTGGTACCAGTTTTCAAGAATTCTGGCGAAAGAACTGCCTCATTAAATTATTCCCCCATTAGCCTCCTCCATCTTTTCGCCAAAATTTGAGTCCAGAATTAACCAAGCTCTAGTCCATCATCTTACTGCTGCTAAACTTCTGACTGACACCAATATTGATTTAGACAACCCGTTCAACAGCAGATATCCTAACTGTAATCTCTGAACATATATACCATACACTGAATAATGCAGGTGAGGGTAGAGCGGTAATCCTAGATATATCTAAGGCTTTTGACAGGGTATAGCACGATGGTCTTCTCAGGAAAATCAGATCTTACGGTATCATTGGACGAATACTTAACATAATTAAATCTTTCTTAAATAAGAGAAGAATCCAGGTTGTCCTCGACGGTCGTACATCTAAACAATATGATTTAAATGCGGGTGTACCTCAGGTGTCTATCCTTGGACCTTTATTATTCCTAATATTCACAAATGACCTCCCTGACTAAGACTAAGCTTGTTTCCTTCAATAATTACAAGAAACCTTCTCAACCACCTATAGCTATGACTAAAGATACATTACCTGAAAGTACTTCTTTTAAAATCCTCTGCTTAACGTTCACAGGGAACATGAGTTGGAACAAATACACTGAGAGCATTGCCAAGGCTGCTGCGAAGAAGGTGGCCTCTCTCTACCGTGCTAGAAAGCTACTTACGCCTGAAAGTATCCTGTATCTCTAAAAGGCCACCAATCGCCCATGTATGGAGTACTGTTGTCACATTTGGACTGGTGAATCTACTACTAGTCTCTCGCTCCTGGACTGGGTTCAAAAGTGAGTCACCAACCTGATAGATTCTAAACTGTCATTAAAGCTTCAACGTCTGTCCCGTCGACGAAATGTTGCATTCCTCTGCCTGTTCTACAAGTATTTTAATGGTGAATGCTTCGACTAACTACAAGCCCTAGTACCCCTTCGACTTAAATACTCCAGACAAACGCGACAAGCAACAAAATCCCACCCTACACTGTAGTGATCCATAGATGTAAGAAAGCCTTCTATTCTAATAGTCCTCAGAACTGGTAGCTTTTAGAACTTCCTTCCGGGTTCCTGCTTTCACAACTGTATTGGCATGCAGAAGTTAAAGTGTAAGGTGAACAGACATCTTGTTGCTCAATCCCCTACATAGTATCCCTGCAACATATTCCCCCGATAGTAGTCCCTTACATCAAAGTGGCACTGTGCCTTGTTTAGAGCTTACATGGAAAAAGTCCCAATCAACCCTCTTCCTTCTTTTTTTCCTAATGATGTACAACCTGAGCACATTAGAATTTGGGGGAAGTGCTCCATACTTGACAAACAATTTCCTTGTGCCTCTATCCAGCTTTTTCATTTGTTCCTGTGCCCATCACACAAAAGCTGCACTGTACCGAATTACAGCAACTGCCCATTAATTGATGGCTGTGAACTAGTTCCTATCATTCAGTCGAGATTTCAGGAGCAATTTGAGTCTCTCCATATAAATTTCTTTCGCCTTCTCTTTTATTTCATTACAGAGCATCGTGTCAATTTCAAGCAAACCAGGTACTTGTAACCTTCTGCATCAGAATCTCCTAATCTTTTACCGTTTGGTAAAATGATGCTTTTCATGGCTGCACTCTTCCCTCGTTTACTAGTTCTACTGCACATTTGGGAATTCCAAACTCCACATTTATGTCTTCACCCCACTGTTGTACAGTTGTTGTAGTTATTATTATTATTATTATTATTATTATTATTATTATTATTGTTGTTGTTGATGTTGTTGTTGTCATTATTATTATTATTGTTGTTGTTGTTGTTATTATTATTGTTGTTGTTGTTGTTATTATTATTATTATTATTATTATTATTATTGTTGTTGTTGTTGTTATTATTATTATTGGCTCACATGGAGCTTTCACACAAGTCAACAAACGATCTGATTGGAAACCTGCGGTATTCTCTGGAAGCTGAGTGACAACAAGTCTCTCCAGACGTCCAGCCCTCTCCACCTCCTTCGATAGCATTTGCAAATGAATTTGCATCATCGCAACAGCCGCTTACCATTGATTTCTCGCTGGTAGTGGCCATTGGTTTGTACTGGAATTTGAGTGGCACTCAGCCTCCCCAAGGTCCCAGTTCTCTTTGCGCTTGTCCAGCCGAGGTCTGATTGGCGCTCGCTCCTCGGTTTTTCAGTCCTTATTGACCCTTCTCGGCCCTTTGGTATCACTTTTTTATTGGGGGGGGGACGGTGATGAAACAATGGGGGGATGCATGATGGGGGGTGTAGAACTTGTAAATATGCAGTTTCAGTGTTCTTCATTCCCTGTAACGCTTATTCGTTATATTGTCTTGTATTATTCTCCGCATTCAAGGGTTTTCCTTAATATGTCAGTCGTTTTCATTATCGTTAGTCGTTGTACTTTTGCAGTTATTCCTCTGATTCCAATTTCTAACATTCTTTTTTCGAAGTTTTTCGGGATTGTTCCTAGTGCTCTTACTATTATCGGTACTATTTGGACTTTCTTCATCATCCAAATCCCTTTTAACTCTCTGGCTAGCTCTGTGTATTTACTTCGTTTCTCCTTTTCTTTCATATTCACCCTGTGATCATCTGGGACTGCAAAGTCCACGATTTGACAGGATTTTTCTTTCTTGTTAATTATTACGACATCTGGTCTTCTTGCTTGGATGGGTTTGTCCGTCTGTATGTCCATGTCCCATAGGATTTTGTGGTTCTCGTTTTCGAGTGCTGTTGCAGGTTTGAGTCTGTACGCTCAAAATGCAGTCGTTTACACAATTCCCAGTGTACCACCCTCCCCACTTGGTCATGCCTGTTTTGTATTCCTTTTGGGCAAGTTTGCTGCATTCGCTTACTATATGGTTTATCGTTTCGTCTCTTTGTCCAAAGAGTCTGCATTTGCTGTTTTCTTGTGTTTTATCGATCCTTGCTTTGATATGGTTGGTTCTTATCGAGTTATCTTGTGATGCAGTTATTAGAGATTCAGTTTCTCGGTTTATATGTCCTTTTCGCATCCATGTTCAGGTGTTTTCATTATTCTCATCTTTTGTCATTCTTATGAATCTTCCGTGGAGTTGCTTCTCTTCCCACTTCTCTTTTCTCGTTTTGTCGTTTGTCTCTCTGTTTTCTGTTTTGTTTTTTTTCAGTGTCTCTCGCTGCCATAATTATTCTTTCAGTGTTTTGCATTATGTATTTTTCTAATCCTTTTGTCGTGTCCTTCACACAGTCTTCTATAGAGATCAGTCCCCTCTCACCGTCTTTCCTTTTCACGTAGAGTCTGTCAATATCGTCCTTTGGGTGTAGTGCATTATGCATGGTCATGAGTTTCTTGGTTTTCTGGTCGAGTTTTCTCAGTTCTTCTTTTGTCCACCCTATAAACGGTCCAGAGATTCTTACTAGTGATACTGCCCATGTATTAATACCTTTTATTAGGTTTCTACTATATAATTTAGTTTTCAGGAGTTTTCTTGTTCTCCTGAGGTATTCCTTTCCAATTTTCTCTTTCATTTCTGTTGCTCTGATGGTGTCCGCTTCCAGAATTCCCAAGTATTTATAGCCGTCTTGTTCCCCTAGTGCTCTCATTTCTGTTTAGTTGGGTAGTTCCATGCTTTCTGTCGTTTCCAGTTTTTCCTTTCTTATAACTAGTTGTGCGCACTTTTTCATTCCAAATTCTATTTGGATATCTTGGCTGAAGATTCTGGTAGTGTTAATTAGTGTCTCTAGCTCCTTTTCGGTCCTTGCAAAAAAATTCAGATCGTCCATGTACATCAGGTGGTTCATTTTTTCCTCTGTATTGGAGAACTTGTATCCGGCTTGGCACTTACTCAGAATACTGTTCAAGGGCATCATGGCTATGCTGAACAGTAGTGGTGATAGCGAGTCTCCTTGGAAGATGCCTCTTTGTATGTTAATTTCTGTTATGTGTTGTACATCAGCTGTCAATTCCAGTCTCCATGTTTTCATTGCATTTTCTATTACGTTGGTGATCCTGGTTGGTATTTTATACATTTTTAGGCATTCTATTATCCATGCTTGGGGGATCCTGTCGTACGCTTTTTTGTAGTCGATCCATGCCATGGCTAAATTCTTTCTTCTCCTTTTTACCTCCTTTAGATCTTTTGATCTATATATAACAGGTCATGTGTTCCTCTTTTTCCTTTTTGGCATCCTTTCTGCTCCTCGGGGATGAGTCCACGGTTATTCAGGGAGTGGTAGATTTGTTCCCTCAGTTGTGCTGTCAGTATCTTCCACATAGTTGGTAAGCACTATAGTCGCTAGGGACGGTTCCTTTCTCCGTGTCCTTCTGTAGCAGTGTGGTTCTACCTTTTGTCATCCAGTCTGGTACGCTTGCTTCCTGTATACATCTTCTCAGGTTTTGGGCTAGCCTTTCGTGTAAGGGTGTGAATTTTTTGAACCAGTATGCATGTATCCCGTCGTGCCCTGGTGCTCTCCAGTTTGCCATTATTCCTATGGTTTTCTTTAGGGTTTCCTTGCTGATTTCATTCACTGTTCCTGGTTCTATTTGTTGTAACTCTTCTTTCATGTCTTTCAGCCACTCAGCATTTCTATTGTGATCTCGTCGCTCTTCCCATATTTTACTCGTAGAGTTTTGTTTCTGTCGGATTTGGTTGTTCTGTTTTTGTTTTTCCTCCGTTCACATTTTGGTAAAATTGGCTTTCATTAGTTTCAAATGTTCTGTTTTGTTTGCATTGTTCAGATTTATATCTATATCGTCTCAGTCTCGCTTCTTTGTTTTTTATTTTTTGGTCCAGTTCTTCATGTTTCTTGTTTAGCCTCTCCCTGTCAGTTACATTTCCAATATTCCGTTTTCTCCACATTTCTTTCTTCCTGGTGATCATTTTCGTTTTGAGTTTCTAGTCTTATTTCCCATCCAGGTTTTGTTGATCCGCTTGTCCCCGGTTGTTTTTCTGATTTAAGTTTCATACTTACCATTTTGGCGCCTGCGTAAATCAGGTTGTTTAAGTCTGTGATTGTGTTTGTTGGGATATGTGGGAGGAGTTTGTTAACATTCTCTGTTTCAGTTTTTAATTTCTTCTGCTCTTGGTTCTTTAACGATGGGAGCTTTGTTATTTCTTCGTTCATCAGCTGTATTATTTTATTTATTTCATTTGCTTCATTCTCTGTTAGTTCTGTTTCATTGTTCTCGGTTTTCACGTTTGTAGGCTTCGTTCTTTGTTGGTCCTCGGCCTTTGGTGTTTTTACTTGTGAGGCTTCAACTTGTGGGGTTGCTCTACGTGTGGTTCAGTTAGGGGATGCTTCTTGTTCAGTTCCATCATTTATTTTTCGCTGGATTTCTGTTAGTTCTAGTTTAGAGAGCCAGCCTTTCTTGAGTATCAGTCTTGCTTGGTCCGCAATTCTTTGTTCTGTCGTATGGTAGTCACTGGATAGGTCCCATAGTTCTTCCATTCGTTTCCGGTAACCTCCATATCTATATTTAAGATGGCTTCTATAGTAGCATTCTATTACGAGTCTGTTCTCCTTTGTTGTCCATTTCTTTCGTCGGTTGTTTTTCTTTTGATGGTTATCATGACTGCGTTGTGTTTGTTCGGTATCATTTTGTTCCCTGAAATTAGAGGTTATACTTACCTGTTCAGCGTCCATGTCATTTGAGTTTCTGAAACTAAAAAATTTGGCCAACATTCGCAGGATGATGACCGGGTCCCCCATGCTGGCCACCGAAGGAGCACCTGCCGATCATGACACTCAGATCTTTCTTCTGGGTCCCAAGGTTTGGATTATTTGTAACTGACATTTTTCATATTTTGGTGTTTGTGGCAACACCAAGCCCAGAATTGTTTTACCTGTGGTTCTGATGCAGGGATAGTGTAAAGCTCCTGTGTATCCAAGAGGTATCATGCACTATCACACATACATATGGGACAAAGAAAAGTAAATAAATAAGAAAAAAAAAATAGATAGATAAAGTAATTAACTAAGTATTCTACTTAGTAAAAGTCGAAAGTCATGCTCTGAAAGAGGGCGTTTGAAGATACGTATACCTTACACCATCCGGTTTAGGCGCTGGGAATGTATGGGAAAAGAAGAGGAGGGATTATTATTATTATTATTATTATTATTATTATTATTATTATTATTATTATTTTTGGCATATAATACATAATACAACAGTTAAGGGGTAATTGGGGAGAAAATAAATGTAGAGAGTGGGCTCTTTGGAGGAAATTTAGTACAAAAACTAAAACAGAATCAGAACTCATTTATTCCACTAGCTTCCCAAGCATCTTTCGCTCGAACATTGAGTATAGACTTGTGCACAGACATACAGTTTCTCTCTCTTTCAAAGCCGCGAAAAGAACAAGCGCATGAAAATCAAACGATAGCCTGCAGACAAGTGCAATACAACACGTAAATGAAGCACGAGAAGAAAGGCATGTGGCACTCAACTTAGCTAACTTTTTAACGGAAGTTTCCGTCGAATCTAAATTGTAACCGACGATTAGACTTTTGGCCAATTCTTTTCCAGCTAGGGGCCCAATCCGAACCGATTAGCAAAGGATACGAACTGGGCCATTCGAGTAACTGAAATTTTCTGGACGTGCAGCTTCGCCGTTGTAGATGCTCAATCACAGGCCAGTAGAATTGCTATGGTTAATTATGGCTTCTGTAAATTCTTTGTGCTGAGTGAGCACAGTAACTGCCGTTCGACATAAAAACGATGACATCATCGGCGAGCGCGGAAAACACAACACATTTTAGAAGACGTGGTGCAGAGATTCCAGGTACAGAGATTCCGCGTAGGACCAATCTCGCTGTCCTGCTCCTTAATTTTCGGAGAAAAGGCTTCAACTGCTATGATAGGACCTACTGTAACAGAGGCCATATTTATTTTGATATTGATGCAGGCGCTTTAAGAGAATTATAATTAGGCTGTCAAATTTAGATGCATTATGCTAAGTTTCGGTCAATGTCTCGTTTAACATCGTCATAGACAGCCTTCCATGCGTGTTCCTTTGCGTAGAATAATTAGATCTTATTTTTCTTTCTTCAATGTACTTGGTCTGGTGGTCGCATTTTTCTAAGCATTCAGACAGAGGTAAAAATGTTGAGTTGTGTCTGAGGGTTTCGAATTATGGAGCAATTATCTTTGACAGTGATGATACCCGGAAAGGACGAAACACGTGTGTGCGAGTAACAATTTAATATTTATCGTAATATTTATATTTCAGCTCTCAATTTTTATTAACGCAAAGTTTTTTTCTTTTAAATAACAGTTCAATAATATAAGACTTGTCATTAAATTATTCAATCATTACTTGCATCATGATTTGAATTTGATGAATCCTATGCAAAATCGCTAGTAATCAGAATAAGGTTTTGAAAGCATCGTTAATAATAGTTTAAAAGACTGATCGACTGTTATATGTGTTATTGTGGTGAACTCCCTCTGCTACAGCACCTGCCAGTATCCTATATCTCTATAGAGCTATCATTCGTCCGTGTGCATGGAGTATTGTTGTCACATATTAGTAGGTGCGCTAACCACTAGCTCCCCCATCTTAGACAGAGTTAAAAAATAAATAGAGCGTTTTATTCAATAGATTTTACATTGTATACGAATCCCCGACTCCTGCCTCACGGACGCAATATTGTATTCATGTGTTTGTTTGACAATATATTTCAACGAATTTGCTTCACGTTTAACGTCGTAGATATCCCCAATCAACGAGGCAAAAAGCAAAGTCGAACCCCTTCATCGTAGAGCTCACCAAATGCCGAAAAGCTTTCTACGCTAATATCTTCTTTACTGGAATTCCCACTGCTCACTGTTTTCTCCGACTTTATTAACATGCAGAAATTTAGATGCAATGTGAACAGCCCCCAACTCAAAATGCCCATATAAATTTGGCCCCTAATTTACAATAACCACGTCTCAGTGGCAATGCGCCTTGTTTAGCGACGAATATATATTAAAAAAAAAGTTCAATTTATAATACGCGGAAATATTGACGGATTCCATTTTTTTCCGTTAATTGATCAATCCGATAATAATAATCTATAATATAAATCTAACCTGTCTGTTTAAATGTATGTATGTATGTATGTATGTATGTATGTATGTATGCATGTATGTATGCATGTATGTATGTATGTATGCATGTATGTATGTATGCATGTATGTATATGCCAAAGGGCGAATGAACTCTTTTTCTGGGTCAACGGCCAACTAGCACCGTGTATATTTGTGTGTGTCTATGTGTGTATTGGGGTGGAGAGGGCTCCCGTAAGCCGTGGTGAAAGCAGCCTTTCTAGGAGAAGCAAATATCTGATTTAAAAAACCATAAAGCGGAAGACCATTTCCCGCATTAAGCGGGTCTGCAGTTTAACTTGTTGCTGGCTATCTTGCTCTTGCTTGTTGCTGGATTTCAACATTTTGAACCGAGAGAGAGACTTAGCTGTCGTACAAAGCTAAGACTCTGTAACATCATATTTGTATAGATACTCCCTCAGGCATTTGGGCTCATGGATTTTAAATGTCTGAGGGAGTGGCACTCGTCTGACAAGACGTTGCAATCATCATGTATGCATGCATGTATGCATGCATGTATGCATGTACGTATGTATGCATGCATGTATGTATGCATGTATGTATGTATGTATGCATGCATGCATGTATGTATGCATGCATGTATGTATGTATGCATGTATGTATGTTTGTATGTATGTATGTATATATGTCAGGTCATGTCATATGCTACTGGTACCATGTAACCCAGTACTACCTGCCTCATGGTCGGGTCACCGGCGACTAAACTGGTTCCCACACCAGACTTGTTTGGTTAGGAGGGCGGCTAGTCTCCCTGAAGGATTAAAAACAAGACCTTCCAAAGGGCGAATGAACTCTTTTTCTGGGTCAACGGCCAACTAGCACCGTGTATATTTGTGTATGTGTATATGTGTATTGGGGTAGAGAGGGCTCCCGTAAGCCGTGGTGAAGGTAACCTTTCTAGGAGAAGCAAATCTCTAATTTAAAAAACCATAAAGCGGAAGACCAGTGCCCGCATTAAGCTGGTCTGCAGTTTAATTTGTTGTTGACTATCTTGCTCTTGCTTGTTGCTGGATCTCAACATTTTGAACCGAGAGAGAGACTTAGCTGTCGTACAAAGCTAAGACTCTGTAACATCATATTTGTATAGATACTCCCTAAGACATTTGGAATCATGGATTTTAAATGTCTGAGGGAGTGGCACTCGTCTGACAAGACGTTACAATCATCATCATATATGTCTGCCTAAAACTTTCGATAGGGGCGACGGATTCTCACGAGATCGATATTTTGAAACTCGACCCGTCTGGCGACAAATATCGAAAAATTGGCTAAAAACATTAATTCCTTCACCCTCAACTGGGTTCTTTTCTACAGGGAGGGTGTCGTTTTTTTCGCCGATATTTTTGAAAGTCATCGATATTTTTGAAAGTCTTATTCGATTGCCTAGCGTTACTTTAAACCTAGGTCACTTTCGGTTTGACGATGGGCTCAATAGCAAAGACGTCACGTTTTTTGTCACGTTCCTATCTTCATTCGCGGTACGGGTTCGATCCTGCCTGCCTACTACCACTTTTTTCTCAACACACACCTCCAAACACCCGGCTAATAATAAGTATAATACAATAGTACATTTAGCGTATGTACGTACCTACGTGTATCACGCTTTCCAAATTATAAATTATTCGATTGGGAGATCCTATTTATTAAAAAAGAGGATAAAAGTTGATACCATGCTACGGACATTAAATTAGTATATAGATGCGCTAATTTAATGTTCATAGTATGTTATCACCTTCTATCCCCCTTGTTAATAAATAGGATCTCCTGATCACCGAAGACGCAATGTAAAATAAATAAATAAAAATGATGTCGCTTTTGGACACTACATGAAACTAAAATATACCTTCTTGATCTTCTGGCTATGAACCAAGTGTAGTATCTATTCTGTCTAAAGATTGTGCAATAATATCGTGGGGGTTCCGTTCATTCCGGACGTCCATACAATGGAAATATGGCACAGACTTCCGTAAAGATATTGGAAATCAACCGTAATAACCAGATATATTCTGACACTATATTAACCAGATTACTTAGATAAATACGTTTACAGTTTTAGCAAAAAGGTTACTATAATATCACGGATTTTCATTCACGCTGAACGTCCATAGAATGCCCAACAGCAATATATATAAAAGATGTCGCTGCGGAATTTTCACAGGGCTCGCCAGTAATATATATGATTCGTTGACAACTCAAAATAGAATTCATCTAAAACACTTCTTTATTCAACAGAAAAACAGACAATTAAAATTATCAAACATCTATAATATAAATCTCACCTGTCTACTTAAATGTATGTATGTATGTATGCATGTATGTATGTATGTATGTATGTATGTATGTATGTATGTCTCGCAAAAACTTTCAACAGAGGCGACGGATTTTCGCGAGATTGGTATCATTTACCACTTTTTAATTTATTTTTTTTACGCTCGTAATTTTTTTTTTATGTTGTTGTTCAACTAACACCCTTGCACACACCTCCACTTTCTTTTCCGCCTTCGTATCACGGGTTCGAGCCTGCCTGCCTTCCTTTTTTTTTTTTTTTCTTCCTACTACAACTTTTTTCTCAACACCTACAAACACCCGGGCAACGCCGGACACCTAGGCTAGTTTATTTATAAATTTAACATAAAGAACAAAAAATCTTTTACGTCAACAGCTGTTCGTCTTTCTGGTGTAGTTGGTGACGTCTAGTTGTAAAGGTTGTTTTATTGATGATGTGGCAGTCTGCAAATGTAAAACTTTTTCTTCCTTCGTGTTGTGGTGCCCACCTTACAGTAAACACTTTCATTGTCGGCATTATGCACACATCACGCACACTTGGCAATCGAACTCACATATAAGCACACTCTTTATTTGTTGTGTTTGTTTTTCTTTCAATATTTCAACTAAATGCCAAGTTGTGTCTATCTTTTGGACTCTTGGTGGTCCACAACACTTCGCTTGATGGCCGAAGTAACAGACGCCATTAAAAAGAACAACTAATAACTCCATTCATTTCTCTAGGATTTGTTTTCTTATAACACTTTACAGCATCATAGTTTTGTCTTCAATAGATTCCCGAGTGTAAATCAACGGAGCTGTTATAGTCCTGTTAAAGGGTTACAAAGAAAAACAGAACGCCAAAATAGGTGGGTTGTTTGTTGTAGCCGATGAACGCCCTAGGTTGGTCCACCGGATATCGGACATTTTACGGCTTAGTCTTCCAGTATTTATGGAAATTAAAATAGTCTATTAGTAACACAGGTTAGTTCTGCAACACCCCTCTCTCAAGCTGATAACTCTGGACGGTGTATCAGTATTTTTCTCTTTGGGTAGACCATGAACGGCTCGGTGATTTTCCTTTTCCTGCCCGAGCGTTGTGGTTCTAGTGTGATTTGGGGAGACAATATCAAACGTGTCGTAGACGGTTTCAATAATCTCTACTTCTTCCGTAGGCAACTCTTCAGGCATACGTTTGCGTATCCGGGTCACATGCCTTTTGTTTCTGATTTTGTTCCCTGGATTATATAGATCACATTTCCGATCCTTTGTATTACTTTTCGCAGTTTCCAAAACGAAACATTATTTCTGAAATGCTTGAAGTACACTTCTCTCTAAGATTGTATATTTCTGGTACCGTAAACGTTCTCCTATGTGTGACTTTTCTTGGTAGAAACTTCTCAAACACTTATCTGATTTTACGCCCAAACATAAGCTCCGCTGGTGATTTGCCTGCTGAGGTGTTAGGGTTTACTGTAATCCTGTACACTTGAAGAACTGGTGTAAAGATTTTACCGTGGGTGATCCATAAGCTTTCCTTAACGCCATTTTTAAGGTGTCTATAAAGCGCTATGCTTGGCTGTTACTTCTCAGATGATATTGTGGGGTTGTAAAATGTTTTACCTGATATGTCTCGCAAAATTTTTGGAACTCCGAAAAAGTGAATTGGGTAGTAGTATTATTACTAACCAGGCTGTCGACAACACCAGAACGTACGAAAAGCTCATGTAAAAAATTAATGGTTACTGCTGTGGTGGATTTCCTACATCTTAGCACCTCTAGCCGTTTGGAAAAACTAATCACCATTATTAAGTAATAGAATTCATCCAGTGGTCTCGCAAAGTCTATATGTATCCTGGACCACGGTTGTTTGGATTTTGGCCTGGGTTTGTAGATAATCGGTAGTAAATTATCCTTGTTCCAATTTCTGCTTTGTGCTTTTTATAAATTCATCATTTGCCGCTTCAGTCTTGATTTCTTTAAGAGTCACTGGTCATTTCCGTATTGTGAATTATCGTCTTTATCCGCAATGCAGCGAATACTGAGATCTCGAGGGGTTCTTTTTGGGCCGGTATTAACCTAGAGAGCCCATCCGCATGCGCGAGATTCTTTGACGATAAGGGTATAAACACTTGAAATTTTAGATGTAGGCTACTTGGACCCGGATCAAACTTTTTAACTTGATTTGACCTTTCAAATGACTACTAGTCAAATATAAAGGACAGGTCTCTATTTAGGTTCACCTATTATTTCATAGAGCAATAAAATTAAGATTTCCCTTGGATGTTGGAGGTGCTGCCCGGGGCGAGAGGGTTACGACAGAATTTCTAATTGACAGACTCTAGCATGCTTGTAGCGTCCTCACTCTCAAGGACTCCAGTTTCGTGTGTGATAAATAAATACAGGGATCATGATCTTGTACCCGGATAGTTTAAATGTAAGGACCATGATATCTCAAAGCAGAGCTGCTTACATGCTGAAAGATCCGATAGTGCTTGAAGTAGATGTTTCTGCGATACAGGAAACTCACTTCGGTTCATATGGAGATTTTCACGTATTGACTAACACTTTTGATATCTTCTCAGCATCTGGCAATAGCTATAGTCGTGGTGCGCCTTTGCTAGTGAAATGCACTCCATTAAAAAAAAATTGTTCATACAGTTGCGGAAGACCGAGTACGAGTAGTCGGTCTTTCCGTTGATAACAGTACATTTTGGATCACTGCGATCTATATACACCCAATTTCACTCGAGAGACGGTATCCTTTTTTTTTTTTTACTAGTTAGATGTATTCCTCACGAATACAAAACAGATAGTTTAAATGGGGGTTGGAACGCCATTCTTGACACCAAGTTCTTGCTGTAGCAGGTCGAATTTGTTTGAAAGCAGTTTATCTAACTTGATGGCATCAAGTGATTTTGTTGACAGATTTCGTCTGAATCACTCAAGTCAGATGTGGACGTGGTCTAATAGTGTTCCCCCGTTTAAGTACTTACTTGGATCGGATGTTAGTTTGAAGGGGCGACGTTTATAATTTCTATTTTGTCCTACGTTTCACTGGCAGGATCATTCGGACCATAAATTGGTTATGGAACTTTTGAGATTAAATGCTAGGTCTAGATTAGCTAGATACCGGAAGTTGAATACCTCTTTACTGGAGATACGCGATTGCTGGAAAAGGCAAATATTACTACTTCAGCAGGCTATAGTAGGGGCGGTAAATAGTGATTTAATACTTATGTGAAAATTATACACTTTTCTGTTCAATATAGCCAGCGACTCACCCTAAAGAGGTCTAAGGCGGAACAGTTTAGAAGATAGGCTAGGAGATTACCTAACTTGGATAGCGAGCAGTATAAAGATCAAGTAATTAGCGCTAGGTTAAAGACAGTTTCTAACGAAGCCTTGAACGTTGGCGCTGTTGAGCGTAAGACTGCTCTACGTTGTGGTTCGAATGAGTACATTTGGAAAGTCAAAGATTTTGAAGGACATACCTTCATATCGACTTCCGAGATTTCCGTTAGCATTTGGAGGAGATCCAGACTCCATGAACAGGAGTTTGATTGCTATTTAGTGGATTCGTCCCGTTGAGATACGGTGCAAGGGACTGGCACTGGTAATATAGGTACAGAATATGAGCTCATTACTGCGTTGAAGTAGGTCAGCGATAATCAATCTCCAAGACTTGATGTTCTATTTTATAAATTAGATTTAAGGCTGTCGCTCATGCCTGTACCTTTTATGAACGATGTGTTCAACCATTTGTTTGTTCAGGGATACATCCGTGCACAGGCTACCAAGAGAGTGTTCACATTGTTGAAAAACAAAACAAAACAAATACCCCCCCCCAAAAAAAAACCCAAAAGGATTGACATAGTGGAAGGGATTAAGATGATTAGATGCCAGTAACTCTGCTAAACACCGACTTGAAGATTATGGCAAGAGTTCGCGCACCCACTTTGGAGGGTTTTATTGACGATTTGGTTAAGCGTAAGCAGAATTATATTGTAAACAGAAGATCAGTAGATCACCAATTTAGATCAGTTCAAGATTTTTGATAGGGTCGAAAACCATTTTCTGCGATCTGTTTTAGAGGCTTCTAGTTTTACTCAGGACGTCTGCAAGTTAGTATCTATTTTTTATCCTCAGGCGGCTATATCAATGCAAATTAATTGTAATCTTTCGAAATAGTCCGCGGTTTCTTATTCGGTGCATAAAGATTGTTCGTTATCGCCCTTGCTTTATATTTTAGTGTTGGAGCTCTTTCTTCGCAAATTAAAAGATGAAACGGCGAGACTAGTCCTGAGTAGAAATGCTCTTCTTTGTAGAGCGCGATGAATGGTGTTTGAGTTCACCGATGATATTATTGTTTTCGTGTCGAACCGTAATGATATTCGAACCAGGGAGCCCAATGACATTTTTTGGATTTCCCAAGATTGATCATGAAAAATCACAAGAAAATTTCCCAAGATGAATAAATAAATAAAAAATAATCAAAATACTAAATTAATTTACATGCATAAAATATACTACATTTAATTTTGCTTTTTCGTTCAAAAAAAAAAAAAAAAAAATAAAATAAAAATAAAATAAATAAAAAGAAAGGAAAAGTAATATATATTTATTTTAAACTTTTTATTTAAAAAACTTTCATCTTTGTTTTATTGAAAAAAAAATGAACTCTCAAAATACATTTTTGCGGTAGTAATGAACACTGAAAGATCGCCGGTGAAAGAAATTTTAATGAAACTTAAAATTTTTTTTGGTTTTAGGTAGGCAAAGATATAAAATAGTAAGAACCATGTTCAATGACCGTGTATATATCTATATATCTATATATCTATAAAAGTGAAATTATCTCTCTCTGTGTGTGTGTACATTCCCTACCAAACTACTCTGTCAATTTTCAGTCTATGGACACGAGATTTGACATAAGGGGCATTAAAATTTGGAAAACTTTTTTAGTCGGTTTCTAGCAAAGTTCAACGTTGAAAACTTTACCAAACTCCTCCGCCAATTTTGTTTCTAAACACTTGAAATTTTAGATGTACGTTACTTGGACATGGATCAAACTTTTTAACTTGATTTAAGCCCAAAACAATAAATGTTAAGGGGCCAGAATTGGGATAAAAAATTGACCTCTGCGGTCTCTACCAAATTACTCAGCCAATTTTTGGTCTAAACATTTGAAAGTTTACATAAAGTGTATTCAGACAGAGGGCAAGGTTTTTTTATCGGTTTTTGGCCGAAAATTTCGCTCCCAAGGAGTAAACGTTCAAAAGATTTGACCTTTGCGATTTCTAGACAACTATTCAGCAAATTTTGGGTTTAAACATTTGAAATTTTATAGGAAGGGTATTCAGGCACGCAGCAAGACTTTTAATAAGTTTTTGGAGAAAAATTTGGCTACCAAGAGATTAAAATTGAAAGAGTTGACCTTTGCAGACTCTAACAAACTCCTCTGCCAATTTTGGGTCTAAACACTTGAAATTTTAGATGTAGATTACCTGGACATGAGTCAAACTTTTAAATATATATATGCATATGCACATAAAGTTATGAACAGTACATAGAGCCTGAGCAAAGCCAGGCTGAGTTGCTAGTACTAAAATAAAACATTATATTGACACGAAATTCTAACACAAATGCAAAGAATGTGTAAAGAAAATTGATCTGCCAGAAACAAAACGAAAAGAAAACATGTTTTTACTTGTTTTGGTTTTGAGAACTACATGCAGCAGTTGACGTGGGGTCATGGCGGATCACATAAGCAAAAAATGTTTTAAAACGTAATAAACGATATTCAATTCATCTTTATCTTCCCAACTGCAAGTAAACAACTCACAACCTTTCCAGGTGCGATTCTGTGAGGATTAAAAAAAAGGAACCAACCTAGACATGGGGAGTGACGCTGTCATGGTTGATTGGTTGGGGGAAACACCCCCACCTTAGCCTGCTCTGCAGTATATAATCATGTGCAGAGCCGAGAAAGAATGAATTACTCAGTCAGAGTTTTAGACAGTTGAGAGTGATCGCTTACCACGACTCCCCGTATTACTAATGCCGCACTACCAAGAGAGAAAGAAAGAGAGAAGGCCTAAAAACTAATCGTCGACTATATGAACTTAATATTTGTGAATTATATATATATATATATATATATATATATATATATATATATATATATATATATATATATATAAGCGAAAATGTGTGTTTGCATGTATGTATGTGTGTTTGTTTGTATGTATTAATGTGTGTTTGTATGTCTCGCAAAAACTTTCCACACGGGTCACGAATTTTCGCCAGATCGGTATCATTTTAAACTTCCAACCTTCGCCCGACAATTATCGAAAAAATGGCCAAAAACGTTAATTTCTTCACCCTGAAATCAGCAGTTTGCTACGGGGGGGGTAGGCTCAGCAAAAACCGTCCTCTCATGACGAGTTCGGTTCTACGCATGCGCAAATTACGTCGTAACCTGATTATATTAAAGATAACAAAAAATTTTCGTTGACGTCGTCTTAGCTCAGTTGCTTAGAGCGCGGCCTCATTATCTAAAGGTTTTGGGTTCGAATCGTGATATGAGATGTCTTCCTTTTTTTTTTTCAATTTTTTAAATTTTAATATTGAAGCAGGATTATTTCAGCCATTTTCACGTGTTTTTCAGATTTTTTTAAAGTTCGTTTTTCTGTTTTTTTTTTTACTTCACTTATTCTTATGTTTTCATTAACACCCCCACCCCCGTTCGAGCACACACACCTCTAAACACCCGGGAAACGCCGAGTACCCCCGCTAGTATAATATAAAGCTGAACGTCTGTGTGTGTGTCTGGTCACGAATAGGCTCCTATATGGTTTACTATTATAGAAAACTGATCACATATAATGATAGAAGATGTATAGAAACACAGGAATGGGTATGTTTGATTTGGCATAATGATGATTCATTAAAATAGTGGGGTCTGCGTACGCGCCTGGTCCACAAAGTATGGAAATAAAAAAATTAAAAATTAAAAAAAACCGTTTACAATTGTTTTTGATATAGATGTACATAATAATACTTTGATAAGTATGTTTTAACTTAAATAGGGATGGTATAATAAAATTGTGGGGTCTGCGTTCGCGCCTGGCCTCCATAGAATGGAAATAGGCACAAACTTTAATAAAGACTTTTCATATCTATCTGCGTAAGTATACTTAGATAATTATGTTTCAGTTTGATGAAATATGGTATAATAAAATTATGGGGTATTCGTTCGAGCCTGACCTCCATAGAATGGAAATATGTCACAAAGTTTAACAAGGTTATTAATATAGATCCACAGAATATTGTGATAAGTGTTTCAGTGTGAACAGGTATGGTATAATAAATTATGGGGTTTATCCATTTTATTTTTACTTTCATCATATTTTGCTTTGGTTTTGATACCCCCAAATTCGAAGCTATCTCTTTACAAGCCTTCCTTTTCATAACCTATCATACTTTCATAAGTCCATTTTCTGTATGCTGTTTTTGAACCCAGTCAACGATGGGTACTTTTGCTAGTATATATATATATATATATATATATATATATATATATATCTTTTTGTTTGAAAATTAACCAATAGACTAGAAGAAGCTCTGTGCGTTGAGTGCCTTCCTACCAGAAGGCGAATTTGTGAATTATCGTTCTTTTTCCTCAGCGGACGACCGACCAGCGAGACGACGGCATATCAACCCTGACGCGAGAAACTAACAAGCACTGTCCGCGAATGACCAGCGCGACCAACGGGTCCTACTGCATTGAAAAGATCACATCTGGTCATTGTCGATCAGAATAGTGACTCGGACGAGACCAGAGATCACAATTTGGTCCCCTACGACTAGGATAGCGGCACAAAGATATAAAATAGTATGAGCCATGTTCAATGACTGTGTATATAGGATATATATACTAAAATAAAACATTAAATTGATATGAAATTCTAACACAAATGCAAAAAAGTGTAAAGAAAATTGATCACACAGCCATATCTCAAGCACAACTGAACAACGCTGACTGAAACAAAACGATAAGAATACATGTTTTTACTTGTTTTGATTTGTGAACTACATACAGCAGTTGACAGTGAGTCATCGCGGAAACGCCCAACGCAGCCAGTTAACCACAGCTCATGCGAATCACATAAGCAAAACTGTTTTAAAACAAGATACACGATATACAAACCATATTTACCTTCTCAAACTGCAATTTAAATTAACTTATAAACTATTTTACTCGAATTCCACAGATTCCGATTGTTGATCCCAGAGTGAAAGCTGAAATCCCAAAATCTTAGAAAAAATCCTAAACACAAATCCATGATTCGAACGGTGATCAAACTGTTTGCCTCAGCATGAAGAAGTTACAAGGTTCATGATCATACGATTGGGTGCCTGGAGAGGTGAAACTACACTTCCATGTATTTTCTGCGTGACTGATGGCCCGGTTTGAGTTCCTGGTAGTTGGCCCGGACTGGGTCTCCAACTAGAATAAAATTTATCGGAAATACAACTAAATGTCAAATTATCTATTGAGACTTGGATTCAAAGGAGAGCTTCTTTAAAATGTAGAGCTAGAGCATGCGCGTGCGGTACTACCTTTGCTTAAGCACTGCTTTAAACCTTTCGCATTCTTGCTCTTCTCGTTTCTTTAGAAGAGAATTATGTTTGGAGACTGGTCTGTACTCAACGTCTGCAGGAGAAGGTTTGGGAATGTAGGATTTGCCAATCATAGAGATACTGAAAGATTGGCTTTTCGTGGTCGCTCTTTTATAGAAGAAGATATTCTGTGGGTTGCAAAGCCTTTTGCAACCTCATATCCGATCCCTCGATTGAATGCTGTCATATTCCTAGAAGGGAATCGCAGTTCTTCACTTAATGCCGAGTCGCACTTAAAGCATCGCCGGGGATCAGAAACTTTGCACGATCTAGGAAGGAACTATATAGGAGTTTAGTTCTGGGGTTACATCTGTTTCACATCGGTGTTTCGTTCTGTATTTTAAACATCAGCTTAAAGTAAAAATCAGATAAGATTATAAAAATATTTCATCGCATGGATTTTCGTAGAAGATGAAGCCATGACACTAGTTTATGTCTTCGCTGAGAAGCCGGGTACGAGTTCGTCTTTCCTGGCTAAATATGGAACGCGTGTTCATGGGTTATGCGAACTCATCCCTCAAGATTAGACCCTTAACTTGTAGATTGAATGAGTTCTGACCGTGTTTTGTTTTTGGTACTAGAATTCTCCCAAAGATACTCAATCTTCTTTGTATTTTTCCAACTTGCCCTGAATTTTTGTTGATATCTTGGAGACAATCCATTTTTCTATATCTTACTGATCTTTGTACTTTTATGTCTCCTTAGCTTCCACTTCACTCCCATTTAGAAACCGACCTGTTTATTCTGGAAAACAGTAGATGATTTTAAAGGGCTTGAAAGGATCTTGCTAACTTTCTCCGTTTAAGCATTTGATTTAGATTCTTTACTTGTCTTTTTTTGTGCGTGTTTATTAATTGTCCCCCTCCTTGTCATGATTCATGTAATTTCCCTTTCTGTAAATAAAATTTTATTTGAAACCATATAGGAATTTTTAAAGCAGGATTTAAATAATAGTGAATGTGGTATTTTGGTGAGAGTGTCTTGTTTTAAGTAGGTTTAAAGTTTTAGTAGTCAAAAGTCAAACTCTTTTTTATGAACGTATTTTTGTCTAAATAAAATAGAATTCAATAGACGTAATTACGTTAATAACATTAGGATAGGCTATAATATAGTTAGGCTAGGTTATGATATAGTTAATATAGATTATAATATAGTTAGTATAGTTTAAATATAGTTAGTATAGGTTATAATATAGTTAGTAGAGATTATAATATAGTTAGGAAAGGTTATGATATAGTTAGTATAGGTTATAATATAGTTAGTATAGGTTATAATATTGTTAGTACAGGTTATAATATAGTTAGTATAGGTTGTAATATAGTTAGGATAGTTATGATATAGTTAGTATAGGTTATAATATAGTTTGTACAGATCATAATATAGTTAGAATAGGTTATGATATAGTTAGTATAAGTGGAAAAGATCTTTTACACATACTAGAAGAATACTCATCTCAGTAAACAAAAATCTGCAATAGAACAGTTTTGTACCTTTTATGTCCCATTATAAAGATTAAATGAAAATATAATATATTGAAAATATTATTTCTAGAATCTTTACTCTAATTTTGGTAAAAATCAATAACATGATCTGGATTCTAGTAAATGCCCAAAATTTAAACCTAAGGCTTAATTGGTCTTCAGAAGAAATGGAAATTCCGAGAATCTTATTTTATTAATGTATTATGATAATGGCTCATATCCAAAAAAGAAAAAAAAAAATCTGAAAAAAAAAAATGAATTTTCAAATGGGAAGTAACACTGATATTATACCCCTAAAACCCTTTAAAAGCCCCAAAGGAACTTAGATTTGGGGAATATTTATTAATTGATGTCTAATAGATAGTATTAAAAATTTAGCCGAAATCGAATGTATTTGAATTTTTACGAAGAGCTTCCAACATTTTTGTCTCTTTACATAATACATAATTAAAGTAAATATAGCCCATATTACGACCTCCTTACGCCTAGCGGATGTGTTCAAAAATTTATAATGATCTGTTAGTTAGTATAGAAGTAAATCTTGTGCACAGAAAGATATAAACATATATATACACCTACCTTTGTATATATTTATATATGTGCGTGAGGGAGAAAAAAAAGAGACAACTGTGTGTGGGGGGGGGGGGAGAGGAAGAAAGCTGAGTCATGTTCGGCTAATTTAATTCAACAATCTCTGACGGCGGACATAGGTAATTCCACTAAGCGATAAATTCCTTGGTCAAGCTATCAGATAAGCTGCGAACCCCCCGGGGGAACCTGGCAGTAAACAGGAAATAGTTATTTACCACCAAATAATAGCCACATTGACTACAGAAATAAATAAATATATAATAGCAATAAAAAAAATAAAGGATGGATAAGTAAAATAGCAATCTCTTTCTCACACACACACACACACACACACACACACACATACACACACATATATATATATATATATATATATATATATATATAGAGAGAGAGAGAGAGAGAGAGAGGAATCAAAGTATAAGTTCAGTAACAAGGTAAAATAAAAAACAGGACAACATTCCTTGCAAGCATCTTTCGCTGTTTATATAATTAACCTTTGTAAGTTGGTACATAATATATATATATATATATATATATATATATATATATATATATATATATATATATATATATATATGTATATATATATGTATGTATATATATATGTATATATATATATATATATATAAAGACTAAAAAGCAAAAGATATATCTGTCTGTTGTGTATGCATAATCGCTTAACTTGTTTGGTTCATGTATCTCTTTTTGTTTGCCGCTAAATTTTACTCCCGTGTTGCATGTAAAAATGAACGCTTATTGAAGGTGACGAACGCCAAAGGAAATTTTCGCCATTTTGTTTCGTGTAAGTTTTTAATGTTTTACAAATTAGTTTTGAATTGCACGAGATAAAAAGAGAGAAAAAAAGGATAAACAACCGAGCATTCTCATTCATTATCATTTTTAAATTGTTGCTTTGATTTTTCTTTATTTGGCTATTTTTAATGGTCGTTAATTATAATAAGTATAGATTGGCGGTAGGAATGAAACAAATTGAAGTCCTCTTCCACTTGATCTACGCATTTAGTGATAAAATTCTGGCTTCAAACTTAAGCGTAACAGACCGATGGACTGACGGAACCTCTTTTAAACACTTCTAAAATGTTACTTTAAAGCCAAGATCAGGCAAAAATTCTAACACTTTGATATGACAGACTAAACAAAATGCTATTTCAAACTTACGCGTCACAGGCTAAAGAAAATGCTATTTTAAATTTAAGCGTATCTGACCAAAGAAAATAATATTTCTAGCATAACAGACCAAATAAAATTATTTTCAAATTTGAGCGTGACAAACCAACGAAAATACTATTTCAAATTTAAGCGTGTTTGCCCAAAGAAAATACTATGTCAGGCTTGTAGGATAAAAACATACTATTTCAAACATGACAGACTGAAGAAATATTTTTCAAAGTCATACGTGACCGACCAATCAAAATACCATTTCAGGCGTGACAGACCAAATAAAATATTTTAAGTTTAAACGTGTCTGACCAAAGAAAATGCTATTACAAAGCACGAGAGATCAAAGAAAATGATGTTCCAAATTTAAATATTTATAAACAAAGAAAATACATTTTTAAACGTGAAAAAGAAAAATCAATTTCAGGCGTGACAGGCCAAGAAAAATTCTATTTCAAATTCGAGCGCGTCGAAACAAAGAAAATTTGGAATTCCATCTTTGTTTCCTATTTGCCCGACTGTACCAACATGCAGACATTTAAATGTAATGTGAACAACTATATTGCTTCACAACTTCCCACTAAGGATTTCTTCTATAAACCTTGCCTCTAATCATAGTAGTCCCCTATGTCTTACTGGCATTATATGCCTTATTTGGGGCGGACAAAAAAAAAAAAAAAAAATAAAAAGATACAATAAAAAAAAGTCTGACAACAACTTGAAACCCGACCGAATGGATCGACAAAATACTATCTCAAACAACGGAATACCCTTTTAGTAAGATGAGTGGAGTATGTAAAAAATGTAAATCTTATTTTAATTTGAAAATTGTCACACCGATCAAAAATATTATTTCTACTTAAACTTTTATTTTTTTAACTCTTATTCACCTCAAGCAATTACCAATTAAATGTAATGTGTTACTATTTGGGACCATGCCTACAGGGACACTACATAGGGAGTCGAGCAGCGAGATGTTTATTCACATTATATTAAAATTTCAACACGTTAGTGCCGCCAGGGAAGCAGAAATCAGGAAAAGAATTCCGAAGTCTAGCAGTTTGGGGGAAGAAAGGGTAAAAGAGTTTCCGACATCTGGGAGACCCCTGCATTGAAGAGGTTGGTTTTTGCTGCTGGTCTAGTAAATCGGAGGTATTTACTTCGAGGAGGCACGAGTAGTACAAGTTTGTTGGAGCACATTTCATTAAACTACTCGCAGAACAAGTTCAAAGATGCAACATTGCAGTGATGGAATAAGGTGGGAGCTTTAAAAAAAAAACTTTTTTTTAATTATTCAATTTTCACCCCAAACAAGGCACAGTGCCACTTTGAAGCAGGGGGCTACTATCAGGGACATAATTTGCAGGGACACTATGAAGGGGGATGAGTAGAAAGATGTTTGTTCACATTACACTTGAACTTCTGCATATCAGTAAAATTAGGAAAGCTGAATTCCGGAAGGGAGTTCCAAAGACCTGCAGTTCTGGGGGAAGACACTATTGGAGTAAAAGGATTTCTTGCACCTAGGAATCTCTACTGTAAAGGGATGAAACTTAGTTGCTTGTCGGGTTTGTCGGGGGTTGTTACGTCGAGGAGGTACAAGTATTTTCAGTTCGTCAGAGCATTCACCATTAAAGTATTTGTAGAACAGACAGAGGGATGCAACATCTCGTCGATGGGACAGAGGCTGAAGCCTAGATGACAGTTCAGGACCGATCAGGTTGGCGACTCTCTTTTGAACCCTGTCCAGGAGTGAGAGACAAGCAGCAGATGCACCAGCCCAGATGTGACAACAGTACTCTATACATGAGCGAATGGTGGCCTTATAGAGGTACAGGATACTTTCAGGCGTAAGTAGTTTTCTAGCACGGTAGAGGGAGCCAACCTTCTATGCAGCAGCCTTGGCAATGCTCTCAATGTATCTATTCCAGTTCATATTCCCTGTAAAGGTTAGGCCGATGAGTTTAAAAGGAATACTTTCAGGCAATGTGTTCTTGACCATTGCTATTGGTGGTAGAGAAGTTTCTTGTAGTTATTGAAGGAAACAAGCTTAGTCTTAGCAGAATTGAATGTGACCATCCATTTTTGTCCCCATTCCACTAATGATTGGAGGTCATCCTCTAGTGTTTCCTTTCATGTTCATTTGTTTTCCCCTCATATCTGTTATAGAGAGTGGTGTCATCGGCAAATGTACCCATCTCCGAAACAATTTTATCAGGGAGGTCATTTATGAATATCAGGAATAATAGAGGTGTCATATTGTTTAGATGTACGACCGTCGAGGACAACTTGGATTTTTCTCTTACTTGAGAAGGATTTAATTACATTATGTATTTTTCTAGTGATTCCATATGATCTAATTTTCCTTAGAAGACCATCGTTTTATACCCTGTCAAAAGCTTTAGATATATCAAGGGCTACCGTTCTACCATCCCCTGTGTTGTCTAGTGAACGGTATATGCGTTCAGAGACTACAGTTAAGATATCTGCTGTTGAACGGGCTTGCCTGAATCCATATTGTTTGTCAGTCAGAAGTTTAGCAGCTGTTAGGTGCTGGACTAAGGCTTGATTAACTAAGAACTCAAATGTTTTAGCGAAAAGCGGAAGGAGGCTAATGGGGCGATAATTTAGTGGGTCAGTTCTTTCACCAGAATTCTTGAAGACTGGTACCACAGAAGCGGTTTTCCAGCAGTCGGGAAAGCAAGATTCGTTGAGCCATTTATTGTAAAGTTTGGAGAGAACTGGAGCAACCTCGGCAGAGCATTTCTTTCTTTTTTTTTTGGTTAATAGTGCGAAACCTATTAGATTAGAGACACCTTTTTTAGATCATGTCTGACAGATTGAGACTAGTGGTATATGTACCAGCCCAGGTGTGGCAAAAGCACTAAATACCTGGGTGAATGGTGACTTTATACTGACAAGAGTGAGTAGTTTGCTAGCAGAGAGGGTCCAATTGTTTTTGCAGCAGCCGGAGAGTACTGAGGCCCTGGAGAGACTTATTGCTGGATGATTTATTGAAATGGCTGCGAGGACACCTCAGAGATCGTCTCATCAGTAGGAGGTATTATCTTGAACTGGCTACATATTTGCAGAATCAGCACCCCACGGATTTTTATAGATGGAGTTATCAAAAAGTTTATGCCAATCAAAAAAATCTTAAGGCAATGCTAAGTCTATTCTTGCACTAGAAGAGAGCCACCACAACCCGAAATTAGCGCAGTACCAAAAGAGGTTGTGTCGGAAGATAATCAATTAAACGATGGTCATCGTGTTTGTTGTTTTTCAAGCGAGAACAGTAAATTGCATGGTAATGGTGATCATGAATCAGAATCGTTTGAAGCGAGAACGGGCGTCTGACGGAGTTGAAAGTCGTGTTTAACCGAGGCAGGATGAGATAGGATCTGATATTGGAAACTAGTAGCTATGTGTCGACGGGCACCGATACTGGAAGCTGGACGTCAATGGACATTGAAAAAACGTAGCTGGACATCAGTGAACACAAAAAAAGGAAGCTAGACGTCAGTGGACACTAAAATGGGCAGCCGGACGTTAGGGGGCACTGGAACGAGTAGTCAAAGTCAGTAGGCACTGGAAACTGGTAACTGGATGTTAGTTGCCACTGAAACGGGTAGCTGAACATAGGTGGTTGCTGGAACTGGTGGCTTAAGGAATGAGATTGAGGCTGTCAGTCGCTGTAAGTTGCAAGAGTAAGCTGGAGCCAGTGGAATCTCTGGAAGTGAGCCGAAGGCGTAGGAACTGAAGTGACAGGCTGTGAGAAAAAAGTTGCAGGAGGCAAGCAGCAGTAGAGAATGGAGTGTGTATCGCATTCAGGTAGTTTGTTGACAGACAGTACTGAAAAAAAAAACTGTTTGAAACGCATTATTAGTTTGTGGTAGTTAGCCCTGAAAAGGCTGCTTGAGTACTGCTGCTACTCCTGGTCCCACAGCGACTAGGCTCACCGATTTAATAAGCGTATCAAATTGGGATGGGAGATTCCTAGCTCCCAGACAAAGGTGATGTGCAATCGCTAGCTTCACGAAAAACCGTTCATGCTACAGATGATTGGCTTAACAAACAAATGAATAACTATACAATCAATTTTAGGCCGGATTTCTTACAGGCAAAAATGTCTTAAGTGTTTATTGCCCTTATATCTGAGACCAAAATAAAATGTCTCTTATTTTTGTTTAGTTACGGAAATTGTGTTTTTGTGTTTTTTTTTATTGTTAAAAAAAGTCGTTGCTATTTTTAGCATGCGTGCTCATGACGCAATTCTAAGCGCGTCCGGTTTCTGCCGACAGTGTATTTTGTTTACAAAATAATGGGAGCGGTGATGTTCCACCATGACAAGTTCGCCTAGTTGTGCTACTAGATAGTGCGGAGAACTCAGCACACATTAAATAAATTATCCACGTAGTTCATCAAAAATATAGATACATTTTCATTCAGATACATGATAAGGTAAAACTTTGTATGAGGAAAAAGTAAATACAGACCTATTTCAGTTGAAATGCACTCGGCACACAGTAGGATCTTATTTATAGTTTAAGCATGAACCGTCCAGCGTATGTGTATTCCTTTTTTACGAATTGTTTTAAGTAGTATTTATTTAAGGTAATGACAGTATAGATGTATTGTAGTGATGAAGATAATTCATACAGGACTCTCTTCTTTTTATAGTTGTAGCATAGATTCTCAGCGGCTTGACGCGTATTTTTCTAAAGATTCTTTACATGTTTTATGTTAAATATCCCTGAGTGAATTTGCTAGAGTCAATCTAATATATAAATCTCACTATGTCTGTGTGCGTGTCTGTCTCTATTTTTCAAATTATATCTCTCCCCCCCCCCCAGACAGAAAGTCGCTATACGGCGTGCAGTAGCTCAAAAGATTGCATTTTTGGTGTAGAATTTTATTACAGGTATTCATTCAGTTAAAATAATTGCCAAGCGGCTCAAATAGGGGGTAAAAATTGAAAGAAATCACAACTTGGAAAGCGTAGCACAATGGCGTCGTTCTACGCATGCGTACCGTCTGCAAAACAGACATCTATTTATTTAGTTATTTTACAACACTGTCGAATCGGTTGTCCCTTTGGTGCAGTGGATAGCGTGATCGGCTCCTAGTACCAATGTTTCGGTTTCGATCTCCACAATTTCGTTTTTGCTTTGTTTTTTTTTACATTCCGATATTCTTGACTTTTAAATGTTATCTATATATATAAAGTAGTAGCGTTCGTGTGTGTGTGTCTGTCTGTGTGTACAACTCTCCTACAGGCCAAACCACTGGAGCAATAATGACCAAAGTTGGTATGATGATGGTCACTGACCAACGGATGGTGCATGCCATTTTTAAAGGTCAAAGGTCATCAAGGTCATTGTCTATTAAGGTCAAAGCCTATAAATATATAATCTTCTAAAGACTAAACCACTTGACTAACCATGACGAAACCTTGCATTATGATAGTCTTTAACCTAAGGATAGTACACACTAATTTTCAATGTCAAGGTCAAAGGTCATCAAGGTCATAACCTATCAAGATCATTGCCTGTGTATGTATACTGGACTACAAGCCAAACCACTGAGTTGATCATAACCAAACTTAACACGATGATGCCCACGGGTCTAAAGATGACGCACATCAATTTTCAACGTCAAGGTCAAAAGTCTTCAAAGTCATCATAGCCTGTCTACATGCAAAACCACTGGGCTGATCTTAACAAAACCTTGCATGATAATGTCCACTAGCCTAAAGATAGCACACAAGAATTTTCAAGGTCAAGGTCAAAGGTCATCAAGGTCATGACGCCAAGCTCATAATCTATATATAGTTTCCCTTTATATTTTATAAAAGGATTCATTTTACATTCGCTGATGTCTTAAGCATTATTGGTCTGGTGGTGCAGTCACTTGCTTAATAATCCTATGGTGTTGCGTTCGATTCCCGCAATGTTGTTCAATATCCTTTTATTTTAACAGCCCCCCCCCCACCCGGGTGACGCCGGGTACTCACCGCAAGCAAATTACAAACGAAAATCGCCGAGTTAATTGAGATCAAATAATACAAGAGAATCATTTGCTTTTATCAACAATAAAAACTCACCTATTTCCCTCTTATGGACTTTTGTGCTCGGTTGCGTTTATTTCTCTCTCTCTCTCTCTCTCTCTCTCTCTCTCTCTATATATATATATATATATATATATCTTTCTCGCTCTCTCCCTATGTCTTTATTCCTCCATCTCTACATCTCTCTCTCATATATATATATATATATATATATATATATATATATATATATAATTTGCGGGATTATAATGGAGAAGTTTTTGAAACTTACAGGGCAGCGTGCCTTACCCGAGGCCTTCTTGAAAACGACCAACACTTGCACGAAGCACTGGAAGAGGCAAGTGTCACCCAGTCCCATCAAATTTGCGAAGCGTCTTTGCAATAATTTTAACGGCGTATGTGCAAAGCAATCCCATTGAACTTTCGATGAATTTTCGTAATGCAATCTCGGAAGACATTCTCCACAGACACAGGTGAGAAGTAAACAACCCTGAAGTAGATTTCAATGATGAAATCTACAATAAAACCCTTTGTCTAATCGAGGAAAAAGTTCTTCTTATGGGCAGTCAACCACTGGCAAGCTACGGATTACCTGCGCCGAGACAAAGAGGAGATTCAATACTTGCTCTAGAATACCAAAGGCAAGTTTATAACAATACAGAAGAACTTTCCCGACAAGCAGAACATTTGCAAGGACAATTGACAGAAGATCAAAGAGAAGTCTACAATAGTTTCATGTGAATGTTGGAAGGTCACGGGAATGAAAACAGCAGCTGTCAGAGTATGATGTTCCTTGATGCTCCAGGGGGCACAAGAAAGACATTTCTGGTCAATTTGATCCTTTCAAAAATTAGATCCAAGGGAAAGATCGTTCTTGCAACAGCATCTAGTGGCATTGCTGCCACTCTACTTCAAGGTGGTCGCACTCTTCATAGCACTTTTAAAGTACCATTGGATACGCATCGAATGGACCAGCCAGTTTGTAAAATTACTGGCACTTCCGTCTTGGCAAAGGTGATTCGAGGCGCATCTGCGATCATTGTGGACGAAGCCCCGATGACCCACAAGAGTGCTTATGAAGCAATTGATAAAACATTGCAAGACATAAGGGGAACCAAGAAGCCCATGGGTGGTATTCCAACCTTATTTTGCGGGGATTTTCGTCAAATACTGCCAGTTTTAAAGAATGGCACAAGGGCAAACATTGTCAATTCAAGTTTGAAGAAGTCTTATCTCTGGAGACACATTATAGTGAAGAAACTGGCTACAAATATGAGAGCCCATATCTCTGGAAACTCAGCCGCAGCAGACACAATTGCTTCTCCAGATAGGTAATGGTCAGTTTTCAATTACTCCCCTACCTGATACAATAAAGATCCCACCCCAGCTTGGCAAATGTGTGAGTGATCTGAAGGAATTGAAAGACAGAGTGTACCCGGACTTGCAAAACAACGGAAAATCTCCTGACTGGCTTGCTGAGAGGGCTATAGTTTCCCCATTAAATATCAATGTAAACAGCTTGAATAAGTGGTTAATGGATGAATTTCCAGGAGAATCGAAGGAATACAAGTCAGTGGATTCGGCTACCAATGAAGATGAAGCAGTTCACTACGCTGTTGAGTTTTTAAACTCCTTAGAACTGGGTGGAATTCCGCTTCATACTTTAAATGTTAAAATTGGATCCCCGATCATGATTCTTCGATCTTTGAAACCGCCAAAAACCAGTAACGGAACTAGATGTGTTGTCACCAGATTGCACAACAATGTGATTGAGGCTACCATTTCTTGTGATCCCGACAAAGGTGAAACAATCTTGCTGCCAAGGATCCCCTTAGTTCCATCTGACTCGGAACTTCCTTTTAAATTTAGGAGGCTCCAGTTCCCTGTGAAAGTCTGTTTCGCAATGAGCATCAATAAAAGTCAAGGTCAAACATTTAAAACCATTGGTGTAGACCTGAGATGAGAATGCTTCAATCACGACACGTTCTATGTCTCCACCAGCCGGACAGGAACTTCAGAAAAACTTTATATTTTGGCCCCAAATAAAAGGAGCAGAAATGTAGTCTATCACGAGACTCTTCAATAAAAATTTATAGAATACTAGCAAAGCGCGGGTATTTTTGATAGTATATATATATATATATATATATATATATATATATATATATATATATATATATATATATATATATATACTAGCAGAAGTACCTGTCGTTGACTGGGTTCAAAAACAGCATACAAAAAATGGACTCTGATTTATGAAAGTATGATAGGTTATGAAAAGGAAGGGTTGTAAAGAGATAGCTTCGAATTTGGGGGTATCAAAACCAAAGCAAAATATGATGAAAGTAAAAATAAAATGGATAAACCCCATAATTTATTATACCATACCTGTTCACACTGAAACACTTATCACAATATTCTGTGGATCTATATTAAAAAACCTTGTTAAACTTTGTGACATATTTCCATTCTATGGAGGTCAGGTGCGAACGAACACCCCATAATTTTATTATACCATATTTCTTCAAACTGAAACATAATTATCAAAGTATACTTACGCAGATAGATATGAAAAGTCTTTATTAAAGTTTGTGCCTATTTCCATTCTATGGAGGCCAGACGCGAACGCAGACCCCACAATTTTATTATACCATCCCTATTTAAGTTAAAACATACTTATCAAAGTATTCTTATGTACATCTATATAAAAAAAACTTGTAAACGTTTTTTTTAATTTTTAAATTTTTTATTTTCATACTTTGTGGACCAGGCATGTACGCAGACCCCACAATTTTAATGGATCATCATTATGCCAGATCAAACATACCCATTCCTGCCTGTGTCTCGATACATCTTTTATCATTATATGTAATCAGTTTTTTAAAATAGTCAACCATATAGGAGCCTATTCGTGACCACACACACACACACACACACACACACACACACACACACACACACACACACACACACACACATATATATATATATATATATATATAAAGCTGAATGTGTGTGTGTGTGTACGACATAATCATATTAACATACCGGTTCTCATCAGATCACCGAAGTTAAGCAACGTTAAGTCTGGCTAGTAGTAAATAGGTGACCATTTGGAATTCTGGGCGCTGTATGTGCTCACCGCTTATCTTAGTATTGTTTTCAGTCGTCCTGAGCCTACACTGGTATTTTACAACGCCGACTCAGGAGAGGTGTGGTTGAAGATTGCGCAACTCTTTCCACAACAATTCCAACGCTAAAACTCTTACAGTGGGTATCTATAGTCTGTCAAGACTAAAGGAAGCTACCATAACGGCTATATTTCTATAACTCTGCACGTGAGTTCACGTAGGTCCACGTATGTGGATGCATGAAGCATTTGGCGTCTTCCTTAGTATCCCCTAGCGGATAAGATTATGGATTTTCTTAATCCTTCGTCGCTTATACTTAAAAAGACACAACTCTTTAGTTTGTGAGAAGATGACGTTTGAGTGCGAGTGAGTTCATACAAATACGTGACAGGTATCTATGCGATTAAACATATGAAGTTGCTCTCAAAATGGGTAGGTTTTGAAAAAACCCTTCGGTTTTTTATAACTGATTAATTTTTTTTTAATTAAAAAAATGATCGCGGGCCAAGTCTGGTTAGGAATATATGGGCTGAACTAATAGGAGGGGGTTTTATATACATCTTGGAGCTATATCGATATATGTACGCATCTATGGAGAAGTTATGCCGAGAATATGTATACAAGCGTCTGTGTATATGTACCCGTGTATTTATTTATATACTTTTATATATGCTGTGTACATGTATGTATATGTATATGCATATGCATGTATGTATATATATATATATATATATATATATATATATATATATATATATATATATATATATATAATATAAAGCTGAGCATTTGTGTATGTGTGTGCGTGTCTGGTCACGAATAGGCTCCTATATGGTTGACTATTTTAAAAAACTGATTACATATAATGATAGAAGATGTATGGAGGATCAGGAATGGGTATGTTTGTTCTGGCAGAACGGTGGTTCATTCTTGCCTGGCCCCAAAGTATGGAAATAAAAAATGAAAAAAAAAACGTTTATAAGTTTTTTTGATATAGATGTACATAAGAATACTTTGATAAGTATGTTTCAACTTAAATAGGGATGGTATAATAAAATTATGGGGTCTGCGTTCGCGCGTGTACTCCATGGGAATATGGCACAAACTTTAACAAAGACTTTTCATATCTATTTGCGTAAGTATACTTTGGTAATTATGTTTCAATTTGAAGAAATATGATTTAATAAAATTATTGGGTGCTCGTTCGCGCCTGACCTCCATAGAATGTAAATATGTCACAGAGTTTAACAAGGTTTTTATAAAAGGGGTAAGGGCCCACAATAACACCTTAATTCAATCTTAATTCACGTTGGCTTTTATTTATTTTTTTGAGTTGAATCATATGGTATCGAATGAATTCACCTCATAAATTCACGTTATTATTAAAGTGAAAGCCAAAAAAAAAAAAAAAAAAAAAAAATCGGAACTTTAGACAATTCTCGATACAAATTTTGCATAACTCTTTTTTTTTCCTTCCCCACTTGCATGTGGCACTCTTTCGAAAATAGATAAATAGATAAATATATACATAATAAAAAATAAGAACGTTACTTGTTATCGTGTCAAAAGAAGGAAAAAATCCTGCTCACGTGATTACGTGTCTTTTTAAAAACATTTACATAACTTTTTATTTTTATTTACATATCCGTTTAAGCTTTTTTGTCAGTGTACTAGAAGGAATTCAGTTGATTACAACCCTTTCTGCGTGTTCTTTACATTACAATAGTACAACCCTGAAGATGAAGCAGTTCACTACGCTGTTGACTGGGTTCAAAAACAAAGACTTTTCATATCTATTTGCGTAAGTATACTTTGGTAATTATGTTTCAATTTGAAGAAATATGATTTAATAAAATTATTGGGTGCTCGTTCGCGCCTGACCTCCATAGAATGTAAATATGTCACAGAGTTTAACAAGGTTTTTATAAAAGGGGTAAGGGCCCACAATAACACCTTAATTCAATCTTAATTCACGTTGGCTTTTATTTATTTTTTTGAGTTGAATCATATGGTATCGAATGAATTCACCTCATAAATTCACGTTATTATTAAAGTGAAAGCCAAAAAAAAAAAAAAAAAAAAAATCGGAACTTTAGACAATTCTCGATACAAATTTTGCATAACTCTTTTTTTTTCCTTCCCCACTTGCATGTGGCACTCTTTCGAAAATAGATAAATAGATAAATATATACATAATAAAAAATAAGAACGTTACTTGTTATCGTGTCAAAAGAAGGAAAAAATCCTGCTCACGTGATTACGTGTCTTTTTAAAAACATTTACATAACTTTTTATTTTTATTTACATATCCGTTTAAGCTTTTTTGTCAGTGTACTAGAAGGAATTCAGTTGATTACAACCCTTTCTGCGTGTTCTTTACATTACAATAGTACAACCCTGAATCCGACGGCGCAATACTACACCGTCCAATCCTGTAAAGCTGAAACGAAGCTGTTCTGCTTGAAAAGGGCGCCATTTTCTTCTTATTCATATTTATATCGATTCTTTGCTTTAACAAACTAAAGTGATCACGTGTTTACTTTTTTAATATCCCATTTTGCTGTTTCGGATTATTTTACTAAAGGTAGTAAAGCTTCATTATTTTCCAAAACTGTTTTTGTTTCTTTGTTTTTCGATATTTCGTCGATATTATGTAGTAAGAGTGTTTAGCAGAAAAGCCAACATACGGCTACCCGAAAAAATAAATATTCAAGAAATAAATGTTACCATAGTCAATAAAAGTTCAGTTCATGTTTGTTTTTGTTTTGAAATAGTTTTTAATGCTCTTTACTTGAAATAATTTCAGCGAACCGAAATTAAAACGAAATTTGAGGCGATAACTACTTAAATGAATTTTTATATAGACTACACATGCCATAATCGAATATTCCTCAAGCACAAAATAACGGAAAACATTAAAATATGTTTATAAATATTCTTTACGTTGACGGAACTCTCTTAAATTGTTAACACAGAATGCTCAGGTGCCCCTCGTTCAAATTGAAAACGGGTCTCTCCATTTCAAAGTCGCTGCCATTTTGATTTTTTTTAAACCGGTTCGTGAATTAAAAAAAGTTTTTTTTTACAAACTACTTAAAAATACAAACCAATGCACATTTCTACCATAAAAGTAACTTTTCTTGACTATGGTAACATTTATTTCTTGTATATTTATATTATTATATATTATATTATATTACTATAATTTTCTCTTTGTAAGGAAACATCATTTTGTTGGTCACTCTTGGCTACGAATGGAAACAAAGTTGATATAAAAATATATTTTCACAGAAATTATCTTTACTTTCATCATATTTTGCTTAGGGTACAATTTTTGAGTATCAAAACCTATCTTTTTACAACCCCCTCCTTTTCATAACCTATCATACTTTCATCAACCACAGCCCATTTTCTGTAGGCTGTTTTTGAACCCAGTCAACGACGGGTATTTCTGCTAGTTATGTAATAATTTAACATAAACACTTTTATTAAAAAAAAAATACAGAAGAATGTTTTTGATGTACGTAACGAAAATGTCGTATTCCAAATATATAAGAAGAACAAAATAGAGTTGCTATGTTTTAAAAAGCAAACAATGGATTTTAGTATTAGTTGAAAACTGCCGAGTCATCATATAGCATACCTTCCTCCCAAACATTATCTTCTCCTATTAAAAAAATGCATAAAAATCTTTGTAATGTACGATGCTGACACTACATGTCCTATTCCAAAAATCACATGGAAAAACTGCTGATTACTATAATATGGTAAATGGATCAGATAACGCTGAGGCTTATTTGTCACAGCCCAAATATCACGTAAATAGATAAAGTAACGCTGAGTTCTTATTTTCTTCTGTTATGTCGTCATGGCAGTAATTGCAAAAACTCTTCTTAAGGGGGAGAGGGCATGCAGTCACTGGAAAACTGAGACAGATACTACACTTTGATCTTAGCCAAAAGACCAAGTAACCGTATTAAATAGCGTAGTTTCCTCCCAAACATTATCTTCTCCCATGAAAAAGATGCATAAAAATCTTTATGATGTTTGACACTGATAATGTCATATTCTAAAAATCACATGGGAAAACTGCTGATTCAAAAAATCAGGTAAATAAATAAGTTACAGTGACTGCATATTTTTCACCTACCAGGCATTATCTCCTCCCTAAAGATGAATTTGTATGTATTGGATTCACTCCTTAACTTAAATCGGTTAATTTAACCGATCATTATGGAATTTAAGTATGTCTATGTTTATATATTTGTATATACTAAATTCACCCTTAAAATAATTAACCGACCATTATGACTTTTTAGTATGTGTATATATTTTATATATTTGTATATATTCGATCCACTCCTAAACTAAATAAGCGATCATTATGAATTTTAAGTATTGTATAGGTTTCTATGTTTGTATAGATATCATATTCCAAAATTAATATACAACGATCACTTACTTCTTAATGTATTAATGTATACAAGAAATTCTATCCAAGAAATAAGATACTTGTGCTCATATGAAAAAACAAAGAAAATCTTACCTGTGACGTACATAAAAGTTATTAAAACCGAAAACAACGTTATATATTCGAGTAGTATGATTTAAATGAGAAAAAGGTGCTTCTTCACTATAGCACCCAAATGAAAAAAAAATTCTTATCCCTGACGCACAGAATATTTAGCGCAACAGAAAATTATATGAAAAGTATCGACTTCTTTCATTTTTAAATTAGAAATAAGATATTTGTACAGTATCCTGCCAAAGAAATAAAGTACTTATACATTATAGTACCCATATGAAAAACAAACGAAATCTTAATGCAACGTACATAAAAGTAATCAAAACCGAAAATCATGTAATATATTCGAGTTGTATGACATTTATATAAGAAATAAGGTGCTTGTTCACTATAGCACTCTGATGTAAAAAAAGCTCTTACTTGTGACATACGGAAAAGTTAGCACAACAGAAAGTTATGTAAAATCATCGAGTAGTTTCATTTTTAATTAGAAATAAGCTACATGTGCAGTATTCTATCCAAGAAATAAAGTACGTGTGCAGTATAGTACTCATATAAAAACACAAAGAACATACCACCTTTGACGTGCATATAAGTTATTTAAACTAGCAATAACATAATATAACTGAGTAGTATTATATTTATATAAGAAATAAGATACTTCTTAACTATAGCACCCAGATGAAAAAAAGCAAACAAACTCTTTGATATACGGAAAAATTAGAATAAAAGAAAATTACGTAAAATAATCGAGTAGTTTCATTTTTAAATTAGAATTAAGATATTTGCACAGTATCTTACCCAAGAAATTAATTACTTGTATAGTATAGTAGCTGTATGAAAGAAAACAAAATAATTTTACACTTGACGTACTAAAAATCTGTTTATCGTCCTTGTTGTTCATATTCTAAAAATCCTGTTCAAGTATCCAATAGTTTTTGATGATATTTGTCATAATCGAAAAATCACGAAAATTGACCAAACTTTCTTTATTTAGGCGACGGTGGGGAAGTAGTGTCTGTTTTGTTATTAATTACTTTATTTCGTATATAGTTTAAAGAGCAGGGTACATGAAGTCAGCGCCGGAAATGGTTGAAGCAGCTTACAGCCTAAAAATGACTTTTAACAAATATATTTTTAGAGGGTAGTATATGGAATCAGTCCGGGAAATGGCCGAAGTAGTTTACGGCCACAGAATTACTTTATTTCACATAAGACGAACAGATATATGGAGTATATTTTATAGAATTATATTTTAAAACAATTCGCTTAAACTGGTTCCTTTTTAAACGACTTCGACAAGTAGCAAGCACGTCAAACATTTTTTTCTTGAATTGTTTTGAATAAAAAAAAAACGTCATTTCGTATACAGCGTCGTAGGGCAGTGGTTAGCGCGGTCGGGTCGTAAGCTTTTAGTTTTCACGTTCGAGCCCCCGTAACGGTAGTCATTTTTTTAAACAGGGTTTTTATTTTTTGAAAGTTTAACATTTAAACAGCTTTTTATTTGCCATAACATTTTTCTTATTTCGAGGCTTTTTTTTTTAAAAACAAAAACTAAATTATTTTCAAGCTTACTTAAACTGGGTTTCACGTACTTTTTTCGTGTTATTTTTTTGGATCACATTTCTCTCCACCCGGCTGCGTCTAATTTTGTTTTTCTGGAGGCTGTTCAATATCCTTACTACACAACCTCTCGACACCTGCTAAAATACAGTTGCTTAGACAGACTCGACGTGATGTCGAAAACATGACGCATTTGGGCAAAAGATCACGAAGATTAAAAATATTTGACGTTTATTTTACGAGTTACAAATCGTGAACAAAGCAGTCAGAAATAGTTTGTCGGATATGACATTAGATACACGATAGATAAATAGACAGAAAGAGGGGGTGAGAGAGAAAGAGAAAGAAAAAGAAGGTAAGTGTTATTACAGTCAGTTTGGATAGAGTGGCTTATTTAATAACACGCGCTTAATATTGTCAAATAGAACGATAAATAATTAATCGATAGATTTAAAATTAGTCTATCTCTTTCTCTTTCCTCATTTTTAACTTCTAACTAACATAACGATCATGTTGAATAAATCATTCATATTCTAAGATCTTGTTGTTGAAATAATTAACTGAATTATTAATTTTTATATGCCGGCGACCGAAATTGGCAACAGTCGGCAGGATAACAAAACATACGCAGCAATGAGGACGCCAGCGAGAAAACAGATTGTTGTATTGATGATTAAATGCCATTTTGCAAGTAAATGACTGCACAGTGTAAACTCGCTATGCAACACAAATATATACGCAAAACAAACATCAAATTACATTTTGCTTTCAAGCAAAGGAAAAAGAGGATGGTTGGTATAGACTAAAATATTTAATTTATTTTTCATTTTTCCATTATTGAAAAAAATAAAAATTGTCACCGAAATAGGCTATATAAATGTTTTCTATGTTTTCAAATCTCTTAATATTTAAAATGTAGAAGTTTTGATCTTAATTAGATCTAAAATAAGTATCTACACTTTGAATAGACATTAATAAAGTCTCTAGTTTACATCAAGAGAACTCGTGATCGTCTGTTTTCGGTATTTGTCGTTACCGATCGACAATGTGGAAAAAGAAATATATGAGAATGGCCGCGTGTCGACTGAAGTGGTTGATTTATTTTTCATTTTCCATTTATTGAAAAAAAAAATCTTGAGCACTGAAATTGGTTTTATAAATGCTTTCTAAAAATCCTTATTATAAGTTCTATTTTTAAAAGAGATCATGTCTAAATCATGAAAATAATTAAGAAATCGATTAAAATATATGTTTTTCATGAATGTTAAACCTGTCTTTAATAGTTGTCACCGACAAACAGCAACAAGGTAAATGTTTTCATCTTTCCTTCGGAAACGCGTTGTATTCGCGGCTCAGCCATAAATAAGTATTGAAGATGATATAACGGAATTCTAAATAATTAATCGATAAATTTAAGTCTCTTTCTTACATCCACTGATTTTGACTTTGCAGCCTACTAGACAATCGTGGTGAATACATGATTTATCTTCGTTGAATTTATTGAATGATTAATGTAAAAATAATATCAGATTGTTTTTGACTGCAACCAATGAAATGACCCTAGTCATCGAAGGGAAAACATATACGCACACAATGACGATCCCGATGAAAAGACATGATAGGACTTTGAATTGTTTGAAGTATTAACGATTAAATGATAACATTGTAAACTCGGTAACAGCCCCGAGTAATGTAACATTTGGTAAATATATGTTTTTATTTTATTTGAATCTGAAGTCAATTTTAGCAAAAATATGCATCTTTTTATCAATATTTTTATATTGTTCACACAGTAGCGTTGGCTATTTGTCCAATAGTAATTTTTGATTACTAATGATTTTGTGGCTGTCATCCCCGACTTCTTAAAGGACTCTGATATCAAATTTATTAGACCGCTGTCACTTTCTAACACTTTGATATAAAATAAATAGTTTTGTGTCATCCAACCAACCGCTTGAAATACTTCAGTTGATTTTGTAAACTTCCTACCCAACTAATGTGGGTTGGTTTCTGGTTATATTAATTCGTTTTTTTTTTATATCTTGGTTGAATTATGAGTGTTCACACTGCGCTAGTTTCCGATTTCATCCCTCGTTTCTTGCATGAAAAGCTGGCGAATCTCATCATAGCGAGCGAAAAGTGGCCGATTAAAGGAAGCTGCCTGCTTAGTTTTCTAAATTGTCTTTGGTCGGGAATCAATCATTTTGATTAGTAAAACTGCCTGTTCTCAGCAAGACACGCCAGTTTCAGCTGTCAGCCTTCGTGACTGGAGGTGTCATCCCCCCTGTCTTGCTCGGCATAAACCGCATGCGCCCGACTCGACCTGGATTGCTGAGTAATTTCGTTCGGCTGTAATCACCAACACGAATTTGTCAGGTAGACAAGGCAATTATTGGTCGATAAATTCTGGCATATACTGTGATGATTTACTGTTGCTTTTCAGATTTATAATAAACTAGCTGATTCAACTCGGCGTTGTCCGGAACTATCTTATCATATATACTCAGTAATCTGGTTGGACCCTCTTGGAATATCTTAATGGAGCATTAAGAGGTGTCTGATATCCACCAGATGACCTGTAATCTTCTCCTTGGCATAAACCAGCCGAGTCTCTATAGTTGACACGTTGTAAGTAGTTGGACCAACGAATAATGACTTCTCTCAGCAGTAATGATGTAACAGTCATAAATATATATTTTCTTCTTTCTTTTTGTGATTAGCATAATGAACGTAAAAAAACAAAACAAATGATGCTGTTATTTTCTCTGGACTTTGGTTCACTTTTTACTGTAATTTATAGCAAGTGCATCTAGATGAAATGTATATCTCCATTCTAAACCTTGCAGGAGTAGTGGGAGCCTCGAAAACAGACGTCCTTTCTCTTTGACTCGCTACATTGCCATGTCGATTTTCCTGCTATTACGCAACTTCATACACACGTAGAACTAATTGAATAGAAAATTTCATTTTCTTACATAAACTACCCTTACGTGGAATTTTCCATTTTTTTTTCCCATACGCCTAATATCCATATTTCTTGCTATTTGTATGGAAACAACTCCAGCCAAGTCATAAAGCAAGTTGATGTAAGAAGCTAAAAAACAAACAAACAAAAAAACCCGAACAAACAAACAAACAAAAAATACTAATTTCCACTTTGTCAGAAACATCACCCATGGAATGTAAGGACCAAGCGACAAAACGATGTAAGTGAGAATTTCGAGGCTGTCGAAAGAAAACCCAAGGTCTATTTTCTACTCGCCTTTTAAGAGCATATAGATTGCGTTCGTTTAGATTACTAGTGGAATTGCGACTAAACTAAATGAATGAACTAAAAGTGTTTTCGGTGAGATTTAGCAGAATGCATTACTACTCGGATATCTTCGAGTTTCTTACTCATTTCTCTACACTTATTCCTTGACTTTCATTACATATTGTGTTCTTCCATTATTTTACGTGACTTTACATTTATTTTCTTACTTTACATGTATTCTAACTCTGTTTAACGTTTTATTTTCATTAATTTTCATAATCTTTAATTAATCTTTATAAGTTTACTCTTGTTATTTTTGTTTCTGAATTTTTCAGAAGAGGATTAGAAAATCAGAATTATTTGGCCGACTTTTCTTTTCTTGAGATTTATTTTCTCAACGTTTAGGCTGATGTTAATTCCGACTTTCTTCAGGTGTATAAATAATATAGTCTCAATTAAAACAAATGATGAGAAGTAAGATTATTCATCGAAAAACAAGAATAGGGTTAAGGTTACCTAAATTCGTACTTAATTTGCCCGCAGAGACACGTAACGTAACGGATAAAATACTTGTTAAAATTCAGTTGTAAGTGACACTCTTGGATGTTGAAGGTTCAATTATCAGTGCGAGAAGTATGCAGAATACAATTGCGAAACACTTAGGACAGAACAAGAGCAAGCTACCCCCCCTGGGTTAAATCGGCAAAATGGTTTCCAAGTTCGACAAGATACACCCGAAGAAATTCAGAGGTTACATCGGCCAAAACCTTGTGAAAATAACACCCGAGATGAAAACATTAATCAGAATAATCCAAATTTTGTTATTTTATACTTAGTTTTTATTAATTACTATTTTTTATGCACGACTCAATTTTAATCATTATTCTTTTCTTCATGTTTTTTCTATTTAGTTCTTCACCGCAATCTAAATTCTTGTGGAACGTCCGTACATACTCATTGGCTATCAAGATTTTATAAATATTTGTATATTGTCCACTTTCGCTATAAGTTTTCTGAGTGAAGATGAAACTGTAGTGATTGGCTGTGGCCTCTAGTAGATGGCCAATCGGTTACTAACGGAAGTCGTTGGTAGAGGTAATCGGAAGTGATGTAGGCCCTAGAGATCTTTTTGTGGACGACGTTATGACTTGCTCCTTTCTACACACAGTGTTCTTTTGCAATCGACCGTATGCGTCTTTTAAGATTACCACCAACGGTGTACTGTACTGACAGAATAAATTCAAGTGTTCCAGTGCTATTAATGTGTCTAAAATGTCGCTTACGTTTTAAAAATGGTGATACCTTCCGATGTCAATCTTTTAACTTCTTGCAAAATTTGTAGTAAACACAAGATAAAGCAGCTTTTTGGAAAGGCTCCATTTCTAAATTGCTGTATCCAGAATTTATAGTCACAATATCTATGTGTGCCTCCATTTATTGTGAAATTGTATTGGTTGCGAGTGATGATTCTGAAATATAGAAAATTTGAAGCCAAATAATATTTCGGCTATCGTGAAAATAACATTGTCCTAAAATACCGCACATTTTAACAGCCTTTGTCAATACAAATTGAATATTATATATGTGTGTATCTGCCCCCTTTAAGAATACATAAGGATGGGTATTGTCTGAGAAGTATATATTAAAAGACAGTCAACGAGCGTTTATGCAACGTTTACGACTTCCATTGTTCAACTACTTTGGATTATCTAATGTCTCCGTCCGAATTTAGAGTTTATTAGTTATTAATTCCTTTCATTATTATGGCAGTTGTTTGGTGGCCCGAAGGTAAAGGCTTAGGAAATGATTCCAAGGTGACTAAGTCCGAATCTTCCGACCAGCAAGAATTGTCATCCTACACTGATAATTGCATAAGCATGAAACACTAGTGTCTGCGGGTATTAAAGAATAATTATAATATATATATATATATATATATATATATATCGTCTGTCAAGTTAAAACGAAAAACAAAATAATGGTCTCATTACATTAGAGACATAGTCTGGCCTCTAGGTGTGCCAGAATTCTTGGGAATGTTTGACACCCTTAACACAAAACTGCGAATAAAATATACAAAACTCGTAATTTCTCTTTTTAAAGTGGTTTGTTTAATTTCTTTATGGAATATGCTTCCAAAATAAACTATTAAAGACTTTTGAAAAATAATAGAAATATTATTTTTTGGTTTTTAGAAAATAGTGTTTACAAAGTGCCTGTGCGCGCTCATGCAGCCATTTTTTCTGCGTAATGAAATGAACAGAATTTTACGAGTTAAATTTTTTTCAATTTTTTCAATTTAAAAATCTATCAAAATTTTTCTATTGGTTCAATTTTTACGATATTTGCAGGTTTAATGTGAAATTTTATGCGCTTTCCAATAAACCCAATATACTATTCTAGACAAACGTTTTTTTAAATTCACCGCCGTATGAAATGTCTATTAAAATGAAAATAATTAATTTTCTCACCTCAGATTTATATATCACAAATTAAAGATAGAAGATCAATAAATAAAATAATCTAATTTCCCACAAAAATAATAAAATAATAAAAAGAATAGTTTTGTGCAAATTTACCTGCGAAGTCAAATGTTTAAAACCCTTTTTTTCTTTTAAATCACGTTGATTTTTTTTGTAAGTGAAACCTCATATTTTGGTTATATTGCCCAGTAAATATCGGACACCGACACCAATTTTTTTCTATTTCATTCAATGTTTTTTTGTTTTTTTTAGATAAAAAGAAATCACTGCATAAAGAAGACATAAAATATATTAAATCAAAAACTCATGTATTTCTTTAAGAGAATAAAAAACAAAATGGAAAATTGGTCGGGTGGTTTGTCTTTAAACAGCAAAAACTGATGAGTGAATTGTGATCATTTTTTAAGTACGGTGACCCATATTTCACACACAAGTCACAGCGGCTCACGCGTATGTGTTGTTTTTACGTTTTTGAAATAATTAATTGTTGTGGTGGCACCCACTCTTTTACATATGTGGATAATATTACACATAAATAGCAAGACACGATTAGTCTGAGGGTGTGTTAACCAGAAGCCACCGAAGGCCGAGCCGAGAGCAGATATGTTGTCCAGCCAAGACTCTCTTACCTGACATACATTATGTAAATATGCTGTAAATATACTTTTTCTAATACACTTCTTATTGATCTACCTTTGTTTGTTGAGTCTTCATTTGTATTGCCTTATACGTTATTTGGTTCAACCTGCAAACATAACAGTTGGCGACGAAGATGAACGTCAAACATAACAGTTCAGTTGGCGACGAGGATTAACGTCAGATATAACCGTTTGACGAAGAAATGGAAAGAACGCACTAAAAAAAGAGTAGAACGCAACGGTTGACCTTTCTAAGGAATACAAGTTTTGACGAACGAAATAGTCATAAAAACGGATTTCACGCTAAAGAGAAGTTCGACTCAAGCGGAAAAAATAGTAATTCAGCGAACATTGGAAAGCAGTAAAATATTTTCCTCGCGGAAGTACAACACTAAAAGAAAGAAAACGTTGTTTCCCAAGTTCCAAGAACAAAAACTGCATTCCGGTTAAAAAAAAAGTAACCTCGATTAATAGTATTTTATTTACTAAAATACTAGCCGGAGGGGGGGGGGAAGACAAACCAAAACCGCTAATTGCAGTCTCAAAAAAAAAAAAAAGAAAAAAAAAAATCGAACGTGGCAAAAGTGACAATTTACGCCGTTTCTTTTGGAATCCATCTTGAGAGAAAAAAAAAACAACAAACTGTAAAAGTGAATTTTTGTTTTATTGTAAAATGACAAACAGATTCGTATTACTAAATTACGAAGAGCAAACGTACAAGAAAGTAACATACGGAAAAAAGTTCACCAGTGGATTTCCTAATTGCTGTTCTCCGTTAGTAAAACATCAACTAAAGACTTTTTAGTAAACCAAATTTTTTTTTTCGCTTCGGTATTAAAAAATACCACAGTTAAACTAAAACAAAGGAAAGATTTTTTTGTTAAACTGAAGCTGTCACTGAATAACGGATATAAGACAGTAAAACGTCACATAAGAAAAAAACAAAAACATAAGAAAGAATTAAATGTAGTCCATACATTTTATTTTTTCAATGGTGACTCGAGTTGAAAAAATTTTTTTTGTGGAAAGAGTTGTACTTAAGTTCTGCTGTTACTTATTAGGAAGTGCCTAAAACGGAAAAGTCAATCGTATTTGGTGGTTTCAGTAAAAGCCTCAGTTTTTTTTTTATTTTGAGGTTGGATGAGCTTGACTCGCTAGCGAAGTGAGAAAATATTATTCGAGCAGCGATATTATTTATTGAAAAGAGGAACTCTGAAATTTTTTTGTTGTAACACAAGCCATTTTATATTTTAGAATTCACTAAAAAATGGAAGATTTATCTAGAATGTTAATACAATTTTTGCAGACGCAACAACAGGCACAAGTCGAGCGAGCTGAACGAAGAGATGAGAAATTATTGAAATAGCAACTGGAACAAAAAGAAAGGCAGAAGAGATTACAATTTGAACAAGAAGAAAGGCAAAAGAAATTACAGTTTGAACATGAAGAAAGGCAAAATAGACGTTTTGCTAAAACACTGGAACTACTAAAGAATAATCGAGAAAATGTAGACAGTGCTAATTTCTCCCATACAACTATTTTGATAGTATGGACACATTTAATTATGTGCCGGAGGAAGAAAAGACTTTTTAAGCATACTATACAAGACACGAGGATGTCTTTCAACTGGACTGCAAAAGTTGGCCAAATAGCCAGAAAGTGAGCCTCTTACTCAGGAAGTTGGGTGTAGCAGAACACAATAAATTCGTAGATTACATACTACCTAAAAAAAACTACGGAATTAGATTTCATGGAAGCTGTAAAATTACTAAAATAATTATTTAATCCGAATATATCCCTTTTTCATAAGGAAAATGGACAACCAAGATTATTTGACATACGCATCAGTTGTCAATAAAACTGTGATAATTTTAAGCTAGCGGAACTAACAGTAGAAGATTTTAAATGCCTAATCTTCGCACAAGGGGTAGTTTCCACGAAAAATGCAGAAATACGCAGTCGAGTGTTGTCTAAGCTGGAATCTGAGCAAGATTTAACACTTCAGAAATTAGCAGAGGATTGTGAAAGGGCCATTACACTAAAAAAGGATTAAAAAACGATAGAAGAATGTGGCATATGTAAGAAAAGTTAGAAAATCATACACACCAACCAAGAACTATACAAATAATAGCAGTCAAATGGAACGAGATATTCTAAATATAATAATTATAATTATAGTAAAGAATATAACAAGTCTCTTCCTAGATATAACTGTAAGAGATGCGCGGAAAGACATTGGGAATCAGATTGCCCTTATAAGAAGAAAAAATACTACATTTGCAAGAAAGTCGGACACAAAAGCGATTGTTGTAGATATAAAGATTTCACCAGAAAGTACAGCAAACAAAATCAAATGAAAAATTAAACAAAAATCGGCGAAAATACATAAAAGTGGAAATATTTAAAACGCCAATAAAATTACAACTGGATTCAGGATCCGATATTTCTATAATAAACTTGAATACATGGAAAAAGTTGGGTAAACCAACCATGATGAAAACAAGTAAATCAGCTCGGACGGCAACTGGTGGTGAGATAAAAATTTGAAGGAGAAGTTATCCTTCCGATAAAATTAAAAGGGATTACGAAGAAATTAAAAATGTTCGTATTGAAAAATAGCGAAAATCTGTTTGGAATGGATTTGATTGAGAAATTTGGACTGTGAGATAACCCAATCAATACATTCTGTAAAAAATAGAATGTACTACTCCAACAACAGAAAATATAAAAGAGGACTTAAAAAATATTCCCTGAAGTATTCATGACTAAATTAGGTCGTTGCAATAAATTTAAGGCCTCGTTTGAACTTAAAGAAAACACCAGCCCAAGTTTTAGAAAAAAAGCGAAACGTTCCGTTCGCTGGGTTGGAAAAGATTAATAAAGAATTAGACAGATTGGAACAGACAGGAATACTATCAAAAATAGAACACAGCGACTAGGCAGTCCCCACCGTATATGTAAAGAAAAAGAATGATGAAATCAGAGTGTGCGCAGACTTTTCGACAGGTCTAAACTCCATATTACAAGGTTACCATTACCTTCTACCAAGCCCAGAGGAAATATTCACAAAGTTGAATGGTGGTAATATCTTCTCCAAGATAGACTTGAGCGACGCGTATTTACAAATACCGGTCGAGGAGAATTGCTCAAAAATACTATGCATCAACACGCATAAGGGATTGTACAAATACAACCGGTTGCCCTTTGGCATCAAAGTAGCGCCTGTCATTTTTCAACAAACGATGGACACCATGCTAAGTGGTATTGAGTGCGCATGTGCATACCTGGACGATATTGTTATCAGGAGCAAATCCCTAGAAGAACATAAGGAACATTTACAACAAGTATTCACTCTAATACAAGAATTCGGGGTTAAAGTAAAAGAAAATAGATGCGACTTTTGTATGAGCGAAATTAAGTATCTTGGACATATAATAAATAAACATGGGCGACGTACAGACCCAGAAAGATCTGCGGCAATAAAAATCATTCCAGCACCTAATAACGTAACAACCTTGCAGAGTTTCTTAGGACTCGCAAATTTTTACCAATCTTTTATTGAAGGGATGCATAATTTGCGAGCTCTCTTAAATGAGCTGCTAAAAAAGGGCACACCTTGGACGCAAGAATGTTAAACCGCTTTTGACAAAATAAAGAGCGCACTCACATCTGAATCATTTCTAACTCACTATGACACAAAATTAAATATAGTCGTCGCTAGTGATGCTAGTTCCTACGGCATAGGAGCATGCATTCAACATATCATACCTAATGGGTCTAGAAAGCCGATAGCTCACGCTTCGAGAACACACTGCTTCCAGCAGAGAAGGCGTATTCACAGATTGAAAAAGAAGCGTTGAGTATAATCTTTGCAGTGACTAAGTTCCACCGATATCTATATGGTAGACATTTTATACTTGAAACCGACCATAAACCATTAGTCACAATCTACAGATCAAAAAAAAAAAAAAAGATTGCCTGTATACACCGCAAATAGATTGCTGCGCTTGGGGTACGATCCTACTGAATTACGATTTCCAGCTACAACATCTAGCATCGAAAAAGATTTGCCATGCGGATGGACTTTCAAGACTGATACCACAGAAACATAATTTGGAAGAATCAGTGATTGCAGCAATTCGAACAAACGTCTAAGTGAAAAATATGGTAGCAAACAACATTAAAGAACTACCGGTAACATTGTCGGACATTAAAAGAGAAGCCGATAAAGATGAATACATAAATGATATAAAAGAAAAAATTATAAATGACAAAAAGGTTCAGGAAATTTTTTCCATATGTAACGATGTGTTATTATACAGCGAGAGAGTAGTAATACCTAAAACGTTACAGAAGAGGATTTTGAGAGACTTCCACACAGGACATCTGGGGATAAATCGGATGAAGTCTCTAATGAGAAGCTACGCATACTGGCGTAACATGGACATCGATATAGCTACAACAATAAATAGATGTAAAGGATGCCAGTTAGCGGCAAAATCCCCACCTATAGTACACAAACCTTGGCCGAAAACAGACCACCCATGGTCGAGAATCCATATGGCATTCGCTGGTCCAGTAGGAGAAAATTACTACTTAATTGTAGTAGATAGTTATACAAAATGGCCTGAGGTAATGCGTTGCAGGAATCCAACAAAGAACAACTCAATAGGATTCCTACACAAGTTATTTGCACGATTTGGTGTACCAGACACACTGGTCACTGACAATGGAACTCAATTCACATCCACAGACTTTAAGGAATTTTGTGACACGTTCCAAGTTATGCATATCATTACTCCTCCGTACCATCTAAGGTTGAACGGCCTCGCGGAGAGGTTCGTGGACACGTTAAAACGAGCGTTGAAATAATCCATTGGGATACCAACGGAAAAAGCTTTGCAACAATTTTTGCAAATATATAGAATAACACCGCACCCTAATACATCGTCAAACATTTCACAAGCTGATTTAATGTTTGCCAGAAAGGTGAAATCGGCGTTTGATAAACTATTGCCAAGACAGGAAATTGTCCGAAACACTACACACATAATAAGAAAGAAATATAACTCAGGAGATCGAGTATATTTCAAGTGCTACAGGAATAACACATCTTACTGAGAATGTGGAGTAGTGGATAAACGCATTGGTGATTGTAGATACATGATTAAAGGTCCACAAAATATACATAAAAGGCACCTGAACCAAATAATAAAACACCAAATTCAAGATGGTGATTATACAACAGCAGTCGAAGAGGAGGAAACCATGGACATCATATACGAATCCTTTAATTTGGAACCGCCTCAATATATACCTGAGCCCCGAAGATCAAGTAGAAAAAGAAAGTTTAATGAACCATTAATGCTATATCCCAAGAGGAAAAGATATTGAAATCTGTGTGACTTCAAAGCTTGGGAGGAGGGTGTTGTGGTGGCACCCACTCATTTACATATGTGGATAATATTACACATAAATAGCAAGACTCGGTTAGTCTGAGTGTGTGTTAACCAGAAGCCACCGAAGGCCGAGCCGAGAGCAGATATGTTCTCAAGCCAAGACTCTCTTACCTGACATACATTATGTAAATATACTGTAAATATACTTTTTCTAATACACTTCTTATTGATCTACCTTTGTTTGTTAAGTCTTCATTTGTATTGCCTTATACGTTATTTGGTTCAACCTGCAAACATAACAGTTGGCGACGAAGATGAACGTCAAACATGACATTAATTATGGCCGTTTTAGGCATCCGTATTTGACAACTGGAAGAAAGAGAGGAAACACCGCTCTGCTAACAGTTTACGAAATCGCCGTCTTTTCGGACCCTTGCTTAAAAAATTCTTGAATAGAATATAAAATATAAATATGGACAAGTTCCTATGAATGAAGAATGGAAGCACCCATTGAGTAGCATTTTTATAGGTAAGTGATTTTTTAAAATTTATCTATATTTATTATATTTGGATTAAGTTAAAATTCGTTGAATTTCGTGAAATCTTTTTAAAGAAAACAGATAAAAAATATTGTATATTTTTCGATTATACCTTTTATTATTTTAAATTTTGGTCTTTGGTCCTTTTATTGAAAAATACATTAGGGTTTAAATTACATTATTCATGTTGTTATAAGCTTCAAAAGATAGCGAGTCTAATTAATCAAATGTTTATCACTCCTTTTTAATGGAGACTTCTGATACTCCTATTCAGCCTCTACAATTGCTCAAAAATAAAATAAACAAAATACTGGGAGAAAATTACATTTGCACGCGATTGGTGGAATTCATTGCATTTTGTTTTCAATATATAATTTTAATTTTCGATTTTTGAGCGATTATCTATTTTCACCTCCTTTTTATTTTGCTGCCTATAAAAAAGTAACCATAAAAGAAAGTAACCATAATTAAAAACAATATATTAATTAAAATCTGTATACATTGTCGTTTTTTATGGATTGTATGTGTGACAGGGTATTCATGTTTTTTTTTGGGGGGGGAGGGGGGAGCTGACACGAGACAGTATTTTTTCTTTTCTTTTGGTGGACTTCTATAAAAGCTCCTAAAATTGTAATGATGGAAGAATTGATCTTATTTGAAATGAAGAGAGAAAAAGAAAAAAACAAGAGGGGTAAATCAAAATGCCAAGTGTCACGTGATTGAAGGTCTCTCGCAGTTTGAAATGGTGGAGTCAGTGGCGTCCATTAGCCAAAAAATATCTCCCCCCCGCTCTATTCCCCTAGCAATGGAGATTAAAGCCGGGGCCCTTTTTCTTTTACGCGCGATGAGAATTGGGCGGGTGGATGGTTGGTGTGGTTGTTGGGCGAAGAGGGGTATGGGTGGGGCATGGATAGATGATGATGAGGGTAGAGGCTGCGTCCTAATAAAAATGCATGACTGATCGATGTGGAATGCGACCCTGACAAACAGGTGGGGGAACACCTGCCCAATTCCGAGAAGGAGAGGAAGAAAAACAAATGGCGTCTCGCCGAAAACACCGACTGGCCCGAGGCCACTGTGATACTGAGAAACGACAACAAACCCATCTTTAAGATACGTCCAATCAAACTGTCCTTGGGATACGACTTTTCAATCTATGCGTTTAGCCAGGAAAAGGTTAATTTTATATTTTATTTCTTCAACTTTTATTTGCCTCAAGACACATTAACACCGAGATGTAAGGGGTTACTTTGATTAGGGCCCAGATTTAAAGAGAGCATCATAAGTGGGGATTTATGCAGCAAAATGTTTGTTCATATTATATTAAAATTTCTGCATGTTTGTACAGTCGAGGAAACAAGGAGCAGGATTGGTATAGGAGCTAATCTTGACAAGTTGTAAGATCAACATTTATGATAATCTACAACAATGATGCAATCAAATGAAAGGAAAACAATACCATTCTATAAGCAACAAATGTCATGTTTTACACCATTTGGGGTAGGTTTAAACCAAAGAAGAAAAAGACAAAAATCAGTAATAACACAGGCCGGTTGCGAAAGTCTTTTTCCAGAGCATTGTATCTTCAAGTGAAGATATTCTTGCTTAGTGTAAAGTTGATAAGGACAGGAGAACGGTCTTTCTTCGTGGATGGCTGGAAGTTCTCTGCCTGCTCTGTAAATCCTTAACAATCTGGATGTAGTGCTTCAAAGGCTAGGGTTAGCGTTAGGACCAGGGTTATAAAGATATCAATAAGGCTGCTTCCAACAAGAAGAAAGAAATGTAAATGTTGATGACTACAAGAGAATTCCAGAGAAAAAGGTGATGAAAGAGGTATTTTTGGTATTTTTAGATCTCGACAACGAAAAAAAAGGATTTTCCTGCTGGTTGGGTTTCTCGCGGATATTTACCTTCATACTTGAATAATTTACCTTGATACTTGCATTTTGTTGAATAATTTACCTTGATACTTGCATCATAGTAGATTCTGTTGAATAATTTGCATTGATAGTTGCATCATACTACATTCTGTTGAATAATTAACCTTGACAGTTGCATAATAGCACATTCTGTTGAATAATTTACCTTGATAGTTGCATCATAGAAAATTCCATTGAATAATTTACCTTGATAGTTGCATCAAAGTACATTCTATTGAATAATTAACCTTGATAGTTGCATCATAGTACATTCTGTTGAATAATCTACCTTGATAGTTGCATCATAGTACATTCTGTTGAATAATTTACATTGATAGCTGAATCATAGTACATTCTATTGAATAATTTACCATGATAGTTGCATCATAGTACATTCTGTTGAATAATTTACCATGATAGTTGAATCATAGTACATTCTATGGAATAATTTACCTTGATAGTTGCATCATAGTAAATTCTATTGAATAATTTAACTTGATAGTTGCATCATAGTACATTCAGTTGAATAATTTACCATGATAGTTGCATCATAGTACATTCTATGGAATAATTTACCTTGATAGTTGCATCATAGTACATTCTTTTGAATAATTTACCTTGATAGTTGCATCATAGTACATTCTGTTGAATAATTTACCTTGATAGTTGAATCATAGTACATTCTGTTGAATAATGTACCTTGATAGTTGCATCAAAGTACAATCTGTTGACTAATTTACCTTGATAGTTGCTTCATAGTACATTCTGTTGAATAATTTACCTTGATAGTTGAATCATAGTACATTCTGTTGAATAATTTACCATGATATTAGCATCATAGTACATTCTGTTGAATAATTTACCATGATAGCTGCATCATAGTACATTCTATTGAATAATTTACCTTGATAGTAGCCTCATACTACATTCTGTTGACTAATTTACCTTGATAGTTGCATCATAGTATATTCTGTTGAATACTTTTCCTTGATAGTTGAATCATGGTACATTCTATTCAATAATTTATCTTGATAGTTGCATCATAATACATACTGTTGAATAATTTACCTTGACAGTTGCATCATAGTACATTCTATTGAATAATTTACCTTGATAGTTGAATCATAGTACATTCTATTTAATAATGTACCTTGATAGTTGTATCATAGTACATTCTATGGAATAATTTACCTTGATAGTTGCATCATAGTACATTCTGTTGAATAATTTACCTTGATAGTTGCATCATAGTACATTCTGTTTAATAATTTACCTTGATAGTTGCATCATAGTACATTCTATCGAATAATTTACGTTGATAGTTGAATCATAGTACATTCTGTTGAATAATGTACCTTGATAGTTCCATCTTAGTACATTCTATTGAATAATTTACCTTAATACTTTCATCATAGTACATTCTGTTTAATTCTTGGTCTTTATAGTTTCATCATAGTATATTCTATTGAATAATTTACCTTGATAGTTTCATTATACTACATTCTATTGAATAATTTACCTTGATAGTTGCATCATAGTACATTTTATTCAATAATTTACCTTGATAGTTGCATCATAGTACATTCTGTTGAATAATTTACCTTGATAATCACATCATAGTATATTCTATTGAATAATTTACCTTGATAGTTGCATCATAGTACATTCTGTTTTATAATTTACCTTCATAGTTGCATCACAGTATATTCTATTAAATAATTTACCTTGATAGATACATCATAGTAAATTCTACTGAATAATTTATCATGATAGTTACATCATAGTATATTCTATTGAATAATTTGCTTTGATAGTTGCATCATAGAAAATTCTGTTGAATAATTTATATTGATAGTTGCACCATAGTACATTCTGTTGAATAATTTGCTTTGATAGTTTCATCATACTACATTGTGTTGAATAATTTACATTGATAGTTGCATAACAGTACATTCTGTTGAATAATTTACCTTGATAGTTGCATCATAGTAGATTCTATTAAATAATTTACTTTGATAGTTGAATCATAGTACATTCTTTTGAATAATTTACATTGATAGTTGCATAACAGTACATTCTGTTGAATAATTTACCTTAGTAGTTGAATCATAGTACATTCTGTTAAATAATTTACCTTGATAGTTGCCCAATACTACATTCTGTTGAATAATTTGCCTTGATAGTTGCATCATAGTACATTCTGTTGAATAATTTAGATTGATAGTTGCATCATAGTACATTCTGTTGAATAATTTACCTTGATAGTTGAGTAATAGTACATTTTGTTGACAAATTTACAGTGATAGTTGCATCATAGTATATTCTATTGAATAATTTACCTTGATAGTTGCATCATAGTACATTCTGTTGAATAATTTACCTTGATAGTTGCATCATAGTACATTCTGTTGAATAATTTACCTTGATAGTTGCATCATAGTACATTCTATTGAATAATTTACCTTGACAGTTTCATCATAGTACATTCTGTTGAATAATGTACATTGATAGTTCCATCATAGTACATTCTGTTAAATAATTTACCTTGATAGTAGCATCATAGTACATTTTGTTTACTAATTTACCTTGATAGTTGCATCATAGTACCTTCTATTGAATAATTTTCTTTGATAGTAGCATCATAGTAAAGTCTATACAATAATTTACCTTAACAGTTGCATCATAGTACATTCTATTGAATAATGTACCTTGATATTTGCATCAAAGTACATTCTGTTGAAAAATTTATTATGTCCGTTGCATCATACTACATTCTGTTGAATACTTTACCTTGGGAGTTGCATCACAGTACATTCTGTTTGATAATCTACCTTGATAGTTGCATCATAGTACATTCTGTTGAATAATTTACTGTGATAGTTGCATCATAGTACATTCTGTTGAATAATTTACTTTGATAGTTGCATCATAGTACATTCTGTTGAATAATTTACCTTGATAGTTGAATCATAGTACATTCTGTTGAAAAATGTACCTTGATAGTTGCATCAAAGTACAATCTGTTGACTAATTTACCTTGATAGTAGCATCATAGTACATTTTGTTTACTAATTTACCTTGATAGTTGCATCATAGTACCTTCTATTGAATAATTTTCCTTGATAGCGGCATCAAAGAACATTCTATTGAATAATTTACCTTGATAGTAGCATCATAGTAAAGTCTATACAATAGTTTACCTTAACAGTTGCATCATAGTACATTCTGTTGAATAATGTACCTTGATATTTACATCAAAGTACATTCTGTTGAATAATTTACCTTGTCCGTTAAATCATACTACATTCTGTTGAATAATTAACCTTGATAGTTGCATCAGTGTACATTCTGTTTAATAATGTACCTTGATAGTTGCATCAAAGTATATTCTATTGAATAATTTACCTTGATAGTTGCATCATAGTACACTGTGTTGAATAATTTTCCTTGATAGTTGCATCATAGTACATTCTATTGAATAATTTACTTTGATAGTTGCATCATAGTACATTCTGTTGAATAATTTTCTTTGATAGTTGCATCATAGTACATTCTGTTGAATAATTTACCTTGATATGGCTTCATAATACATTCTGTTGAATAATCTACCTTGATAGTTGCATAAGAGTATATTCTGTTTAATAATTTACCATGATATTTGCATCATAGTACATTCTGTTGAATAATTTACCATAATAGCTGCATCATAGTACATTCTATTGAATAATTTACCTTGATAGTTGCATCATAGTATATTCTGTTGAATACATTTCCTTGATAATTGAATCATAGTTTATTCTATTCAATAATTTATCTTGATAGTTGCATCATAGTACATATTGTTGAATAATTTACCTTGACAGTTGCATCATAGTACATTCTATTTAATAATGTACCTTTATAGTTTCATCATAGTACATTCTATTGAATAATTTACCTTGGTAGTTGCATCATAGTACATTCTGTTGAATAATTTACCTTGATAGTTTCATCATAGTACATTCTGTTGAATAATTTACCTTGATAGTTGCAACATAGTACATTCTATGGAATAATTTACCTTGATAGTTGCATCATAGTACATTCTATCGAATAATTTACGTTGATAGTTGAATCATAGTACATTCTGTTGAATAATGTACCTTGATAGTTCCATCATAGTACATTCTATTGAATAATTCACCTTGATACTTTAATCATAGTACATTCTGTTTAATTCTTGGTCTTTATAGTTTCATCACAGTATATTCTATTGAATAATTTATCTTGATAGTTTCATCATAGTACATTCTATTGAATAATGTACCTTGATAGTTGCATTAAAGTACATTCTATTGAATAATTTACCTTGATAGTTGCATCATAGTACATTCTGTTGAATAATTTTCTTTGATAGTTGAATCATAGTACATTCTATTGAATAATTTACTTTGATAGTGACATCATAGTACATTCTGTTGAATAATTTACTTTGATAGTGACATCATAGTACATTCTATTGAATAATTTACTTTCATAGTGACATCATAGTACATTCTATTGAATAATTTACTTTGATAGTGACATCATAGTACATTCTGTTGAATAATTTACTTTGATAGTGACATCATAGTACATTCTATTGAATAATTTACTTTGATAGTGACATCATAGTACATTCTATTGAATAATTTACTTTGATAGTGACATCATAGTACATTCTATTGAATAATTTACCTTGATAGTGACATCATAGTACATTATATTGAATAATTTACATTGAAAATTACATCATCGTACATTCTATTGAACAATTTTCATTGATGGTTGCATCATAGTACATTCTATTAAATAATCTACCTTGATAGTAGAATCATAATACATTCTATTGAATAATTTACCTTGATAGTTGAATCATAGTACATTCTATTGAATAATTTACCTTGAAAGTTTTATCATTATACATTCTATTGAACAATTTACCTTGATAGTTGAATCATAGTACATTTTGTTAAATTCTTTTTCTTTATAGTTCCATGATAGTATATTCTATTCAATAATTTACCGTGATAATTTCATAATAGTACATTCTGGTTAATGATTTACCTTGATTATTACATCATAGTACATTTTATTGAATAATTTACCTTGAGAGTTGCATCATACTACATTCTGTTGAATAATTTACCTTGATAGTTGCATCATAGTAAATTATCTGGAATAATTTACCTTGATAGTTGCATCATAGAACATTCTATTGAATAATTTTCCTTGATAGTTGCATCATTATACATTCTGTGGAATAATTTACCTTGATAGTTGCATCATACTACATTCTGTTTACTAATTTACCTTGATATTTGCATCATAGTACATTCTGTTGAATAATTTACCTTGATAGTGGAATCATAGTACATTCTGGTGTACTAATCTACCTTGATAGTTGCATCATAGTACAATCTGTTGAATAATTTACCTTGATAGTTGCATCATACTACATTCTGTTTAATAATTTATCTTGATAGTTTCATCATAGTACATTCTGTTGAATAATTTACCTTGATAGTTGCATCATAGTACATTCTATAGAATAATTTACCTTGATAGTTGCATCATAGTATATTCTATGTAATAATTTACCTTGATAGTTTCATCATAGTACATTCTGTTGAATAATTTACCTTTATAGTTGAATCATAGTACATTCTGTTGACTAATCTACCTTGATTGTTGCATCATAATACAATCTGTTGACTAATTTACCTTGGTAGTTGCATCATAGTACATTCTGTTGAATAATTTACCTTGATAGTTGCATCATAGTACATTCTATTGAATAATTTACCTTGATAGTTGCTTCATAGTACATTCTGTTGAATAATTTACCTTGATAGTTGCATCATAGTACATTCTGTTGAATAATTTAACTTGATAGTTGCATCATAGTACATTCTATTGTATTATGTACCTTGATACTTGCATCATAGTACATTCTGATGAATAATTTACCTTGATAGTTGCATCATAATACATTCTATTGAATAATTTGCCTTGACAGTTGCATCATACTACATTCTGTTGAATAATTTACCTTGATAGTTGCATCATAGTACATTCTATTGAATAATTTACCTTGATAGTTGCATCATAGTATATTCTATGTAATAATTTACCTTGATAGTTGCATCATAGTACATTCTATTGAATAATTTACCTTGATAGTTGCATCATAGTACATTCTATAGAATAATGTACCTTGATAGTAGCATCATAGTACATTCTGTTGAATAATTTACCTTGATAGTTTCATCATAGTACATTCTATTGAATAATTTGCCTTGAAAGTTGCATCATAGTACATTCTGTTGAATAATTTACCTAGATAGTTGCATCATAGTACATTCTGTTGAATAATTTACCTTGATAGTTGCATCATAGTATATTCTATTGAATAATTTACCTTGATAGTTGCATCATAGTACATTCTATTCAATAATTTTCCTTGATAGTAATATCATAGTACATTCTATTGAATAATTTACTTTGATACTTGCATCATAGTACATTCTGCTGAATATTTTAACTTGATAGTTGCATCATACTACATTCTGTTTAATAATTTATCTTGATAGTTTCATCATAGTACATTCTGTTGAATAATTTACCTTTATAGTTGAATCATAGTACATTCTGTTGACTAATCTACCTTGATTGTTGCATCATAATACAATCTGTTGACTAATTTACCTTGGTAGTTGCATCATAGTACATTCTGTTGACTAATTTACCTTGATAGTTGCATCATAGTACATTCTATTGAATAATTTACCTTGATAGTTGCTTCATAGTACATTCTGTTGAATAATTTACCTTGATAGTTGCATCATAGTACATTCTGTTGAATAATTTAACTTGATAGTTGCATCATAGTACATTCTATTGTATTATGTACCTTGATACTTGCATCATAGTACATTCTATAGAATAATGTACCTTGATACTTGCATCATAGTACATTCTGATGAATAATTTACCTTGATAGTTGCATCATAGTACATTCTATAGAATAATTTACCTTGATAGTTGCATCATAATACATTCTATTGAATAATTTGCCTTGACAGTTGCATCATACTACATTCTGTTGAATAATTTACCTTGATAGTTGCATCATAGTACATTCTATAGAATAATTTACCTTGATAGTTGCATCATACTATATTCTATGTAATAATTTACCTTGATAGTTGCATCATAGTACATTCTATTGAATAATTTACCTTGATAGTTGCATCATAGTACATTCTATAGAATAATGTACCTTGATAGTAGCATCATAGTACATTCTGTTGAATAATTTACCTTGATAGTTGAATCATAGTACATTCTGTTGAATAATTTACCTTGATAGTTGCATCATAGTATATTCTATTGAATAATTTACCTTGATAGTTGCATCATAGTACATTCTATTCAATAATTTTCCTTGATAGTAACATCATAGTACATTCTATTGAATAATTTACTTTGATACTTGCATCATAGTACATTCTGCTGAATATTTTAACTTGATAGTTGCATCATAGTACATTCTGCTGAATAATTTTACTTGATAGTTGCATCATAGTACATTCTGCTGAATAATTTAACTTGATAGTTGAATCATAGTACATGCTATGTAATAATTTAACTTGATAGTTTCATCATAGTACATTCTATAGAATAATTTACCTTGATACTTGCATCATAGTACATTCTGCTAAATAATTTACCTTGATACTTGCATCATAGTACATTCTGCTGAATAATTTAACTTGATAGTTGCATTATAGTACATGCTATTGAATAATTTAACTTGATAGTTTCATCATAGTACATTCTATAGAATAATTTACCTTGATAGTTGCAGCATAGTACATTCTGTTGAATAATTTATGATACGACACTGGGACGATGGGACACAGCTGGAGCTTATAGACAGTACGATGTCTATTAGGTGAGATATACTTTTTTCAAGTAAAACTTGGCATATTTGCAATAATGCTATTTGAAACGTAAGCGTTATATGTCGGCGATCATGTTTTTTAAAATTTAGGATTATATAGCAGGAATTATGCTATTTAAACCTTAAGCATGACATAATAGCGATAATGCTATTTCAAAACTTAAGCGGTTATAATGCTGTTTTAAAACTAAGAATGACAATCCTATTTCAAACTTGAGCATTGTATGTCGGCGATAATACTATTTTAAACTAAGAATAACCGATGAGCGATGATGCTATTTCAAACTTAAGCATGAGGGATTAGTGATAATGGTATTTAAAACTTTAGCATTGTAGGTAATTTAAGCATGGCAGTCCGGCGACAATTGTATTTTTAACTTAGGATTACAGACCAGCATTAATGTTATTTCAAACTTAAGCATGGCTGATTAGCATTAATACTATTTTAAACTTAAGTGGATGCCTGGAAGTTCTCTGCGAGGATGTTATTTAAAATTTCACCATAAAAGTCCGGAGATAATGTCAGCCATGACGCCCGTTGTCTGTATGCGTCTCTTTTCAAGGGCAGTGGCGGCCCGCATCAAAATTCCATCATTAAACGAGTACAGTAAATGTTTTTATATTTTAAACTGAGTTTACGTAAATTGTTCATAAAAACGACGTTACGTTACATAGAAAAAAAACAAAAAAAAAAACAAAAAAAAAACAAAACAAAACAAACAAAAAAAAAACGACAAGCCACACTATATTGATTTCAATGACAGAAAAATAACACGAATGCACTTGTGAGGTGTGGCCAACATTTTACATTTATTTTTTAATTAAAAAAATATACTCCAGAATTTAAATAGAATTTAGTATAATCTGAGTGTACCCTCACGAGGAATGTTTGGGAGGGGGGGGGAGAAAAAAACAAAACAATGATAGACATTTTGTACGTTTCTTAGTAACACAAATATTCTGCAATAATTATATTAAATGATTTTAAGTCGTCACGTGGAACCTTCATTTATAGGGTTGTCTTTATTTACGCATCTTCCTACGAGGGCAGAGTTAGCTATTAGATCGAATTTTATTGTAGAGAAAAGCCCCCCCCCCAAAAAAAAAGGTACACTAAAGATAAAGGCTTTTTCTCCACAATAAAATCCGACCGAGCATTTAATTCTGCCCTCGTGGGGAGATAAGTAAATAACGACAATAAAAATGAGCACACAGGACTTTTACTGAAAAAGAAGAGAAAATGAAGTAGGCGGACATGTAGCATATATAGAAACAGATATAGAAAAGGATATTACCATGTGTAAGCTACTCTCTTTCTTTGTTCGTTTTGCTTACTCTTTTCTCTTTTTTGTTTTACATTTCTTTCTCTTTTTGTACCGAGTAAAAATGGAACGGGCTTACATTATTTGCTCTATACTACATCCACGCATTTGCAGAGAAAGACGTACAAACTGAACGACTGACTAAAAAGGCGATTCATCGTTACGAGTTCTCATCTACAAACAGACACACAGTTCAATTATTTCATTGCCATTTTTTTCTTAAATTAAATTGCTGTTATTAATTATAGACGTTGTAATCTTTTTTTTATGTATGTCAGGATTCATTTCAAACGACAAGAAGAAAGTCCCCATTTGTCTTCTATTTTTTCATTGACATGAATAAAATTACCTCTTTTTCTGCTTAACAACATGATACAACAATCCATAATAAAAATGGACGACAAAGTAACGATAAAGAAACAAATATTACATATTAAAAACCAATTATCTGTACAGGTGTTAGCCGGTAGTGAATTTGATTGTAATTTCTTATTCTTTCCTTTTATAAACTATGCCGATTTTTTTTAGAAATATTATTTTTGTTCCAACCAACGGAAATGAATTCTCTATAGATCGATATAGAAGTACGCCCCTTCTAAAGGTTACGGTCATTTGAAAATACTTTCGAGACAGAAAAAATATTTTCTGGAGAGAATTAAATCAAATTAATGCCGGTGTCCCTCAGGGGTCCATACTGGGCCCAACTCTTTTCCTGATCTACATTAATGATCTTCCAAATCACATCCTTACATCATTTGTAGACATTTATGCTGACGACACTACCATTTATGGTAGCACATCTAAGACAGTAAACGACCAAGTTCTCTCCAATTCTCTCTCCTCTGATCTTGAGCACGTAGTACAATGGGGAAAGGAGTGGCTGGTTACTTTTAATGCATCTAAAACCAAGCTTCTCTCTTTACATCATCAACATTCTAATCCACATCTGGCATCAATTGAAATGAATGGCTCTCGTCTTCAGGAGGCCTCAAGTTTTGACAAGCTTCTGGGTTTGACCATTACTCCTGATCTTAAATGGAACACGTACATCAAATCTGTTGCCAAGGCCGCTGGAAAAATTGTGGGATCTTTCTATCGATCCAGTAAATATCTCACTGCTGATTCTATTCTCTATCTATATAAGAGCCAGGTACGTCCAAGGATGGAATACTGTTGCCACATCTGGGCAGGAGTTGCTAGAAAGGACTTGTCCTGCCTTGATAGAGTTCAAAATAAACTTCGTAGCCTCGTAGGAGATGCCCTTTTCTCCTCCTTGCAACCTCTATCTCACAGAAGAGATGTTGTGAGTTTGTCTCTGATGTATCGTTATTTTCATGGAAAGTGTTCGACTGAGCTTCAGCTCAGTCGAACACTTTCCATGAAAATCTATGGTCCCCCCTCGCCAAACTTTCACAAGAAACACTCGTCTAGCTGTAAACACTATCAATAATTCCCCCCACTCTTTATCTGTGCCTAAACCTAAACGTAGATTCCATCAACAAAGCTTCTTTCTTAGAACTGCACGCCTGTGGAATTGTCTTCCGTTTTCCTGCTTTCCGGCTGACTACAATATGGTTGTCTTCAAGTCTAACGTAAATAAGTTCTTGATGAGCCGTTCCATATAAGTTATCAAATTTACCAAATTTTCATTACTAATGATTACTATATTGTCCAATTTCTACTGTACACTCTTTAACCCTTATCCTTGAGTGGCCTCTTGGCCTTGATAATGTGGTGATGCCTATGTAAAAAAAAATTCAATTTTTATTCCTCTTAAAAACATGCTGCAAAAATCTACAAGAAAAACTGACGAATTAGAATCAAATATTCATTATTTATAGGAAGAAAGCTATCGATGAAAAAGAAATGACGAAAAGACTGGCATTACATATAAAATAACAATCATCAATGAGCTAATGTAAGCTAATCATTTTCTTCTTCTTTCCTTTTCATTTTTTTTTTCATGGCAGTCTCGCATCGAAATTGTTTTTACATCCAGATGTGATTCGGACGAAGATTAAACAGCAAATGTCTTGAATTCTTATCCTTCTTCCTTCTCTGCTTCATTGAGATTCGTTCCCTTCATCACTTCAAAAGCAAGTTGGTATTCACAGGAACGTGTTAACTCAGAGTTTTTTCCAACCAATAGAAATCGTTTCAAACTCAAACAGTAAAAACCCTGCGTGAAATGAACCAAACTTATATAAAAAACAAACAAACAAAAAACTCAGTGAATTGATCAAAGAGTTCAGAGTTCTTGCGGGTAACACCTGCGACGCGCCTCGACTCTCCACATCAACAACGCCCATCCTGAAATCCCTTTAAACCTGCTGCTATATATCTAGTTAATCCTGCTGCCCAGAAGGTAAACTGACACACACATACACGCAACGAAACTTTGAAACGAACTTTCTAATGCCTTTGTCTACTTCTTATGCAAGTACTTTAAAACTTTTCAAAACAGACTTTGATCTTTAAAAGTATATTTTAGATCTGTAAAATTGTTGATATAAATATATTTTGTCTGTTAATTTATGTTTTTTCGTTTTCATTCCAAAATTCTCGTTGTTGAGTTAGCTGTTGCTAACTGGTGACCCATTGATAGCATTTATGTTTTTTTTTTTTACCCATCTCTTTGTCAATTTAATTCTATCCATATGAACTGTTAGAAATATTCATGACATATATCAAATACGTTACTGTCACCAAAATACACTATCACTTACCTAGCGTTACCCTGCAATATATTTACTTCCAATAATTTTAACGGCCCTGTCGGTGGGGCATTAGAATACGCCGACTGCCCCCCTGCAGAGGGTAAAAGTCCCTCAATGGGGGTCCTGGATATGACCTTAAACTATATCCAGTGGTGAGGCCCCAGCTTGTGGGCTTTGGGGAGTGTGGAGCCACCCTTTAATTACCATTGCTCCCAGGTCCACTCTGACCCGGAGTGGTAGTACCTGTTAGGGTCCCAACTATGGGTTAAATAGAAACCGACGTGAAAACAACAAATATATTCTATTAAAAAGATTTTTCTTCAAAATGTTTGGATTCGGCATTAAATAACCCGAAAAGGGTTGATATGCCGTAAAACAAAAACAACCAACATCCAATAATTTTAAAAGTATATTTTTCTTGTTCCAATTAATACGATGTAAGTTTGTATGGGCAAATGCAGAGTTACGCCCCTTATTTACGATGATCTGATCACATTAACGTTTGAAATAATACTTGCTTTGGTTTATGATGGATTTAGAAATAACAATTTCCTTCATCTGTTACAAGTAAGAATAAAATTTATCGCCTTGTCCCACTTAAGTTTGAAATAGCATTTTCTCTGATCAACCACACAAGTTTTTAAATAGGATTACATTTCAACTGTGATAATAGTGTCTGTAACTGTTTGAAATTGACTTTCATTTCACCATTAAGTTTCAAATAGCATTTGCATTTGACTGTCAAGCTTGATTTTGAAATCAAGTTTTCATCGAACTGTCACACTTATGTACGAAATATTATTTCCATGGGAGCGAGGGGGACCACACAATACTTTGAAATAACAATTTAATCTACCTGCTAAGCTTATGTTTTAGATTATGCTAACGATCATCTGTCAAACGGAGGTTTTAAATATTTTATTGGGTCTGTCATACATAAGTTCGGAATATCATGTTTTCTCCCGCTTAAAACTATTCGATTAGCTACAACAATCGTCAACAATTTCCTTTACTCTCTATCTGTGCCTAAAACTAAGCGAAAATTCTATGAGCACAGTTTCTTTCCTAGAACTACATTTCTGTGGAACACAATACCACGAGGCTACTTTCCAGCTGACTATAATATGATCGTTTTCACGTCTAATGTAAAAAAAAAGTTTTTGTTGAACAATCCCCTAAAATAATCAAACCCTACCCAGTTCCACCATTGCTGATCATCACAATGCTATCTCACCGGCCACCTAACATTCATTAACTCTTCTTTGTCCTCAAATGACTTTTGGGCCTTTATAAGATTGCTTTTTATTTGTCGAGTTTAAATTTGAAAAGTAACTTGCTTTTCATTATCTTTCACGTTCTTTCGGCTCTAGTGTTTATACCAGCCGACTGTTGCCTTAAAATCCTTTTGACATCAAGAGATTGCCACGCTAGTAACCAGACTCTTCTTTGGCCGAATGAGGTATGACTCGGCAGGGTGTCCACCAAACGCCTTTAATGGTGGCAGTCGCATAGACTTCGAGAACGTAAGTGGCACATATTTGACTATCTCCACCCCTGGTAACATGTTTTTTTTTTTAGAATTGGTGCCATAATCTATCCCTTCTTCAGTATTTATGCTTGCTGTTCTTCCTCTTATATATATATATATATATATATATATATATATATATATATATATATATATATATATATCATCCACATATAGTACTGTTTCGCTGTTTCACAGCTCATCAGTGCGGCTAGACAGGCAACTATATATATATATATATATATATATATATATATTTAATTACATTTTCACCCCAAACAAGGCATATTGCCACTTTGTTGTAGGGGGCTACTATCAGGGACACAGGCATCAGGGGTACTGTGTAGGGAGTCGTGCAGCAAGATGTCGGTTCACGTTGCACTTGAACTTCTGCATGTCAGTACAGTTGGGGAAGCAGGGACCCGGAAGGGAATTCCAAAGTCTAGCTCTCATGGGAAAGAAACTACTGAAGTAGAAGGCTCTCTTACATCTAGGGATCTCTACTATGAAGGGGTGCGATTTAGCTGCTTGTCGGGTTTGTCGGGGTATTTACGTCGAGGGGTCACAAGTGCTTGCAGTTCGTCAGCACATTCACCGTTAAAGTACTTGTAGAAAAGGCAGGGCGATGCAACATTTCATCGATGGGACAGACGTTGAAGTTTAGTTTATTATATTGCGTACCATATTACATGTTTCCGTAATCTCTTTCACGCGCGTCTTCCACTCGTATTAATTTTAATATCAGCGAAATTTCATTATGGTATTATTCTGAAACCTTAGTGCCTAGCTTGAACCATCATACCCTTCTTTATCGGTATGATGTATTACCGATCGATTCTAAGAAGAATTGCCACCTTAAAGAATGGAGGTTGGTTTATTGCCATTCGCTTGAGGCGCCTCTACCTTGGAATATCGACGAGAGATCATTTTAGGCTATTTTTGTACTTGATCACAGATTTCATTCCACCCGAGGGTGGGGGCTGATTTGCTAAACATTACGTCTGTATGTGGTTCAATGTAAAATATACAAAGGTGAAACAACTCGCCCACTAAAAGTAAGGTTAGAAGAACACTTGAAAGCCGTAACACGTAGAGATAGTAAAATATCTGACCACTTATGAAGGGAAAAAGGAAGGCATCTACCTTTATAGGATGAAGTAAAAATTATAGATAGAGAAGAATGATGGTGAGTAAGACGACAGGAAGAAGCAGCACATATGCTGGGGACAATCACCTATTAAGCAGGTTTCTGTAGAATTTAATACAATATTGGAACCGTAAGGTATATATAACAGGTAAAGCCACAATTATATATATATATATATATATATATATATATATATATATATATATATATATATATATAGTAATTTATAAAATATATATGGGCGCCCATTGGCTGATAGGAAGAGACGGTGGATACTAGAAAGCTGATTGGCTAACTAAAAATCCTCAACATATATAAAAACAAGAAACAACCACAGAATTCGCGCATAAGCCTGACGAATCCTATAGTGGATGAAACGCAGAATATTCAGTGTAGCTTAATCGCCATATATATTTTATAAATTACTAACTAGCTCTACCTATTATTGAGCACTTTTGAAGTAAATACTTAAAGTTTACGCATAAATCTATACTTTCGTATATTAATTTTATGTGAGTAAATGAAGTAGTTATATATATATATATATATATATATATATATAAATGTTTATACAATAAATGTTGCTTTTACAGTAGTATTGTTTCCAACAAAGCTTTCATCAGATGATGACTCTAGGTTCAGGCATGGTTTCTGAGCCGAAGCATCATTACCACTAGCCCAGAGCGCCCCAACAGTATCTCAAGATACCATCAGACTTTGTTGAATTGTTGCCAATCTGTGGGATTACCATAAGCACGATGATGCAGATAGAGCCTTGTCTTGAATTTTCTTTATGTATTTTTTCTTGTCTGACGGCAAAACACCAAGATTATTAAAGAACATGGAGGTTGAGTTCGCAATAAAACCTCGGCATCCGATTTCGATAGAAAATACAAATGGTTTTCCAGCCGTTTCTGATACATTCTTCATATCTTTCCAACTTACGCTGATGTGTCCAGTCAAAATTGTCCTCAAATGGAACCGTTAATTCAACGAAAAAAAACTATTATGCAAGTATAAATCATGTAGAATATCCGAAGAATATAATTACACGTAATAGTTAGCTAAAGATGATCATCCCATGAGAAAACTGAAAAAGTATCACTTAATATATATATATATATATATATATATATATATATATATATATATATATATATATATATATATATATTAAGTAATGTGATTGATAATTTAAAATTTAAAAATCAAATTATAATTAAATATAAAATCCGTTTCATAAGAAGGAACAACAACAAAATCAGATAATTGATTTTGTTGTTGTTCCTCCTTATGAAACGGATTTTTAATTTAATTATAATTTGATTTTTAAATTTTAAATTATCAATCACATTACTTAATATTGAATTAGCTCTAGGACATTTAACTATCGAGCTTATTATATATCTAAATTACAATGAGCACTTTCTCTTTCCTGTATTTTAATTAAACTAGTAATTTCACTGTTACATTAAAATACACTCAGCTCTTTAGACTATTGTTCTAATCTCCTTTATATATATATATATATATATATATATATATATATATATATATATATATATATATATATATATATATAGTAATATAAATAATATATATAATAATATAAAAAATAATTATGACAGCCCCTTTAAGAAATTCGTTTCTTATCGTTGAGCACTTTCAGTTGAATTAAAGTCGGTCAATTTAGCTCTTATGCATAGATCATCGTATAACGACTGACGTAAAGAACATTTAAAATTAAGATGTTTAAATTCAAGGTTATTTCACGCGGTTAATGATAGCCGAATGGATACGATCTCTGCTAATCGAGCCAGATGGTTCGTGTTGCCGGGTTCGAATCGTTCGACTGGTATTAATTGTGACACCCTGCACTGAAGATTCCCGATAGGGTGAAACACTAGTGTCTGTAGGTATTTAATTATTATCGTAAAAAAATAATTATATATATATATTAAATTTTAGTCATTCAATAAATTTGTTTGCTCTATCTTGTATATCGAGCAATTTTTATTTAGATGGGATAGCACTTATAGAATATTACTGCCAATAATATTTTGTAAGACTTATAATCACAGGTTTCCATACCAGTTGATTGTTAGATAATTTTATTCTAGATATATAGAGTCATCAGTAAGAATTTATAATTATAAGTTGTAAGATTGTACAGCTAAAACAGGTTTAAGGTAATCAAAATTCACATAAAAAGGTGGCGTAACGTATAAGTATCAAATAAAATTCAGTTCTAAGTCATACACTTCTGGAAATTGAAGGTTCAATCCTCACTACGGATCATCTTAAGAATACAATTGCGCATTGCTTAAACATTCTATCCGATCATAACTGACACAACAAGAGAATTCTAACTAATAGAATAAAAATTCCCTTCAAAATTTCGTTCATACTCTTGAGTTGGACATAATACACCTGGAGTATGTAGGATACATCGACTGAAACCTTTTGAGAATACCAGAAAAGAATAGAACAGTAGTCTAAATAACAGAGATTATCAATCTATACGAGGAGCGTGCAATAAGTAATGTCCCTGACCCACTTCCCATAGCAGTAGAGCAACGAAACTTGGCACAGTTATTAGTCTTTCTCTACACAGGAACCACCCAGAGTTATGCATTTCTCCCATCGTTTGATGCAGCTCTGGAGACCGATTTTGTAGAACCCCCCAGGTTGGTCTTCCAACCACGACGTGACTTCAGCAATCAAGGCTGCATCATCTAGGAAACGCTTTACTTTCAAAAACCACTTCATGGCTGGGAAGAGGTGAAAGTCAGAGGGTGCAAGGTCTGGAGAGTAGGGAGGATGGGGAAGGATTTCATAACCACACGCCCGTGCTTCTGATCTGGCGACATGCGAATTGTGGACCGGAGCGTTGTCCTGAAGGAGGAGGGTACCTTTGCTGATCTTGCCCCGCCTCTTGATTTTGATAGCTTCCCTTAATTTCCTCAAAAGTGAATCATAATAGGCTCCTGTAATTGTGGTACCCTTTACCAGGAAATCTGTCATCACTACTCCGTCCTGATCCTAGAAGACTATGAGCATGACTTTGCCAGCGGAGGGCTGCACCCTTGCCTTCTTTGGAGGTGGTGAGTCCAAGCGCTTCCACTGCATTGACTGGGCTTTGGTCTTTGGATCATAGTGATGGACCCAGATTTCATCCTGTGTAATCAGTCTTTTGAAAAACTTTGACTCATCTTCTTGGCACATCTCCAAATTCATCCTCGAGCACTCAACACGTTCTCTCTTCTGGAATGGTGCGAGCAACCTGCGAATCCATCTTGCAGACACCTTATGCATATGCAAATGGTCATGAATAATAGTTTCCACAGACCCTGTACTAATCTTGACATCTTGGGCTATTTGGCGAATAGTAATGCGCCGATCTTCCAAAATGGCAGCCTCAACTTGACGGACAGATTCCTAATCAATGGTAGAAGGTGGGGGTGGGTGGCGACCTGGTCTTGGAGCTAATCCCACAGACTTCCGTACATGTTTGTATTCACGATGCCAGCGTTTTACAAGGTCATATGATGGGGCATTATCACCATAAGTTTCTTTCATTTCTATCAAAAGTCTCCTGTGGTGTGCGTCCTTTCAAATACAAAAACCGGAACACTGCTCGACATTCAACAGGCTTCATTTCACACCTGACTCAGTTCAAACACCTGTAAAACAGAAACCACAATTAGTTCAGAGCTGTAATTTGGCACATAACCCGTAGAGATATAAATCATTGCACATGCAAAATGTCAGCTAGATCAGACAACTGAAAGTATGTCAGGACCATTACTTATTGCACCCCTCGTAATACTATAATTTTTTTGTGTATTGATATTCATATAAAAAAACATTTTTCCTATTCATTTAAAAAGAGAATACAACTTTGTTATATATAGGTAGTGGAATTGTATTCATCTGCAAAAGATCTAGTTAATTTGCATATATTTTTAAAAAATATTTGAATTAATTCCCTAATAGTTTTTTTTCGGTTTTCTTATGGGATGATCATCTTTAGTTAAATATTACATGTAATTATATTCATGCAGATATTCTGCATGATTTATACTTGCGTAATATTTGCGTAAAAAGTTTATAGTAAACACAAACCTCTTTCTATGTATATATTTATGTATGCGCACATATATTTGTTTAAAATATTTTGCCTACTTAACTCCTCTGTCAGTTTTTGGTTTATAGACATGAAAGTCAATATATAAGTCATTTGAACTTAGGCGAAACTTTATATTTATGTTTTAGCCGGGGAGAATCGGTGCAAAAAGGCGAAAATTAAAAAAACAAACAAACTGAAATTCGCCAGATGAAGGTCGAACGACGGCATAACGAATATGCATGCTCAACTTTATAGCTATTGGTTCATGTTTGAAAGTTAGCTTTGCAGCAAACATGTCTTTATAGATCAGGCATTAATATCAAAGGAAAAAGTAAATCGTAAGCTAAACGTTTTGATTTCGATTCTCGATGGTGGCGCACGAGTCATTTTTTAGAAAACTTTTTACGTCACTACTATATATTGGGCCCATTATGATATAATAATAAATACGAAATCTGCATTAATCAAAATATCATGTTTAAGTGTAATTTACAACCGGGCAATGACGGGCGACCTGCTAGTACTCATCTAAAGAAATCATAAACACTATCTTCTCATCTTAGAAGTTATTTTCACAATGCTTTAGACGATGTAACCCCCGGCTTTACTTAGGTGCAGTCGAATTGTGTAACCTTTATGTCGAGCACATGAATCTATACAGAATTGCGAACTGAATATTTTATTTCATTCACTGTGGTAGATTGTTCTCGTCCCGTCAGTCGTGACGGGGAAGAAGTCTTCAGTAATATTTCATTTTTAGTTATTGTCGTGTGTAGCGGGGATCGAACCTTCACGTATCAGAAGACTGCCACTTAAAGTTGAGTATTACTTAATACTTTTATCTGTTGCTCCACGCGTCTCTACGTTGAATAAAGACGTTGACTTACAATCAGTATGTTTTAGGCCAAGAATGACGTGTGGTATCTGTTCTGATTCTGTATTTTATTTTTCGGTCCTCATTCGGTGAGAGAGAGATTCTTCCAGACTGATGTTACATTACCTTCCCTCCGAGTGGAAAGCCTAAATGTCTTCCAAGTAACAATCTATTAAAATATGTTTGCCCATAAACATTCGTCGTTATCAAATGCAGCTTACAATTAAATCTGTATAGTTCGACCTCACTTCATATCGTCCATTCCCCCGTGATCGGGGTACCTGGAATTAAAGTTCACAACAGTACGAAGAAACAAAGAAATGATCAGTTTGAAGATTGAGATGTTGGTGTTGCCTTCTCTTCTGCCAGCGACGAAGAGAGAGAGAGAGAGACATCATGTTATGGATCATTAGTTTATTACATAGTTTAAGACATTGTTTATACATTGTTTTCGCTTTATAAGCTGTCAACTTCTGTCTTCACTACCTTCTTTTAGCCGTGTGACGTCACATCCGCACCGAGTACACCCGAAGATCGAGCTGAAATACACTAGCTGACCCCGACTGAACCCGATTTCCCGTTATCCTCAATTAACATAAATTATACTTATTCAATATTTAACACTGAAGCAATTTTTATTTTCATCTCAATTCAGAGAACCCTTTTTGAGAAACTGGATTTTTTTCACTCATTAAAATATGACTTATTGTTTAATTCGTTTTTTTTTTACAAAAGGGGTCACCACATATCAAGGCCCGGAAGCCACTCGAGGATAAGGGTTAATGTGTGTATTGTAGTTATACGGACAGTTGCATAATAATCGTTTGTAAAAGTAATTTGGTATAATTAGATCATTTACAAGGAGGGTTCAACAAGAACTTGTTTACATTGAACGTGAAGATAATGATATTGTAGTCAGCTGGAAAGCAGACCAGCAGAACAGAATTCCACAGGCGAGCAGTTCTAGGGAAGAAGCTCTGTTCATCAAATCCATGTTTAAGTTAAGGCAATAATACAGAGTGTGGGGATTTATTGGTAGTGATTTTGGCTAGACGAGTGTTTTTGAGAAGGATTGACGAGGGGAGAACCATAGATTAGAGTTCAGTCGAACACTTCTGCTTTAACAGACAGTGTAATCTTTACTAAAGGCAATAATAAGTAAAAAAAGAATAACTCAGTCATAACTGACAGAACAAGAACAATCTACCTGCATGGGCTAAATAAAGGTTCAGTTTAGTATAAAACATACATTCTGAAATTCAATATAAAGATTCCTGTTCGATAAGATTCATCCGAAGAAGGTCGAAAGTTACAACGATTAAAACGTTGCGAGAATAATATTCAAAATGAGGATAGTAGTCCGAATAATCTAAAGTATACAAAATGTTACATTTAGTTTTGAAATAGATTATTTTCGTCACTAAACGCACTGTTTGAATGGCTGCATCTTGGGGAGAATTGTTCTTATTTTTAACCTATCCGATGAATTATTTGTCTCTTTTTTTTTTTCTTATCTTTTTTATTGTAAGCGCGGAAGGTGTTCATCCAGGCCGAACTGACAAGAATAACGTTGTCAGTTCGGAGTGGTTGACTATTGACACTAGTTGTCAGCCCCCGTTGGCAGCCTCCGCCAAACTATTTAGTGCCTCCACCCCACCGCATCCCGCTGTCTTGCGATGAAGAAGAGGAGGACAAAAAGGAAAGAGGAGAAAAAGAAGAAAATGAAGAGAAGAAAAATGGAAAGAAGAAAATCACTGGAGAAGAAGAAGAAGAAGAAGAAGAAGAAGAAAACGAAATCATCACAAGGGAAGATAGAATAAAATTATGATAAGGAGAAGGAGAAGGAGGAGAAAGGAGTAAGAAGAGTAAAAGGGAAAAGGAGTAAGAAGAACCAAAAGAAGAAGTAAAGGAAAAATGAGCAAAAGAAGAAAACGAAAAAAAAAAAAACTGGAGAAGAAACAGAAGAAGGAGCAGAAAAAGCAAGAAAAGAAAACGAAAGAGAAGAAGAAAAAAGAATAATAAGAAGAGTAAGAATAAAAACTGGAGAAAAAGAAAAAGAATGCCTTCAGGGTTATGTTATTCCGTGTCATTGTTATTGGCGTTAGCTACGCGTGGCGTGGTGTGGGGTGGGGTATGAGACAGGTACCCGTCAGTAACAGGAAAATGTGCAGCTGTCAGGTGGCTATATTTAAACACACACACACACACACACACACACACACACACACACACACACACACACACTAGCGGAGGTACCCGGCTTTGTCCGGGAAATACTGGTGACGAAAAAAAAAATCCAGCTATATTTTGAATAAATAATTTATTCGGATTATTCAGCAATTCAAACGTTCTATCATCGCTTACCATGGACCAAAAAAGGAAAAAACTCAGAGAAATGTCCGTTTTTATGTGGCAAAGTGGATACCAACGTGAACTATACGAGGGGCGTGCAATAAGTAATGTCCCTGACCTACTTGTCTGATGTCTGATCTAGCTGAAATTTTGCATGTGCAATGATTTATATCTCTACGGGTTATGTGGCAAATTACAGCTCTAAACTAATTGTGGTTTCTGTTTTACAGGTGTTTGAACTTAGTCAGGTGTGAAATGCAGCCTGTTGAATGTCGAGCAGTGATCCGGTTTTTGTATTTGAAAGGACGCCCACCACAGGAGACTTTTGATGAAATGAAAGAAACTTATGGTGATAATGCCCCATCATATGACCTTGTAAAACGCTGGCATCGTGAATTAAAACATGTCCGGAAGTCTGTCAATGCAGTGGAAGCGCTTGGACTCACCACCTCCAAAGAAGGCAAGGGTGCAGCTCTCCGCTGGCAAAGTCATGCTCACAGTCTTCTGGGACCAGGACGGAGTAGTGATGACAGATTTCCTGGTAAAGGGTACCACAATTACAGGAGCCTATTATGCTTCACTTTTGAGAAAATTAAGGGAAGCTATCAAAATCAAGAGGCGGGCAATATCAGCAAAGGTACCCTCCTCCTTCAGGACAACGCTCCGGTCCACAACTCGCATGTCGCCAGATCAGAAGCACGGGCGTGTAGTTATGAAATCCTTCCCCATCCTCCCTACTCTCCAGACCTTGCACCCTCTGGCTTTCACCTCTTCCCAGCCATGAAGTGGCTTTTGAAAGTAAAGCGTTTCCTAGATGATGCAGCCTTGATTGCTGAAGTCACGTCTTGGTTGGAAGACCAACCTGGGGTGTTCTACAAAAACGGTCTCCAGAGCTGCATCAAACGATGGGAGAAATGCATAACTCTGGCTGATTCCTGTGTAGAGAAAGACTAATAACTGTGCCAAGTTTCGTTGCTCTACTGCTATGGGAAATGGGTCAGGGACATTACTTATTGCACGCCCCTCGTAACCTTGGCGTGGCAAGTTCGAACCCTGTCAATTCCATGCCACCATTTTAACTTATAAATGTCGGCAACTGTCACGTGTCCCCCATTTTGTAAGTAGCTGATTCTAGGATGAACTATGAAACCAATTTTAACAACAAAATTTGAGCCAATCAAGCGTTCCTATTTACTTATCTCCTTACGGGGTTAGTGCTCAATCCAACCTTCCCAAAAGACGCATTCTGGATTGAAACAAAAATAAAAATTGCGTCAGTCTAGGAGGATTTCTCTTTCGTTGACTGAGGATAAAATAAATGGAGTTTTGTTTCAGAATAGAGATAGTTTTAATTATTTATTTACACAAAATAGAAAAATTACATTCAGAAGAAATTAGGAAAAAAACACAACGCTTTTTCAGCTGATTATTGTGGTCTTAAAAGACAGAAACGAAACAAGACAACAGGGAGGTAGTTAACAAGGGTATGTATTTACAGAAAATACAGCAGTAATGGGTTTTCAGAGACTGTTTCTGGTTTGGTCGTAACGACTCTATCTGCTGCTATCACTATTCATAAAGTCTGATAGAATCCATGGGTTACATATTAGGTACCCTACGCCAATAGTGATTAAGTCAGCTAGTGTGGATTTTGACAAGAGTCACACTGAGTGATAATAAACTAAATCTGCAAAACATTTATTCCCAGTATTAAATCAAGGATAGCCGATATGTAAGGCCTAAGTTAAACAACGTAGACAAATCAAAAGTGTTACGTTTCTAAATTTTTTTTTAGATGAGGATTGTTTATTCGTATTATTTGGATTCTTCGGACTACTGTTCTCATCTTGAGTGTCGTTTTCACAACGTTTCCGGTCGATGTTACTTTCGACATTCTTCAGGTGTATCTTGTTGAACTCGGGAATTTGGACGGAATTTCGAACGGAATTCTTTTATTTAATTCATGGGGTTAGCATGCTCTCGTCCGTCAGTCATAACTTGATAGAGGTCCTAAGTAATGTTCAATTGGACCTTCAACCTTCAACCTATTGTAGAATATCACTTTTACAATTAATTTTTCGAACTTAAGGATCTCTATCCAGTCATGGCTGACGGAACGAGAGCAAGTTACTCCAGTGAAGGGTTCCGTTCGAAATTCCATCCGAATTTCCCAGTTAAACAGAAATATTCGACAAGATATACATGAAGAAGATCCGAGGTTACATCGATCAGAATGTTGTGAAAATGACACTCAATATGAGAACAGTAGTCCGAAAAATACAAATCAGAAGTATGTCAAGATGATGAATGACGTCACGTTTTTCGAGTTGGGAAAACAAAGGTTTTCAAACCAGTCTCTCTGTTGAAGATGCATACAAGACACACCGCATATAATGCTGTAAGAAACTTTGATAATCGCTAAGTACGAAATGTTACCTCAATACATCAGTCCGTGTACGTCACACATTTCATTAAGGAAGCTAATTAACCAAATAATTAGCTAATAGAAAATTAGTCTCAATTCTCTCCAGTGAACGATCCTGTAATAAAGCGTTGAAAAGAAATAAGATAACAACGAGGTAGTTCACAGGAGTGTGTATTTACAGAAAGTACATAAGTAATGGGTTGTCAGAAACGACTTTTGAATTGACCATTTTTACTCTGTTCCCATCACTATTCATATAGTCTGATCGACGCAATAGACTAAATCACCATTATTATATAATATAAATGTACGTCAAAACGATGATGACCTTTGCTGACTATTTTGGAGTGGAGCGATCAATAATACGTCTGGAATTCTGTTAATTAGCAGACAAATGTTGTCTCATCACCCCCGTTTAGTCTTGAAAGACAATGGATACCCCCTGTAAGGGTAGCTGCGCGTGTAATTGTGAGGCAAAGATGCGCACTCACCAACCACACATATGAATCGGCACTGCTTGTGTTCGGTGGCAAGAATTCCAGGACGACTGGAAACAATGCCAAGATAAGCGGATAGTACATGCGGCACCTGGAATTCCCAAATGGTCACTTATTTTATTACTGATCAGGCTCAACGTTGCTTAACTTCGGTAATCTAATGAGAACCGGTGTGCCAAGGTGTTTATGCTGTATGTAATTATAATCTATAGTTAAAAAAAATATTGCAGCAATTAAGTGCACGTTAGGGTCTTTTCTTACAATGGAGTCACTGCATCTCAAGGTCTGCAGACAATTCGAGGATAAAGGTTGATCGGTGAGATAACACCGTAATGATCGTTAGGGTGAAAATGGGGTAGAATTTGATTATTTATAAGGACGGCTCAACAAGAACATGTTTATAGTAGGCATGAAAGCGACCATATTGTAGTAAGCTGGAAAGAAACACCACGGTATAGAGTTACACAGGTCTAGGAAATAAATGTTTTTCATGGAATTTTCGTTTAGTTTTAAGCATCGATAGAAAGTAGTAGAAATTGTTGCCAATGGTTATAACTAGACGAGAGTTTGTTGTGAATCTTTCGCAGGAAAGGATCATGGATTGAAGCTCAGTCGAGCACTTGCTATGAAAATAAGTAAAGTTCCATGCATTATTATATAAACATTAATTGATTTCATTAATAATGATTTACCAGACGATTTAATTGTAGAATGTAAAATAAAAAAATTAAAAATGTCTTACTTTCTTACAGAAATTTAACCGTGTCTGGTTTTAAACTATACAAAAAAGTCCTTCTCGGGAGAGTGTAAATAAATCAAATATATTATTGATCTTGTTCGAAAATCAATCATTGGCAACTCATATGATTTTAATAATTGTGATTATCTAACAATAGCGAAGAAAGTGTTGTAGCTGTAGAAACTTTATTCAGTTAGTTTTCTATTATGTTGGTGCAAAAATAATTATTTTATATAAGTTTATATACATAGTTGAACGTAAAAAAAACGACATTATTTTTGCACCAACATAATACTATACTTACGATGTGGATGCCCCCCCTCTCTCTCTCTCTCTCTCTCTCTATATATATATATATATATATATATATGTGTGTGTGTGTGTGTGTGTGTGTGTGTGTGTGTGTGTGTGTGACTTGAGGTGTATTAAAGAGTTATATCACATGGGAGAAAATTAGGACAACTTTATCTACGCATTCTTAGAAATTGAAAGATAATGATATCCTTAATTCTTACTTCTTTTACTTCCAGATTAAAATAATGTAGGCTTTATTTATAAATTAATACATTAATTTATTAAATTAATAGATTGTATTTATTAAAGACTTAACTAAATGACTAATTTTAAACATTTATATTAACTTATTACTTAATCTATAAATAGCTTCTCTGAAACTTTCCATACACTAATAAGGTTTATCTCTTAGAAATTACAAGGTTATTTCCCTTAGACAGCTGTTTTTTTTATATCAGTTAAACTTGACAAACAGTGAGATGCTATCATCTCACCGTGAATTGGGGAAGTCTCCGAGCAATACAACAGTTTAAACAATGCAACACGGCACTGTGTCTTCTCTCCGTCCATCCTTGAGTCTCATGTTGCACCAGAATATATCCATTTTAGATGAAATCCCCCGATCTTTCTCATCAATTGCTTTCACTGTTCAAAAATGTCGATTCTATTTTATCCCCGAGTCTATAGACTGCTCTGTGATAGCTAATTTTCTAATTTTTAGCATTGCCTGGAGATGTTTTGAGCGAAAATTAACATCTCCGTTTATGAACTTCATTCACACGTCACCTTCTCCAATTTCTCTGCGGTCCTCGATATATCCGATGATGAGGCCCCAGCTTGCGGATTTTGGGGAGTGTGGAGCCACCCTTTAGTTGCTCTTGCTCCCAGGTCTACTCTGACCTGGAGTGGTAGTACCTGTTAGGGTCCCAATTATGGGTTAAATAGAAACTGACTTGAAAAACAAAACAAAGCAAATATATTCTATTAAAACTTTTTCTTCAAAATCACCGGGCTTGGCATTAAATGACCTAACAAAGGGTTGATATGCCGTAAAACAAAAACAATCAACCAACCAATCAATTTCTCTGCAATTGCAGCTGCTGATTTTGCATGTAACTTCCTCTATATTGCCCGTTTCCCAGGTACACATTCGATCACTGACAATTCTGCTCCTGTAAGATAGTGTGTTATATGAGTAGCTAATCTCCTCCATTTTTTTTTTGCAATCTCAATTTCAATAAAATTATGCATATTCAAGACGGGATCGATTGATTGACATTAAACTCAATCCTTAACCATTCTCTGAAATATCCCCGTTTTTTAATGGATCGACTATTTGCATCACATATCCTGTTCTATCCACTCTCACATGGTAAATGGGTTCTCTTTTAGTTTATCAGTATATCGGGATCTTTTCTATTTTAACTAATCATTTTTTTATCCGTGTTAACGCATCTGCTTTGTTTATATCTGAAGGCACAAACATTTTTCGGAGTCCAAATTCGTGTATCAACTTTTCAAGAATCAACTCTTCAAGAATTCTGAAGTTTATAACCATTTTTCCAGCACCTTTTGTTCGTATTATTCTACTCTCCTCCATTATAGAATTCACCCAACTTAGTACCGTGGCTGAATCAGTTCTTATTTCGATCTCTTTAAATACCCATTTTTATAGTTAAATTGTTGCTTTTCAGAACAACAGAATTCGGTCACGTTCATGTGATTAAAGTCATTCTTTTGTTTTCTCAGCTATGCTGCATCATTCACCACCAAACCGCCAATCTCCACAATCACGCTTATTGCAATACTTTCTGCATCAAACTACATCACTCCTATTTTGATTCAGCTTTGTGTCAAGATCCAGTAAGAGGATCCTCTTTTGACGTTAGCTATAATCTCTTATGTTTCTCCGGCAGTTTTGCAATGAACTCTACCCTCCCTCCCCAGATAGAGAATAAATGTCGTCTACTAATTTCTCCCGTTATCTTCAGACGCTTCTGAATATCAGCTCACCTATCTTCCCTTTAATCAGATTAAGGTTCAGTGTTGCTTTCTCATCCAGGGACTATGGCGCCTTTGCTGTTAGTCTAAATCCCTTGAGATGTTCCACAACTTTCTCCGTTAAGGATGTCACATTTGCCGTTATATCAGTGACCTCTTTTGTCTTATTTCATTTCATTAACAGTTTTTAGAATAACTGCCATAATCTTTATTGTAACATTGCCTGAATAACCGTGTCAGACAGAAGTTCTTCCTTTATAGCAGATCAACTGGTACTGCCATAGTTGCTTCAAGCAGGCAGACTTAAGGCCCATAATCGCAGTTACTGCTTAACATCTCCAATTTCGCATATTTTCGTCACACGTATATATGTAGCTCTCCGTACGACACGCTATAAAATGGTTCAATTCCCGAAAAAGCAACACGATTCTTAATTTTGTGGCATAAAACACTGCCATTAATGGTAACACACCTTTTCCTTCACCCTTCTATTGTAAGAAAATATCGTCCGCTATCCATCTTTCCACCTTCTCAAACTGAGTTTTTCTCACTTTCCAGAGAATTATTGTAATGTTTTACTTAATACCGTAGGCTCCCCTTTTCATACACTCACTATCCATTTCTAATCAGCAAAAGCTGCTTTAAAGTATTTGTGTTCGATTTTGGAAATGTTCGGCTGATGGGCAACTACGGCACAGTGTACGTCTCCAAACTTCACCTCAGCTTTTTTAAAATAGTTATTCTACCTATCATTGATTCTATCCATTCCAATTATGAAATCTATCTCATCAATGATGTGATCCATTATAATCAATTGGAATTTATTCATACTCCACATACTTTTATTCCCAATTGCCGGGTTCCCTTACATTTTGTGTTCCTTCCTACCAAGCACATCCATAAGTTTGAAATTAGTTAAAGTTGTGATGTATCCAGCATCGACAAGTGTCGCCATTACTGTATTATTCATCGCTACTTCTATCATTAGAAGAGGTTAGTACTATTGTCGCGGTAGATATTGGCGCAGAAGCTGCTTTTCTTCGTTTCCCTGAGTCTGAAGATAATACCTTATCAACATTTTCCACAATTATAACACATTACTCTGGCTTCAGGTAGTTCTGTGCATGCTTTAATTAGGTGCGGCTCTTGACATCTAAAATACTGTATGCTCGATTATTTCTTTTGAGCTTTATTTCTCAGTGTAATGCTTTGTGAATTCGACACCAGTGTCCTAGTCTCTAATTCATTTTCTGACTAAAAGCCATACAATTGGTATCAGTTTGCTAACGCTCATTCTGCCTACATTTTTTACATAGGCATCACCACTTATCAAGGCACAGAGACCACTCGAGGATAAGGGTTAAGAGTGTACAGTAGTTAATTGGACAATATAGTAATCGTTAGTAATGGAAATTCGGTAAACTTGTTAACTTAAGTTGAACGGCTCATCAAGAACTTGTTTACGTTGGACTTGAAGGCAATCAGATTGTAGTCAGCTGGAAAGCAGGAAAACGAAAGACAGTTCCACAGGCGTGCACTTGTTCAAAAGTAACACTCGACATTACTTGCTTTTTTTTAAAACTAAATAAACTCTTTAAAATAAGTTGAAACACCAAAATCTTACAAAACTAGGTAGAAAACGAAAACTTCGAGAAATCAATTTAATTTTTTTAAAACAAAAGTAAACAAGTAAAAATATTTGTAAAAAATATTATGGGATGCGTATTCTCTTTTAAAGACAATATCTTCTCCAATAACAGTCATAAAATGTGTTCTCAATCGATATTCATTCAATAAAGGACCAGTTTTCCTACCTAGCAAAAGGGGACGAGATTTCCGGGTACGAGTTTTCATAAATTCGTTTAATTTTTCATCTTTTGTATTTTGGAGTGCGAAATTCGTTGAATATAATATAATCATTATCTTTCAGACTAGCAAAAAAAAAAAAAATGATATATTTTTATTATTTTGACGAAAAACACTACTTTTAAATTTTTGAAAAATAAATGAATGATTTTCTTTTAATAAGCCCAATATTGCTAATATACCCTTAAATATGAAATACTTTGAAGAATTGGTACCAAAACAGAAAAAAATCAATAAATAACTATACATTTTGCTAAAAATACGGTAATTTGTTTCGGCAATTTCTTGCTACTTGATATCAATTAACCTATGGTTGCATATACTCGCTAAAGTAGTTGTTCTGTATTTACAAACAGTTGTTACCTCCTCCTTTTCCAGAATTACGAATTATGTCTTGTAAAGCATTCCGTAGTTCATTAAAAAAAGGAATGTTAAATTTTGGATTTTTTATTTCGGCATGGGATTCCTGCATATGGAGATAAAAGATGAAATTATTTGAAATTCAGGTACTTATGTTATATTTTTTGCATATTATTATAGCAAAACATCCTAAATCTTATATAGACAAAAAAATTAATTGATTCAAAAAGATTTAAAAAAATATTTATTTTGTTTATCTCTTGATACAAAACATCGCAGTGAATGGTGTTTTTTTTTTTTAAATTTAAATTTAAAATTCTATTAAAAATAATAGGGAAAGTTTTATATTATTCTGCGTTTAATATGATAAAATTCAGGCTTTTATCTTTCAAGAAAAAAAGTTGTTCAAGAATAATGAATTTTAACAGATTTTAATTCGTTTTAAAAACAACAACTCGGTTTCTGTTTCACTTTCACCATTTTAAAATATGTTAAAAAAAAACAAAAAACAAACAAAGAAAACAAAAACAAAAAAACATATACAGTTAATTAGAAAACTAACTTATCTTGCCCTTAGTAACATTTAATTGTGATTTATTTGTTTATTGGCTAGCTCTTTCGTTGTGGTGGCTATACTGCACAATGTCCGAGTTTTCACGAGACAAAACGAAGAAGGGCGTAAGGCTGAGACGTTTTTGTTTTTGTTTTTATACTTCCATCTGTTTTCAAGATAGGACAGGACGTTCGGATACGATTTGTTTGGTAAGGAATTAGTGGTGTGAAAGGGAATCATTAGACGATAAGAAACGACGAGACAAAACGAAGAAGGGCGTAAGGCTGAGACGTTTTTGTTTTTGTTTATTTTGCTTTGGAGGGAGGGGCGATTATTTCTAATGCCAATAAAATGGCAATAAGATTTACAACCTGAATGGTTCTTTCAGCAGGTTGTAAATCTTATTGCCATATCATTCGCCTTCGAAATAATGAAATAATCGTCCCTCCCTCCAAAGAAACACGAAGAAACAGAAATATCGGTCTCAGAACCAATGTGAAGCAACTAAACGCTCTAGACATCTTAATTATGTAGGTCCGTGCATTTTAATGGCTGACATGGCTTTGAACGCTCATTATAATATATATTTTTTAATTTTCGATTACATTTTGAATGTGTTTGAAAGATTATAGCTCAACGTTAATCGCTCAAAGAAAAAAGTGTGTAAAATCAAAACATATGGAAAAATCTTATCGCAAATCTGAAAAACCCCCTACATTTTAATGTTTAGTATAATGAATTAATAAAATAAAATAAACAAATGTACTAAACTTTTGCTAGAAAAGGGAATACTTATCCAAAAATGTGCCAGTTGTAGCAACGAGGTTTGTTTATTAATGCAAAATAAACATGGCGACAAAATTAAAAAAAGTATAGAAGTGCATAAAAACATTCATAGGCGTATCTGAAATGACGTCAGGTGGTTGGAGATGGGAGGGAGGGAGGGACAAAACCGATTTGTTTTCTTTTTTTCAGAGCCGTACATCCATACATACCTATCGTGAACCTTTGTATAATTTTCACCATTTTTTAACTTAATCATTTTGTGTGTTTCTGCTTTTAAATTATTTTTCAAGATTGTGTAAAAAAATGTTATGCGATCATCCATACAATGGAAAAAATAGAATCTATCATATAAAAATTACGCTAAAACTGTAAACCTTAAAAATAAGAAATATTTTTTGCAATTATATATTTTTGTGTGAAAATAATAAATAAAAAATGCTTAATTCAATGGTAATAATGTTTTTTCAAGTTATAGCGATTTCGTAAATCGCATGTTAGGGTTTTTTTTTCATAATATTCCTGAAAAAATTATTTTTTGTAATTGTTACAATTTATGATACTTTATTTTCAAAAAAATTAAAACTTAATTCATTTTTTTTACTACTAAAAAACCATAACTGTAGTAAAGGTGTTCTTTGTTTAAACAAAATAATACATTTTTACTACGATTCAAATAAAAATAAAAAAGTTAATTATATTCCGTGATCATTATTTGATAAATACTGAAAATTTAATTAAAATTGGTTAATTTTCTGATTTTTGGTAAATTTTTAAATTAAGCGAGAGGTCAAAATGTTTATATATATTTTGAGCATCGACCATTCATTTTGCACGTACTTATACTTATGCTTTACATAAGGGAAGCATTGACACTCAACGCAGACTTATAAATGAGGATCCAAGTAGTACAAATGAGATGTCTAATTCATCTCATACAATGAAGTCAGCAGGAAGTTCGCTCAACAAGTGCGTCACTGTGAAGAGCTACTGTCCACAATGAAAATAGGAAACTGAGATAGTATGGCCACATAACACGATCAGAAGAACTTGCAAATATCATCCTGCAAGAAACAATCCAGAGAAAAAGAAGATGAGCAGACAGAAAAAGAAGTAGGTCTATAACAACCCCATTTGCCACTGATATTCAACAATGTCGACTCAGGAGAGGTGTGGTTGGAGATTGCGCAATTCTTGTCACAATAATTTCACGCGTAAGCACCATTACAGTGGGTATCCATAGTCTGTCAAAACCGAAGTTATGTATGTATGTATGTATGTATGTATGTATGTATGTATGTATACTTAAACTTTCGACAGAGGCGACGGATTTTCACGAGATCGGTATCATTTTGAAGCACGACAAATATAAAAAAAATGACCAAGAACATTAATTCCTTCACCCTCAACTGGGCATTTTTCTACAGGGAGAGGTCGCTTTTTTTCGTCAATATTTTCAAAATCATCCCCTCTTTTTGATTGTTTAACCTTAATGTAAACCTACGTCACTTCTGGTTTGGCGATAAACGCAACAGCAAAGACGTCACGTTTTTTTTTCACGTTCTTTTCCTCCTTCGCGGTACGAGTTCGAGCCTGCCTGCCTGGCACCACGTTTTTTTTTGCCCGGGCAACGCACGGCACCCAGGTTAGTCTATTATATAAATCTCACCTGTCTGTTTAAATGTATGTATGTATGTATATCTGCCTAAAACTTTCGACATGAAGGGGTCGCTTTTTTGCCCATATTTTCGAAAGTCATCCCCTCTTTTCGATTGCCTTAATTTAAACCTTCGTCACTTTCGATTTGGCGATGGACGCAACAGCAAAGATTTCACTTTTTTTTCATGTTCTTTTCCTCCTTCGCGGTACGGGTTTGATACTGCCTGCTTGCTACCGCTTTTTTTTGTTGCTCAAAATACACATCCAAACACCCGAGCGACGCCGGTCACCCAGGCTAGTTCTTTTATATATGCTCTGCTTGTTTTAAATTTCTAAACACAAAAAAGATTGGTATACGCAAATAGTCAAATATAACTGCAAAACTTGTCGAATAACAATTTCTTTGTAAATCTTTTAATTTGTAGAATTCAATTCCAAATTTTCACACACACACATGCTCGCGTGCGCGCGCACACACACACACACACACACACACACACACACACACACACACACACACACATATATATATAGTACATAATTTTGTTGAAATTCAATGACTTAAATTTTTTCTCTTATATAACCCCTTTTTATTTCATCTTGGATCTCATTATTACAGCCGTTTCGTTAATGGGATGACAATTCTATGATTCCCTAGAAATTTTCCTCCCATCAACTAGTCAGATATGATTTCCATCCGATGTTATCAACAAAAAGTTAATTTTTCCATAAACAAAAAGTTAATTTCTACATAATTAACTTGGTGTGTTCGTTTGACAAAAGAAATTCCATCGCCACGCTGTTACAGGTCGGCCATCTTGGGTACCGTGCAAACCAAAATTCACGCTCGAAACCTTATTTTCATATTTTTTAAAGATCACTAATTGAAAGATTATAAATCAGCTTCAAAAGGAGAAACAAAACGAAATTAGAGTAAGTGTACGATTGTTCCAGAAACGACATCCATTTATCTTTTCATTATTGATAAATAAAACATTTTCGGATACTGTCTCTTCATCAGCACAAAAGAGAATGGGGAGGGAAGACTAAAATTAAACTAGTGTATTGGAGTGAGTATGGCGGGTGAACCTTTATAGAAAAGAGTGGTTTCTTTATAGTCCATAATTAGATTTATGGATGTATAATATTCTATGTTAATCTTATCTTTGAGCAGAAAATTTCAAAAACTTACCGTTAACAAGGAATATTTCTTATATACAGGGTGTCCCAATAAAATGTATACAAACTTTAAATGACCATAAAATCAAAATTAAAATAAAGAAAAGTTTTATACATCAGAATACTGTGAACAAATATAGAAACCAGCTAATTATCGAAAGTTTTCAAATTATTGGCCATTATTGTCCATGAACAGCTGACAAAATTCACTGATTGAATTCTAAACGTGCACTTTCAACTCATTCATTGTAGCTGGTTCTGTGGCATGAACCTTGTGTTTAATATGCCCCCTTCCCCCCAAATCCAAAGTGGGGTCAAATTTAGTGAGGACAGTACTCGATACTTCCTCTTCGTCCTATAAATCTGTTTGGCAGGTGATCATTAAGATAAGCTCTTGCGTCATGATAGTGGGAAGGTGCTCTATCTTGCTGGAATTACAATTCTTATTCCTAAACATTTCTTGGAAACGTGGCATAATGTATTCATATAGCAAGTTGAGATAATTTAAAGGATGCATACATTTTATTGGGACACCATGTATATATATGATTTAGAATTATTACTATAATCATTTTAATACCAACATACACTAATGTTTCATCTTATCGGGATTTATCAGTGCAAGGAGTTACGATTAGAGCCAGTCGGGAAATTTGAACCCGACTATGAAGCCATCTCTGAGTCAAATAGCAAGGAACAAACCTCACGGCCGACGTTAACCACAAGAAATACAATTGAAATTAACATTTATATAAAGCGTAAATGTTATTTGACGGCAAGAATGATCTTATGATTATAACATCATTCATATCTACAGTCATATAAATACAACTTTGTCCGTGTGTGTGATTTCGTTCCTTATAGACTCTGAAATTGCTTTAAAATTTACAGAACTTTAGTGTATACATCTGAAAGTAATCTTAGTTAAGTTTTGTCTCAGAATACCCCCGATAATCGATAATCGAAACCGTTATTTTAATTTATCTATCATCGGTAAAGCCATTTTTTTCCATGTCAATGATAGAACAACGGGCTGTGAAAATTCTACTGTTGGCACGTTGATAGCGTGTTTTTTTTTGTTTCTTTCTTTTTGCATGACGTGGTCTGTTGATTCAAACTCCGCACGTAAAATTTTTTTCATTAACTGCAAAACTTTTTTTATAAGACTTCAAAATTTACGTTTTTTTTCTTAATATTTTCTTTTTCGTAAACTGGAAAGAAGTTTATGTAAAATAATTTTATAAAAGAGACAGTAGGTTCTCTGAAGCGCAATGTAGAATAACATATATTTTAGACCAAGTTCGATGACAATGAAAATATAGGAGTGTGAAATATTTGTTGACTATCATTAAATCCCGGGCAACGTCGGGTCTCCCTGCTAGTATATATATATATATATATATATATATATATATATATATATATATATATAATTAATCAGAGAGAATTAGATGGATAGAGTGAGATGACTTGAGCCGTGCACATTGTGCGGACACTCCACCCTACCCACTCGGGCTTTATGAGGGGCAGCGACTTTTTTGTTCAAGCAGATGATAAAGGATCTTCCATATGCGAATTACCCATTTACTAAGGACAAATTCGTTGACTCCCTAATCTATATTATATTTCTCTTACTGTCTGTCCGTTCGTCTTTTTATCGGAAACTACCGTTGTGTAGAGGGGGACTCATATTGAGAGGGATGACGGGTTCATATCAGAGACATATTAACGGGGCATGTATAACGGGGATACATATTACACAAATAACAATGGCGATGATGATGAGGGAGAGGCATTTGTAACAGTTCTTTGAACATCATGACGACTGTGATGATGAATACGGAGGGAGACATTTATAACAGATTGGGATGATTCTTGTTAACACATATAGAGTGGACGAGATACTTCACTTATGATGGCGGAGGCACGTTACTTGTAAGGGATTACACAAGAGTTCATTACAAGATGATGATAAACCACATTTACCTTTTCGACACGAGACAAACAGTTACAAACATAGATGGTTCCTTTATTATTCAACCGGCTGATCGGTGATGTCAGGAATACGAACTTGGATATATATAGTCTACCTTCATCCTTCGCCTCTAAGGGGCTCCCACTCTTCAACTGACTATCACCGTGTGTGATCTGTTCTGATTATCTGATCCTCATCAACTGACTCTAACTTCGAACCCTCAGATTCCTATATTGAGAAATCTCCTTTGTTTATGACGCCAGAAGTGTGTTTACCAACGTGACTACTTTCATGTGGATTTACAAATGTTTGTCCAAACACACTTTTGGCAAACAAAAGAATCCTCAATTCTAATTGTTTAATATCTAACCTATTTTTAAACAATATTTTTTAACTCGCATTGTCCATTCTTTTAATTGAAATATTTAATATCCAGATGTCTAAAAGAATGGTCAATCGACTCTTTTTCCGATATAAACAATATTTAGTTATTTAATAGAATTAACAATGGGCTGAATTCCTTAAGATTCCAATTATCCATTATCTTTAACACTTGCATACAGGGTTCGATTCTAGCCTTTTCCTAATATCATTTTCACTTATCTAGTATGTCTTCTTACTTACATGAGAAGGGGACAGCCCTTTATTGTAACACTACTGGGCCGATCTTGCTGAAATTTTGTATAGAAATTTTGTAAGATAAGGTGCAGTAAACAAATTATTCGATGCACAGTTATAGATTAATAGTGATTAGTCCCCACAATACCACATTTACTCTAGATATTTTCTCGAAAACTACTGGGCTGATCTCGCTGAATATTCTTATGACAATTTGTTACAGCGAATTAAGTATTATGGTATCTGTTCGATACACAGTTAGGGATTAATAGGGATTAGTCACAGCAATATGATATTTACTGTAGGATTTTTCTCGGAAACTACTGGGCCTATTTGGCTTAAATTTTGTATGGACCTATGTTATGATAAGGTGCAACGAACTAGGTATTATTATATTCGTTCGATGCACGATTAACGATTAATAGGCATTAGTAGGGATTAATATTTAATACAAAATTGAACCATATTCAACCATCAATTTGATATAATACGTTCATTCTAAGTCAATGGGCTATAACTTTTGCCTATTTTTAACGGGCTAAAAGGTTTAGTCTGTTAATAATTATTTCCATTAAAGCTCACAGCTTTCCTTATATAACGTTCCGATCTTCTTCAGATGCATCTTCTTGAACATTGGAATATTCATATCGAATTCTCGAAATTCCGTAAAGATTCCGCAAAGATGCGCCTGAAGAACACCAGAGTTTCATCTGCTCAAACACTATGGAAATAAAAGCTAAAATAAGGATAGCAGTCTGAATATTATATAAATGCTTTTAAGTATACAATTTTGAAAATCTATGAGATTTTCTAGACAAAAATGAGAAATTTCTTTTAATCCGAAAAAAAAAAAAATCGATTTTATAGCAGACTTGCAGGGGGGGGGGCGACGTTGTCCGGTATTTTGAATGGGGCTCAACAAATGCTCCGCCTTCCCATACTTTTATTGTCACTGAAATTAGTGGAATCGCTCATTTTTCAATCAAATCGATTGATTGCCTGCTCTATTTGTGTGTACCAGGAGGAAACTTACCATGCCTCCCTGTAGTGACTTAGTCCGCAATACCTTGTAGTCGACATTGTACTGTATAGAACCTTCTGTTATTTTTATGCAATTATCTTTAAATAATGGTTTGATTAAAAGTTGAAAATACAAAACTTAAGCATCATGGTTAAATTATGCTCTAAACAGAAACATTTATTTCTAACGCGCTCCCGTCTTATTAAAGAGTCTACTCTTGATTTTATTAACTTATTTTACATAATTCCTTGAATTAAAGTTAAACATACATAAGTCAAGTATCATGGTTTAATTGTACTCTAAAAAGAATCATTAATTTGAAACGCACTCTTATCTTATAAAAGAATATACAGTTGCTAGTATAGGCTGGGCTTTGTGGCTTGTACAGTAGTAAAACTTCTAAAATGCATTTATCATGTTCCATCCCATCCATAGCCTTGAGCCTCATGGAGGGGCATAGTCTATCTACAACTTTGTAGATGCTTTTGTAGTGAGGAGTTCTTTTTTCGGGGTGAGGGTGCTGGCCTCACACTCAACCTTCCCAGAAGTCACATACAGTGCCTAGCCTTCCCAAATGGTCACCCATCTGGTACTGGTTAGGCTCCACGCTGCTTAACTTCGGTGTGTCAACGTGATTGTGCCGTACTCACTTGTCATGTTAGGTGGTACAAAAGTGTTAACTTTCGTCAAAATACAACTTTCTTTAATGGGATTAATGGGATTATTTCAATTATCGATTTTCGATACTTAACAAAAGAATTCCTATAGAAAAACCTATATAAGAACACTTCCAGACACATCAAGTACATTCGTGTGAAAATTTAAAGACTATAGAAAAAGAACGCACACACGCACACACAGACACAGACACGGTCTCAGGCGCAGTTCCTTTGATATAATAGATAGATAGATAGATGGAAAGATAGATAGATAGATAGATAGAGATAGCTAGAGTATCTGAAATTCAAATCAAGTATTTTACGCAAAAGTTTTCTGAAGCATTATTCAGAGAAGTGTGAACTAGGAAGGATGCAAGTTGTTTGTCTTTCTTACTGGCTCCCACGCCAATGCACTTTTGATTATGTGACCGCAACTAAAAACGAGCAGTATTTAAAATAATGTCTCAATCAATAATAAAACGTATCAATCAGTATAAAAAAGGAAACCGAAGAAATAAAATGTCATGAAACTAGAAAGGAGGATTTATTTTCGAGGTTTTTTCACGACAGCGGGGATTTGTCTGACGTGTGAATATGAACATGAGTGCGAACACCGGGGATCTAATGGCTGCTGTTGATTCTTTATTACTGTCGACATTCAAGCAAACCTTAATCGTTGACCAGAATTATTTGAAATGTTTTTTGTGCTGCTATTTCAAATATAATGGATTTAGTCACAATTTTCAGTCAGGTAAATTATACGGTATCCTAGTCTAAACCTAAAAGAATATATATTCTTGACTCTTTTTGCTTTTTTCTAAAATGGAAATAAAAAATACGTAATAATTAGTATGCTAAGATCTGGATAGGTATCTTTTAAAACTATAGTGAGACGGTCATGTGAAATCCTAAAAATGTTCTTTTACGCTGTCAATGCTTGGTTAAAAACTACGCACATTAAGTATCTATTTAGAATTAGTTTTCAGGTATTTTCTTCTCAAATTAAAACAGTCTCTCATCTCATATATATATGTATAAAATATGTGGATATTTACGAGAATAGTTTCCAGTAGTTTCGCTAGAACATTTCATAACAATTTGTAAGAGAAAAACTTTCAGAAGTTACCTTCGGAAGAACTCAGATTGTCTAGAATGACTTTTTTGCAACGTTTTGAAATCTGCGACAAGGCACAGGTCACGAGAGATACGGAAGAGATTATGTCGCCCCCTTCTATACATCCAACTTGCTCAGTATACGGCCGCAAGAGAGCATATAACGATCCAGCCTCTAGTGTCAGAATAGACAAGATTAATAAAATAAACTCGTTGTTACTTAATTGAAGTGCTTTCAATTAGTAAATTATGAACCAGAGTGATCGTTCTATTTCTTCAGTGATATTATTCATTAGTTTTTGAATGACATCTCAATTTCGATGTGCAAGTTCAGTTAATTTGGTATTTTTTATTCTTATACAAATAAACTGAAATTTTAGAAGTTTAAGAAGTTTCTGGAAAATTTATTATAGTGTGATGAATGATGAACAGTCACTAATTCCCCCACTATCTAATAGCCATGAGATCGTTTGCAAGGGTACCGACAAAGCTGACGTGCTTTTCCGGTGGTTTCCCTCCATCTCCACCCATGACTTCTCAAACCATCCTCTCACAAATTTTCTTTTGCGGAAAGAAAACACACTCGTAGATCTGAAAATCACTTTGCTCATGTCCGTGATATAAAAACTGAAACACCTCCAAGGGTTGGTGGGCTGATCTGATTGCTGTCATAATAATTAAGCAATGCTCCGCTGAGCAAGCCCCTGTCTTCTCCAAACTCTTCAACAAATGCTTAGACGAATCTTGCTTTCATGATAACTGAAAAATTGCATATGTTGTACCTGTATTCAAGAATTCTGGTGAAAGAACTGATCAACCGAATTATCAGCTCATCAGCCTTCTGTCCTATTTAGCTAAAATCTTCGAGTCTTTAATCAATTAAGCACCAATCCGCCATCTTGTAAATGCTAAGCTTCTTTCTGGCTAGCAGTATTGACTTAGGCAAGCCCGCTCTATTGCAGATATTTTAACCGTCATATCTGAGAACATATACCATACACTGGATAAGACAGGGGAAACTAGCTTTTGACGTATGCAAGACCTTTGACAAGGTTTGGCACAGACCGCTTATCACAACAGTTAAATCCTATGGTAGTTCTTCACTAATACTCAACAAAATAAGATCCTTTTTAGACAAAAAAATGAATAAATAAAATAAATAAATAACAAAAATAAATCAAGGTTGTCCTCGAAGACCGTACGCCAAAACAACATAATATTAATGCGGGTGTGCTCCAGGTGTCGAGACTTACACATTTATTATTCTTGATATTCATAAATGACTTCCCTGACAAAATTGGGTCTCAGATGGGTAGCTTTGCTGATGACACGATAGATATGAGGATAAAACGAATATGCACATATCCAAAAGAATTGTAGAAACTCTAGAAAACAACCTTCAGTCGGTAGTGGAATAAGGTCGTAAGTGGATGATAACATTTAATTCTACTAAGAATAAGCTTATTTCCTTTAATAACTAAAAAAACTTCTTAATTATCGATTGCCATGACAAATAACATCCTATCTGAGAGCACATTTTTCAGAGGCCACATGAACTGGAACAAATACATTGAAGACGTTTCCAATGTTGTTATAAAGAAGATGGACTCCCTCTACCGTGCTAGGAAATTACTCCCACCAGAGTGCATCCTACATCTTTACAAAACCAGAATTCGCTCATGCATAGAGCAGTGTTGCAACATCTGGGCTGTAATATCCACTACTAGTCTTTCCTTCTAAAACAGGGTCCAAAAATAAGTCTCAAATTTAATAGACCCCGCACTATCGGTTAAGCTCCAATCCCTGTCCCATCGTCGCAATGTCGCATCTCTGTTCTTGTTTTACAAGTACTTTAACGGAATGTGTTCTGATGAACTCATAGCACATATTCCCGTACATACTCCAGACTAAGCCAATCCTACCCTTTTACTATTGAGGTCTCTATATACCGGAAAGCCTTCTATTGTAAGAGTTTCTTGCCTCAGACGGCTCGACGTTGGAATTACCTCCCTGTTTCCTACTTTTCTGACTGTACTAACCTGTAGAAGTACAAATGTAGCGTGAACAGACATCTCGTTGCTCAACTCCTCTCAGTCCCTTGCTAGACACATTCTCCAATAATAGAATTTTACGTTCCAAGTGGCTGTATGCCTAATTTGAGGAGAAAATGAGTAAAAAAAAAAATGTACTTATGTTTTAACGAAACCTATAATGTCAAAATCGAACCACACCTCATTTAAACAAAAGGGTCGGATCCCATAGCAAACCAGACTCTAAAATCAGAATCCGTCAAGATTTTCGCTAGCTCGTATGAATAGCCGAAGTTGTGTGGTTGAGAGAGAGAAGAGAGACAGAGAGAGAGAGAGGAAAGAAAGAAAGAAAGAGAGAGAGAGAGAGAGAGAGAAAGGGAAGGTTGAGGGGAAAAGACAAGGGTCGCCGTATTTGAAGTGTTTGTGGTCGTTTTTGCCGGCTGCCAGCGATCAAGTTAGTGTCAGAAACATCCGTTTAGTATGAAGTTGTGAAAGCGGCCACATTCCCCGTGAATACGGGCTGATAGCAGGCGTATAAGTATTCGTAGTCGACGGGGGATGATGGTTAGAAGTGGTAGGGTATAAGGTAAATGCAAGAGAAGGGGAAAGCACAATAAAGAAAGAGTAACCTATGAAAGGAGGATGGACAAAGTTTCAGATGGGAGACAGATAAAGAGATGAGAAAGAGAGAAAGAGAGAAAAAGAAAGATTTGCTGAAGAGTAAAATGAAACAAATGGACTATGGAAAGAATGGAAAGAATAATGGAGAAGTAAGGATTTGATAAAAACAGAAAATATAAAACGAGACAGTGAAAATAATATATATATATATATATATATATATATATATATATATATAATACACATTATATATACGCTTCTATAATATAATTCTCACCTGTCTGTTTAAATGTATATATGTATGTATGTATGTTTGTATATCTGCCTAAAACTTTCGACAGAGACGGATTTTCACGAGATCGGTGTCGTTTTGAAGGTCGGTCTTTCGGACGACAAATATTAAAAACTTGACTAAAAACACTAATTCCTTCACCCTCAACTGAGTACTTTTCTACAAGGAGGAGTCGCTTTTTGAGCCGATATTTTCAAAGTCATCCCCTTTTTTCGATTGCCTAGCCTTAATTTAAACCCTCGCCGCTTCCTGTTTGGCAAGGCCGGGAACCCAGGCTAGTCTTATATATAAAACTCATTATGTCTGCGTCTATCTCCAATTTTTTCAATTTGTATTTGCTCCGGACACAAGGTCGTAGAACGGCGCAAACGGTTCAAATGATTGCATTTTTCGTGGACCGTTGTTTGTATATATATGTAAAAGCCGGTAAAATAGCTGCTAAGGGATAATAATTTATAAAAAATTGGAACTTGGCAGGCATAATTCGACTTAAAAGTGGCATTATCAATATCTTTACAAAGCCACCATTCGCCCATGCATGAAATATTGCTGCTAAATCTGAGTTGGTGCCTCTACCACTAGTCTCCTACTCGTAGATAGGGTCCCATAAGAGTCTAAAATCAAATAGGGCCTGCAATATCGGCCAAACTCCAACCTCTGCTCTATCGCTGCAATACTGCATTCCTATACCTGTTTTACAAGTACTTTAATGGAATGTGCTCTAATTAATTCATAGCATTTGTGCCCTTTTAACGTACATACTCCTGACTAACTCGACAAGCAGCAAAATTCCACCCATTTACTGTTAGGATCACTAGATCCCGGAAAACCTTCTACTTTGATAGTTTTTTTTTAACATAGACTACTAGATTTTGGAATTCCTTTCCTTGTTTCTTGTTTCCACCTTCCTTGACTGTACCAACATATTACAATTTAAATGTAATGCGAACAGACATCTCGCTGATTAACTCCGCACGGTTCCCTGTTAGACATAATATCAAATGGTAGCCCATTAAGTTCAATTGGCAATATGCATTGTTTGGGATGAAAAAAAGTACAAAAAAAATAACAACAACAACAACAACAACAAAAACAAACAAACATCAAAACAAAATCGAATTCATTTTAAAATTAAAGTAAAGCAATTATTGACACAGAAATAAAAAAAAAATGTCTTAATCTAGAACAACTTTTCCCTAAGTGTGTGATAAGATGGAATTGTGAAGAACTCCAAAAACAGGCATGTTTGCACTTTCATTAAATTAGTCGTAATAGACGTTTTATGAGAAATCTTTGTAATTGTCAAGATTACGAATTGGAAGGACATTTACCTGTTGTTAGCGTCAAATGGCACCAAGCGGCATCAAACAGCATCAAGTGTTATAAAATGGCTTAAAAAAACCCAAATGAAATAGTAGGTTCAGTAAAGCGTAATTTCACTGAGGTTAAAAGCACATCCGGCTGTTGGTGTATGGATGACATTAAGGGCCAAAATATATCAATATATTACGATTAACCTTTTATATATTAACAGTTATGTATTACTATAAGAAAATGTAATAATTATGACGCGCCTGTTTAATGCTATAATAAATATTTAATACGGAATCTGTAATAATTGAATGAAATTTAAAGATAAATTTGTTAATTACAGATATGGTTCTCCGTAGATCTCTGAGGAAGAGTTGAGGAATCGTGATGTTATGAAATACGTTAATCACAATCATAATCTTGCATGTGTTTTTTGTTTTCGAAATATTGAGAATAAATATAATAGGTATGAATTGTCTGTTTAATACAATGTAGGTGTATGTGACAATGATTTTGAAATATTATAAAGTGATGTAGAGGTTTTGATAAGTCTGTGTATATGTCGATTCAGGTCTGCCGTACTTCGGAGAGGAAACGGTGCTATAAAAATGATGTTATCCGTTAAGAAATTTCTAGCGGTGAATTTGAAGAGTGGGAGGACTTGATGAATATAGAAAGAAAGTGTTTGTTGCCGTCTTTGTGGGAATACGTATTTAAGAGCAACGTTTTAAGCGGAATGAAATATAATAATTAGTACACGGAAAAGAAGTTTCATTTTATTTTAAAAAAGCTCCAGTAGTTTCCCAAAACACGGTTCAAGAAATCCTGATTGTGAAAGATTTGTTTAGAAAGTGTTTGTTTATTTTCCTATTGGAACTGTAGACGCGGAGGGGAAAAAATCAAGTTTACTTTATTATATACAACTTAAAATGTATCGATAAAATGAGCTAAAACAATATCATTTTTCACAAGTGCTCAATACAAGGTAAAGCTTTATAAATATACAGTATATCAACACTTAAAATAGTCAGCGACATATATATATATATATATAAGTTTTGAAAAAAAATGGTTTTAAGTTCATTTTATCAATATATTTAAGTTGTTTAATCTTACACAAACACACGCACATACACACACCTATATATATATATATATATATATATATATATATATATATATATATATATATATATATAGTCTTTGAAGTTTTTAACCTTTAAAACTATACAAAATATATTTTTTATCATTCGTTAGAAAACCATCTAGTCAGTAAGTCATTTAATCACCTGCAATCACTGCATCAACTCGCTCTCGAATTTACTATAGTACTAATTATTTATTTTTTAAGGGATCATCAGTTGTTTACCATGAAACACTGTTTCGGGGGTTTAAAAACAAAGCAGTATATTACATCATGGCTCCCCAGCAGTGTTGATCAAACACCACCTCCCTTAATCTTAGGTAGAAGACATGTTACAAACATTTGATCCAATTTCCTATTCTTAATTGCAATTACTAACCTTTTCATGCTATAAAAATGAATTTCCTACCTTTTCACACACACACACATATATATATATATATATATATATATATATATATATATATATATATATATATATATATATATATATATATACTTCCAATTCATCATTGAAAAGTTAACGAGTAAAACACGCGTTTTTTCTATCTTTCACCCAGACGAAATCATTTAAAGTGATTGGGTTAAACGAGAACGCAAATTGCAAGCTAGGCAGTCACCTTGTATCTATCCCAACAACTGAAACAGAATTGCAGAACTCTTCATACTAAAAATTAAACAGTACGCGCCCTTTTCTTGTGGTCATCATAAACGATGCTAATAATCTTTCTATAAAAAATAAAATTGTTGACGTAATTCTATGATTTTATATGAATATTTTAGTAATACATAAAGAAAAAGTACGAAAATTGGAAGAGCATAAATTTTTTAGTCATTTTTTATGAAGGAGGTACAGTAGAAATTCATCGTAAAGAAAGTTCTTATTTACTTGCCTTCCTACAAAGGCAGAATTTAACTCAAAATCGGCCGTGGGGAAAATCCCCCACCCAGGGGTTCTATAGATTGGGACAAAATTAAAAATTATCTAATTTCTCCTTCACTGACCGGGAACAAAATAGACTAAGTGAAGCAGCAGAACAGATACTACAACTTGCTCTCAGCCAAAAGGCCAAGGAAATTCAATGTAGATTTGTTTTCGAAAATAGCCACAGTCTAGAAAGCTTTATCCTTACTTAACTGACCGAGGGAAAAAGATAAAATATAGTGTTAGAAAAAATACTACACATTGCTCCTAACCAAATTTTTTTTTTAATATTGCTCATTTCTTTTTCATGCTTGCGTCGTTGTTGCGATAAACTTGAAAAGAGGATGTCCATTACTTTCTAAAGGGTCGCTATTATTTGACCTGGATTCCGGTCGGGAAATGACATTTTAAGTTGAAACATGTCCGTATTTCAAATAATTCAAGTGTGATTTTGGCAGGGCATTAGACGAATAGCAAAGTTAGTGGTGGTTGATTCGGCACTGTCAGTTCGTTCGGGAGGGTCGGTGTGAATAAGACAGTGTCACTTTCTTCCGAGGCTGTGTCAAAACGGCAACTACTGTCACGGAGATGTCAGCCGCACCGTCAATATTTGCAAGGGATTAAAACAAATCCACTCATTCATCGGATCAAGCGCTTTCAACAAGTGAAGCCAAGAACGGATCAACCCCATTGTGACGTTCTACCTTGCAATCAGAAAGCAAAAATTGGGTTATAACACACACACACACATACACACACACACACACACACACACACTGGCACACACGTATGCATACAAACCATTAGATGTTGCTTTCTTTAATATGTATGTAAATACACCTCACACACAAGTCATATTGATACCGGCGGTTTTAAAAGACCTGTGAAATCCGATCCATTTGGCTCGGAAAATCACCAAAGATTAATTCTTAATCAAGTAATTGTGAAAAATAGAGAAAATTCACATATTTATAAAAATTTAATGGTTAATGTCTGGGCACTGATGGCTAATATGAACTGACGGTATTATTGGAATTAAATAAGAAGATTTACGTAACCCCTCTTCAAAAACACCACCACCGCCACCAAAATGACTAGCCACAAATCCAAGTTCCAATGTTCTCTCTAAGCTATCAAAACGTTTACTGTCTTCCTCAATTCGTCCTTTTTAAAGTAGTTACCCCTCTCATATGCAAACGTAAGTTGCATATAAAGAAATCTAACTACAAACACAAGTTTTTTTAGAGTAAAAATCAATTGCCCAACGTGCGAAACAGTCCACAAGCTTCAAAGCTGGTAGCCCTTCATTTTCTATTTCATTATTACAGTAGATATCTCATTTATATTTTAAACCACAGACGTGTTACATTTTCTAGTGAGGAACAGAGTTTACAAATTGTAATGATTCGTAAGTAATCAAACGCAACGCAAGACAATATTTTCTCACAGCAGAGTAGCTAGAATAATGAATAAAATAAAGCGCCAGACACAAAATAGTACTGAACGATAATAATTGAATGTAAAATCAAATAAAGTTATATAAAAAAAATTAAGTAAAAATTATGGGGGAGAAACTAGAGATTTGAAATATAAGTAATATTTGAAAAAAACAAAAACAAAGCAAAACAAATAAATAAAGATACACTGAATGCAGTAGCTCTTACATATGATACGTATATATCATAAATCAAAGGTTTATATTGTAAATTATCTCTCCAAGAAAACTACCAAAAGAGAAACCATATTATTGTGAAGTGTGTGGCTCTTCTTTTACACAGAAACACACTATGCTCTTTGAAAATACCCGCGAGCGAACTGGTTTTTAGTGCTCTCACTAGTGATGGAATGATTCTAATATGTTTACCTATTCCGATACAATTATCGATTTTGTCTAAATTTCGACACTTACAGATAACCATTATACACACATCAACAACAGAAAACATGTTAACCATTAGACGATGCACTGCATATACCACAACGTTAAAGAGAAGCAGTTAAATAGACTTAGGTTCATTAGATTCATGCTTAATATATTTAATTTCATTATTAAAACCTAATGCTTCGTTATAATATTTTTCTTACTATTAAATATTTGTTCGTTATAAGATAGCCTGTATATTCTTTTTGAGATGCTGGGAATAATAACTATCCTCACTGTGTATGGGTAATTAGATTTAAATTCGATATAATATATAGGTTGATAGTATTTTTAATATGTTCTGTTAATAAAATTTTACTACTTTATGTCAAAACATGATGAGACGAGTCACATGAAAACATGTTCAGATACGTATTAACCTTGACAACCTCGAAAATATTTAACCAATATAAAGCTTATAATTGTTTAGTTGGTGTCGAAACAGTTTTAACATTCGAAAAAATACACATATGATGTAATCTTTTCCTTGTTGTTTTGGTTTTTGCAAGTATATATGAATGGTCGATTACAGAAATGTTAATTATGTTACTTAATATTTGAGTCAGTTTACTTAGCTTAATTTTCCTGACATATGCACATTGTCACTGGCTAATAGATTTTAATATATTAAACTGTTTGGAAAAATTTTCTAAATATATATATATATATATATATATATATATATATATATATATATATATATATATATATATATATATATGTTGTTTATTTTGGTTTTAGCGATATGTTTTGAATGAATTCAATTATTTACGAAAGCGCATTTTTACCGAAATGCAAGCTGGGAATAATTTTCCCTTTAACCAATTTGGTATCCCACATGGGGAGCGGTATATATATTATTTCCTTAGGCTCATTACCGTTGGGTCCCGATTTCGAATCTCGCTATATTCAGTCACTGTGATGAGTCGTAGACGACGAAATATGTGTCAGTGGATAATTACATTTTAAAAATAATATAAATACCGCTCCTCATATGGGGGTACCAATTGGTTAAAGGGAAAATTATTCCCAACTCACATTTCGGTAAAAATGCGCTTTCGTAAATAATTGAATTCATTCAAAACATATCGCTAAAACCAAAACAAACAACATGTAAGTAAATCGCGATATATCCAGACTGTTGGCGAGATGGGTCAGAGGTAAGGGGCTTAGGCTCATTACCGTTGGGTCCCAATCTCGCTATATTCAGCCCCTCTGATGTCTTAGACGACGAAACACGTGTCAGTGGATAATTACATTTTAATAATAATAATAATAATAATATATATATATATATATATATATATATATATATATTACAAAATTTTGTTAAATTTCAAAGACTTACATTTTTTCTTTTATATCACTCTTGGATCTCTTCATTACAGCCGTTTCGTTAATGGGATGACAATTCTATGACTTTATGTTTTCATAAAAATTTTCCTTCTCATCAAATCGTCAGATGTGATTTCCATCTGATGTTACCAACAAAAAGTTCATTTTATACATGATAAACTTAGTGCGTTCGTTTGGGTAAAAGAAATTCCATCCCCACGTTGTAACAGGTCAGCCATCTTGTGTACCGTGCAAACCAAAATTCTTGTTTTAAACCTTATTTTCGTATTTTTTATTTTTTGTTTTATTCTTAATTTCCATTTTTTATATTATTTATTTTTTATTATGTTTTTATTATTTTTATTACTACACTTATACGTATTTATTCTAATATTCATTTTGTTTGGTTTCGAATTATTAATGATTAGTTAAACTCCTTATTTCAAGAAAAGGTCTGTTATTTCCCTTACATCTTTTTCGTTACATATATTATACTTTTTGGTTTTTGTTCATTTTCTCATTTAGTTGTTTATTTCTATTTCATTTTTAATAATATTTATCCCGTTTCTTTTATTATACTCTTACGTTTCATTATGTTGTTCTATTTATGTTAACATTATTCTTACATGGTCTATTGACCTATGTTTTCAATTTTTTATGTTGCTCTCGCTACATTTCCGTTTATGGTGTTGTTTTTAGACTGGTCTAATGCGTGAAATTAAGTGTCGATTTCTGTGCAGACATCCGTGAATTATATCTTGTCGTCTGTTTAATAATGTTTCATCTTATATTAGTATATGGTATTCTTCTAGTATGCAAGGATTGCATATTTTTGATTTGCTTGGTTTATATTTTTTCGCTCTACCTACTATGGACCATCTTAATTTATATTCAATTTTATTTTTCTTTAATTCCTTAACCCATACTGCTAGTGTGGTTGAGTTTTTCTTAGTTTTTTCTTGTTATTTTCGATATTGCTATTAGTTCTGTTGCTATCTTCATTATTGTGATTGTCTCTATTATTGTTATCATCTCATCTATTGTTTTCATTTTTATTTATATTATTGTTTTTTAGTTACTTGTAGTCTTATTTTCTTCCTCAGTGACTTGTTTAAACGATGTTAGGTGATTACGATATTTGCCCTTAAAGAAAGTTCCGGTACTTCCGAGATATGTTTTAGTTTCATTACTTGTTATAGCTTCACACTTGTATACTATGTTTGAGGTTAAACAGCCCCTCCCAAGTGGACATATTTGTGGAGTTCATGTAAAACAATGCATCATCCCGGTATAGTATAGTATTGAGCACTGTTAAAGTAACTACTAAAAATTTATACATAAAATATTATATCTCCTTATAATATATTATGCGGATACATGAAATAATAATAATAATAATAATAATAATAATAATAATAATAATAAAGTTTTGGAGTGTAAAAAAGAAGCATGATTGAAGTGCTTTGTGGCTGGAAGATGTGAGGAACGGAATACAAAGTTAGTTAAAGCAACCTCAAGATGTAGTGAAAGTCAACAAGGAGAAGGTGAGTAAACAATTGAAAAGCTCCCAAACCAGATGGTATTGGTTAAAAAAAACTTTACTACCTTGCATGGAAGGATTGCATCTCAAATTGATAGAATGTTGACAGGAAATGTAATTCCTGGGTGGAGCACGTGTGGAAGAACAGTCCTCTGTCAGAAGGATATTTCAAAGAGTACTGCAGTTGATAACTATCAACCAATCACCTGCCTTCCACTAACATGAAAACTGCAGACATGCATTTTGATAGATGAGATTTACAAATATCTGGCACAGCAAGCGATCTTACCGGAGGAACAAAAGAGGTGTAGATGAGGTAATAGAAGGACTAAGGATCCCTTGCTTATTGATAGCACAATACTTCAGAATTGTAAGAGAAGATTCACAAATCTATGCATGCCATGGATAGATTGCTGCAAAGCATATAATCTGGAATAAGGATAATATTTGAAATCGGGCGAATGTGCGAGATTTCTTGGAAAGAAGCATGAAACAATAGAAAGTGTCATTAACACCAAATGGAGACGATATTGGGGAAGTCCATGCGATAAGAGGAATTTTTTACGGTGACAGCTTGTTACCATTGTTTTTTGTTTTGAGTATGGTACCCTTGTTGTTTATATAACGAAAGAACAATACATGTTACGAATGGGAAAAGGAATACCGGATTAACATTTTATTATTTATGGATGACTTAAAGTTGTATACAAAGAACAAATGTCAGCTAAATATTCTTGTAAGAACAGTTCAAATGTTCAGTAATGACATAGGTATAGAATTTGGCATGATGAAGTGTGGTGCCCTGGAATTGAAAAGGAAAAAAAATGTTGAAATAAAAGAATAAAACTTTTGAATGGAGAAATGATAAAAGAGGTTGAAGAAGGATACACCTTCTTAGTAATTGTGGAATTAGATGAAATAAAAGGAGCTGAAATGAAGGGAATAATAGGGAAAGAATACAAGAGAAAGTTAAGAAAGTTGCGGTTAGTTCTTAGGGCAATATTGAATGGAGAAACACAATTTCTGAAGTAAATACATGGGCCGGGTATTATTCAATGGAAAGAAAATGAGCTGAAAGATATGGACAGGATGACAAGGAAAACGATGACAATGAATGGAGTTTTTCACCCAAAAAATGATGTCGATAGGTTATATATGAAAAGAAAAAGTGAGAATAAGGACATATAGGTGTAGAACGATGTGTAAAAGTAGAATAAAATAGTCTTAAAGTTTACGTCTTCAACTGTAAGAAAAAGAATATAGCGGCGTGTCAAAATTTGAAAAATTGCAAGAGAGTGAACTAGTAAGAAGCAAGGTATTTAAGGCAATAAATGAACAGAAAATGGAAGACAAATGGATTGAGAAGGAAATACAAATTCAGTAGAAATCTACCAGAGGCAGTGGATAAAGGGAAAAACCTGACGATGGTTGTCAAAATGTGACTTGAAAGTTGGGACAAAAGCCCTAATATGTGCTGTGCAGGAGTAAGCGCTCAGGATAAATTATATGAAGTATCGCATTGATAAAACGGCTGAAAGTCCCCTATGTCGATTGTGTGGACAAAAAGGTGAGAATGTACAACACTAGCCGTGAGAAATTTGCTCTAAAGAACACAAAAGGTGGCATAGCAATATTATTGCGAGAAATGTCCATAGGAATATATGCAAGAAAAGAGGGTTGGAATGCAGTGAAAAATAAAACGAGCATGCTCCAGAAGAAAAGGAGTAGATTGATAATATGACATTAATGTGAGATATATCCTGCCTTGACAGAGTACAAAATAGACTTCGTGACTTAGTGGGGGATGCCCTTTTCTCTTCCCTGCAACCTCTCTCCCACAGAAGAGACGTTGCGAGCCCGTCTTTGTTTTATCGTTACTTCCATGTCAAGTGCTCGTCTGAGCTCCAATCGCTGGTCCACCCTCGCTAATCTTTCACGATAAACACCCGTCTAGCTGAAACCACTGTCAAAAAATTTCCCCACTCTTTAACTATGCCAAAACCAAAACGTAGATTCTATGAACAAAGCTTCTTTCTTAGAAGTGCACGCCTGTGGAACTCTGTTCCGTCTGCCTATTTCCCACCTGACTGCAACTTGGATGTCTTCAAGTCCAACATAAACAAATTCCTGATGAACAGTCCCCTTAAGTAAGACACTTTATCAAATCTCTAATACTAACGATTACTGCGATACTATCCCATTGATTACTATACACCCAATAACCCTTATCCCCGAGTGGCTTTCGCGCCTTGATAAGTGGTGACTTTCATGTAAAAAAAAGATATGAATATCATATGTCATAATGTGATTAAAGCAAAGAGACCAGATTTAGTTTTGTTGAAAAAAAAAAAAAAAAAAGAAAACAAGGCGATAACCATTGATGCCAGCTGATGTGAATGTGGAGAAAAAAGAAAATGGAGAAGGTAAAAGAAAAATACCAAGACTTGAAAAGGGAGATAAATATTGTGGAAGTTGAAGAAGTTGTACCTATTGCGGTGGGAGTTCTGGGGGAGTGTAACAAAGGGATTTAACAAGTTGATTGATTAAATTGGGATCCATTGCAATGTTAGAGTACTTAAAAAAACTGCCGTGTTGGGAACCGTTAGAATCTTGCGGGAAGTGCTGGAAGACAGAAAAGATTTTGATAGCTTATGTGATTTGTTAGATCCATATATCAGTATAAAATCGGCAATACCAACAGCTAGACACAAAATGTGAATAATAATAATAATAATAATAATAATAATGATAATAATAATAATATATTTTTCTTCTTTATTTCATCAATTTATGCGTGACTGTCTGTAATATTAATCTCTCTTTTACGATTTGTGTGATGGTAGCTCGGCTTTATGGACAATGAAAAATGTGTGAGATTCTTAAAATAAACGTAAATATAGAAATTCGCCTATATTAACACAATAATATTTGTGAACTGATATATATATATATATATATATATATATATATATATATATATATATATATATATATATATACTAGCAAAAGTACCCGCCGTTGACTGGGTTCAAAAACAGCCTACAGAAAATGGACTCTGATTTATGAAAGTATGATAGGTTATGAAAAGGAAGGGTTGTAAAGAGATAGCTGCGAATTTGGGGGTATCAAACCAAAGCAAAATATGATGAAAGTAAAAATAAAATAGATAAACCCCATAATTTATTATACCATACCTGTTCACACTTAAACACTTATCACAATATTCTGTAGATCTATATTAAAAACCTTGTTAAACTTTGTGACATATTTCCATTTAATGGAGGTTAGGCTCGAACGAACGCCTCATAATTTTATCATACCATATTTCTTCAATCTGAAACATAATTATCAAAGTATACTTAGGCAGATAGATATGAAAAGTCTTTATTAAAGTTTGTGCCTATTTCCATTCCATGGAGGCCAGGCGCGAACGCAGACCCCACAATTTTATTATACCATCCCTATTTAAATTAAAACATACTTATCAAAGTATTCTTATGTACATCTATATCAAAAACACTTGTAATGTTTTTTTTAATTTTAAAATTTTTTATTTCCATACTTTGTGAACCAGGCGCGAACGCAGACCTCGCAATTTTAATGAACCAGCGGTCTGCCAGATCAAACATACCCATTCCTGTGTCTCGATACATCTTCTATCATTATATGTAATCAGTTTTTTAAAATAGTCAACAATATAGGAGCCTATTCGTAACCACACACACACACACACACACACACACACACACACACACACACACACACACACACACACTCAGCTTTATATATATATATATATATATATATATATATATATATATATATATATATATGTTAAGATTTTGTTCCTTAGAAGCGCCGGTTAAGTTTGAATTCAATAAGATACGTATTATATACGTTTGAAGCCAGACCCAATGCATTGTTACAGAATAAACAGATGTTTATTATTATTTGTTAAAGTCCATAGATATATTTCGACGGAAACCGTCATCTTCAATATGTCGTTTATTTTTTATTTATTTATTTATTTTTTTTGCAATGTTGTTGTTGGAGCAAAGAATTAGCCGGTTGTTGTTTTTACGGTATTTTTTTTAAGTCTCGGGACGGTGCATTTGATCACGCGAGATTCACGTTAAGATTTTGTTCCTTAAAAGTGCTGGTTGAGTTTGAATTAAATAAGATACGTATTATATACGTTTGAATCAGACCCAACGCATTGTTACAAAATAAACAGATGTTTATTTTGTTAGAAGTTTAACGTAAATTTCTAACAAATCAAACATCTGTTATGTGTATGTCTAAAATAAAGATACGTATGATATCATCTAGAGACTGATCACGTTCAAACCTAAAATACATTGTTTGCAGAGAGAAGGCTTCCTCAAGCGAACGTGAATAGTCTCCAATATCTTCAGTTGATAGGTTAAATGAGCATGACTCAGAATAGTGAATGAATCAGCGCTAAAGTTCGAGGCACATGTCGGGAATTTAACAAATGTTCATATATATATATATATATATATATATATATATATATATATATATATATATAGTTTTGAAAACATATATGGCAATTAAATTACACAGAATTTTCTGCGTTTCATAATTGTAGGGGATTCGTTACGCTATTTTTTACTCGGCCCGTATGTAATAATAATAATAATAATAATAATAATAATATATATATATATATATAATTATCTTTCTCTCTCTCTCTCTCTCTCTCTCTCTCTCTCTCTCTCTCTATATATATATATATATATATATATATATATATATATATATATATATATATAATTCTAGGTTAATATTTTACAGAGGCAATGTAACCAATGAAATTTTAACTAGGTTAATACCAGAGTTATCAATACTGAAGTAGAGCAAAATATATTTTTACTTGTTTTTACGTAAACATTAATATGTCGCTACACATTCATGAGCGTATTACGGTCAGCTAGTTACTAGTAACCAAATAACTCTTCAAGCGATACTAAAGCTGAGTCCCTAAAGCTATATCACTTGAAGAGGTCCTTAGTTAGTTGTAACTAGCTGACAGAAACATGCTCTTGAATGTGTAGCGGCGTATTAATGCCTATATAAATACAAATAAATCGTATTTATATATATATATATATATATATATATATATATATGGTATAAAATGAAATCTTGTTATTGAAAATTTATTAATACACACATATATATATATATATATATATATATATATATATATATATATATATATATATATATATATATATATATACATGGATAAAACATCAATATATATAAATGTTTATATCTTTCCTGTTTTTATTTCCTATGTGTTGACGTGTAGGAATACAGAAAGTCTTTTGAAAAAAAAAACGAAAATATTTATTTCAAAACCACATAATTTCCGACCGATCCTTCGATATTTATAAGTGTGAATGTCAGTGTGAGAGCAGGGCGGGCAGAGTTAGCCGATGAGGTTAAGAATTATCTGATTATGACCTTTCCAATATTTTTGACTTAGAATGATCAGCAACTTGTGCGGCCTCTATTTAAAACTAAATCTTTCATAAAATGCTGAACTGGACACCCACGCACCCCACGTACACTCTCGCGTATGTAAACATACATGCATGTACATCCGCACACTATATATATATATATATATATATATATATATATATATATTTATATATATATGTGTGTGTGTGTGTGTGTGTGTGTGTGTGTGTGCGTGTGTGTGTGTGTGTATAGCATGCTATTTTTACCAGTCGATTGTTGGAACTGCGTATCTATTTGTAAATTTAATAATCTAAGGAATCTCGTTGCATTTACAAAGTATATCACGTGTTGTTTTTTATAGTATATAAAATCCAACGTACTGTTGATTGAAGAATTTGAAACCTCTAAATGAGATCAAAATTGGCCTTCCTAAACAATAGAAGCAGATAGCATAAAACAAAATCAAAACAAATTCAAAACCAGGATAAAAGTAAATTCTCTCAGAATGAAAAGAATTCACACGCGTATCGCGGAGTATCACGCCAACAAAAATAATCTGCCGCAAATCATAGGGGAGTAGGGGAGTAGTGAGGGTGGTTGATCAGCGTAAATGATTGACTTTCGGAATCTTTTTTTTTTTTCTAAAATGGCTGGACGAGTTGCTCGTCTATAGTTTACCATTTGGTTTTTATTTTCTGGACATCTTGCCGGCATCGGATATTCATCAAGGGATGGCATCCGACACGAAACACCGCAGCTTTCAATGATGAATGTCAGCCGCACAGCTGCCAAAGCTGACATGCATAAACATTGTTGCACAGATGTCTTCACCTCTTTCCTTTTTTTCCTTCTTCATTATTTTTCTCACTAGGAGTTTTCACACACGTCGTCATCAGTGATTTCTCGCTGACAATAACCAGTGATGTTTCCCTTGGAATCCGAGTGAGAACAAGTCTCCTCAGATTTCTTCAACTTTGCACTTTTTTTTTTTACAAATTATTTTGTATTATCGTATTTGCCGTTTGCTATTAATTTCTCGGTATCAACGAGCCTCCTTAAGATTTCAGTATTCATGCACCGTTCACTGTGTGGTATAACTCGAGACTTATTCGACCAGATTCGTTTTTTTTTAAATTTATTATTGTCTATATAACATTCTGCCATTCTGCGTGTTCCCGTCTTACTTACTCCGTACGTTGCACTTTGAAAAACGTCGAATAAAAACTGCTTAAAAAAGGCGAAATTCGCGAACTTTGACTTTAAAAAAGCCAATCTGGCAACCCTGGACAAGAATATAAGAGTGACCCCCCCTTTAATGTAGCCTCATTGTTTTAATGGAGTGAGAAAAGAACTCACAGTAATTTCGATGTGTAGCTGAAACAAGAAGTCAGAGAAACGTTACATAAAACAAGGGAACATTCTTTTTTTTATTATTATTATTTAATTTTCACCCCAAACAAGGCACAGTGCCACTTTGAAGTAGGGGGCTACTATCAGAGACATAATTTGCGGGTGTATTATGAAGGGAGATGAGTAGAAAGATGTTTGTTCACATTACACTTGAACTTCTGCATATCAGTACAGTTGGGAAAGCAGAATCGCGGAAGAGAGTTCCAATAACTTGCAGTTCTGGGGAAGAAACTATTGGAGTAAAAGGCTTTCTTACACCTAGGGATCTCTACTGTAAAGGGGTGGGACTTAGTTGCTTGTCTGGTTTGTCGGAGGTAGTTACGTCGAGGAGGTACAAGTGCTTGCAGTTCGCCAGAGCATTCACCATTAAAGTATTTGTAGAACAGGTGGAGGGATGCAACATCTCGTCGATGGGACAGAGGCTGAAGCCTAGATGACAGTTCAGAACCTATCAGGTTAGCGACTCTCTACGGGAGCCCACCTTCTTTGCAGCAGCCTCGGCAATGCTCTCAATGTATCTATTCCAATTCATATTCCCTGTAAACGTTAGACCGAGGAGTTTAAAAGAAGTGCTTTCAGGCAATGTGTTCTTGGCCATTGCTATTGGTGGTAGAGAAGGTTTCTTGTAGTTATTGAAGGAAACAAGCTTAGTCTTGGCAGCATTCAATGTGCCCATCTATTTTTGTCCTCATTTCACTACGGATTGGGGATCATCCTCTAGTGTTTCTGCCATTTACTTAGATATGTGTTCATTTGTTTTCCCCTTATATATGTTAAAGAGAGTGGTGTCATCGGCAAATATACCCATCTCCGAAACAATTTTATCAGGGAGGTCATTTATGAATATCAGGAATAATAAAGGTTCAAGGATAGACCCCCTGAGGTACTCTCGCATTTATGTCATATTGTTTAGATGTACGACCGTCGAGGATAACTTGGATTTTTCTCTTACTTAAGAAGGATTTAATTACATTATGTATTCTTCCAGTGATACCATATGATCTAATTTTCCTTAGAAGACCATCGTGCCATACCCTGTTAAAAGCCTTAGATATATCAAGGGCTACCGTTCTACCCTTCCCTGTTTTGTCCAGTGAACGGTACATACGTTCAGAGACTACAGTTAAGATATCTGCTGTTGAACGGGCTTGCCTAAATCCATATTGTTTGTCAGTCAGGAGTTTAGCAGCTGTTAGGTGATGGACTAGGGTTTGATTAACTAAGGACTCAAATATTTTGGTGAAAAGTAGGAGGAGACTAATGGGGTGATAATTAAGTAGGTCAGTTCCTTTACCAGAATTTTTGAAGGCTGGTACCACAGAAGAGGTTTTCCAGCAGTCGGGAAAGCAAGATTCGTTAAGGCATTTATTGTAAAGTTTGGAGACAACTGGAGCAACCTCGGCAGAGCATTTTTTAAATATCACAGGATGAGATCTGGTCTACATGCTTTTGAGGTGTCTAGGTTTTTTTATAATAGCATGCACCTTAGAAGGGGTGATTCTCAAATCGTCTAGTGTGGCGTCTGGCCGCAAAGGAAAGTCAGGGAGGGAGTGGTGTGCCGGGTCTAGTGAGGAGTTTGAGGCAAACCGACTGGGAAGCAGGTTAGCCTTGTCGGTTGCCGTGCAAGCAACCTCATGATTGTTTGATAGTGGGGGAATCGTTGACTGCCCATTATTTACTACACTGTTGTAGATTTTCCAAAAATCACAGGTTCCTAATTTCTGTGCTTCGTTGCGTTTTCTGGTGGTTTCAGAATAATCTGTCTTAGTTGTCACTATTACTCTCTTACAATTATTTGTAGCTTCTATACTTCTGTTTGTTTGAACTGGACTTCAATCGGTTGAATCTGCGGAACGCATGCTGCCTTTGAGCAATGTCGCTCATGGAAAGTGACCCTGCACTAATCCCCAGTGGGCTTTCTTGAGGCCACAATCATGTGGGCGAGGACAGCTGATGGTCTACTTGTATTGCATGTCTGATATTCTGCATAACCACTTGTCCAGAACTCCTCACTCACTCACTCACCCTAACTGAAACTTTTAAATTAAATAAAATGAAATGACAGCTCAAGCAAAAGTTACGTTTAAACCAGGACCAAACTCAAAGGAAACCAACCTGACCCCTCCCTTGAGGCTTGCATTTACGAATATCCGCGGGCTTAGAACTAACTTAGATGATGTTGAATCATTTCTCCTTGTAAACACCCCGGATATCTTAGCATTAAGTGAAACTAACCTTCACTCCTCCATTCCCTCTAACCACTTTAAAATGCCTGGTTATCTCCCACTTTGCCGTAAGGACTCGGACAGACATATGCATGGGCTTGGAGACTGCATTCGTAACACCCTCCCCTTGACGAGAGAAATACATTAGAATCAGACGACCAGGCCTTTATGTGCTTCAGACTAAATATGCAACATAATATTAACTGCTTATATTTTCTCTACTGCTCTCCCTCAACCCAGAACTATACCCTAATAAACAAAGTCTCTGAGAGCATAGATACTAGCGCACAAGTACATGTATTTGGTGACTTCAATGTCCACCACAGTAACTGGCTAGGATTCTCTAATTACACAGACGTAGCTGAATCCAACACATAGCTTCTCTATATCCCATTCCCTATCTCAGACGGTTACATTTCCGACACGTTTCTCAGACCAGCAAGATCAACATGCCTCACTTCTAGATCTCTTTCTGACAACGGTTCCCGATGATTGTACAACAAATGCCCACAGCCAACTCGGAAATGCTGATCACGCTGTGATATTGATAGAAATCACCCTAAATTCTCGCCCTAAAACTGAAGACCCACTACTCAAAACAACGAGGTATTACAAAAAGGCTGACTGGGAAGCCATCAGGGAACTCATCAGAGATGCCCCATGGCAAAGTATCTTTTCTTTTCCAGCGGAACAGTGTGCAAATGAGACCACTGAATGGTTCAAAACTGCAATTGAAGCACATGTTCCCGCACGGAAATTCTATAGCAAGCCCCATTCTCCTCAATGGTTTACTTCTGCTTGAAAAAGGGCAAAATAGAACATTGTCTGCCCAGAAATGATGGAGTAAATTGAAAATTGTGTCTTATAATGTGATTTTATTATTTGCATTGAACTATGTAGCACAATAGTACTTCCTGAGTATTTATTAGTACTTATTAATTTATCTCATTTGGATTATTCATTTATTTATTGCGAACTATTATCCTCAGCTTTTAGTTGTTGTTTCACGATGTTTCGGCCAACTATTCCTCTGGCCTTCGTCAGGTGGTTACTGCGACGAGATAGGAACTCCGAATCTCCTAACTGCATTCTCAGCAATTACTGCCTTTCATAGTTGTTATCGTCTCACCACGTTTTGGCCAACTAAGCCTCTGGCCGGCTTTGGGTAGGATTGAAACCGCTATCTTCAGACAATACTCATCTGGAACCGTAGAGAGTCAACGCTTCTATCCACAGGGGCGATCAAAGTTGAAACTTTTGATCTTATAAATCCACATTTATTATCTGATCCTCCATTGTCGGGTCCGTACCGAATGGTATATATTATTTAATTGATTGGACTGTTTTTATTGAGATGAGTATTATTTATTCATTTATTTATTGCGAACTATTATGCTCATCATTTCGTTGTTGTTTCACGACGTTTCGGCTAACTATTCCTTGCCCAACTATTCTTTGCCCAACTATTCATCATCACTAATGAAAATTAAATCCGACAAGCCAGATTCATTCATTTATTTATTGCGGACAACATCGTGAAATGATGAGGATAATAGTCTGCAATAAATAAATGAATAAATAATACTCATCTCAATAAGCATTCCAATTAATTAAATAATATATACCATTCGGATTAGTTCTATATTTCAAATATGAAGACCACTATTTTCATTGAAATGTTAATAAACTTATACTTCTCGTGTGTAATTAGTTTTTCTGTCCAAAAAACTATCAGCTTAATCAAAATATCAAAACATATTTTTCACGGGTCCTGTTGCTGCTGTTGCTGCTGCTGCTAATAATAATAATAATAATAATATCCTCGTCAGATCACCGAAGTTAAGCAACGTTGAGCCTGGTTAGTACCAGATGGGTGACCATTTGGGAATTCTAGGTGCTGTATTTGCTTTCCGCTTATCTCGGCATTTGTTTCCAGTCGTCATGTACTTCACTTGCCACTGGTATTTAACAATGTCGTCTCAAGAGAGGTGGGGTTGGAGATTGCGCACCTTCTGCCACAAAAATTTCACGCGCAAGCAACCCTTCGTGGGCATCCATGGTCTGTCTATGACTGAAGGAGCCTGCTTTTTTGATAATAATAATAATAATAATAATAATAATAATTATTATTATTATTATTATTATTATTATTATTATTATTATTATTATTATTATTAGTAGTAGTAGTAGTATGATAAACTAAAGAAGTTTGGTTGATAACAAGTTTTTCTAGATTTCTAGCACCAAACATTTCTTTGAGTACCCACGAAAAAGACTTTGCTCTATCGCAGCGTTAGGTGTGTCAGAAATTTCGTGAAAAATATTGAATAATTCCACCCCGTCTTTCCAAGCTTATAACTCCTCGAAAAATGTAATTCAAGCCCTAATTTTTTTTCAATTAAAGGAGCAAGGACCAAGGTTTCATTAAAAAAAAACAAACAACGTGTTAAAAAAAAGATTTTAAACTTCGGACTTTACAAGTAAATTTCTACTTTTTTTGTTTTAAATTTGAATATATTATTTATTGATCTTTTATCTTCAATTTGTGATATATAACACTTTGGTGAGTAAATTAATTATTTACTTTTTAATAGACATTTTAAAATGGGAGGCGTGAATTAATTCGAACCCCTGTCTTTCCGAGCTTATAACTACTCGAAAAATGTAATTCAAGCCCTATTTTTTTTCCAATTAAAGGAGCAAGGACCAAGGTTTCATTAAAAATAACAAAAGAAAAAACAACGTGTTTTTTTTAAAAAAAGGTTTTAAACTTCGAACTTTACAGGTAAATTTCTAAAAAATACATTTTTTGCTTTAAATTTGAATATATTATTTATTGATCTTTTATCTAGAATTTGTGATATATAAAACTTTGGTGAGTAAATTAATTATTTACTTTTTAATAGACACTTGAAAATAGGGTGGCGTGAATAAAAAAAACGTTTGTCTAAAATATTATATTCGGTTTATTGGAAAGAGCATAAAATTTCACATTGACCCTGAAAATATCGTAAAAATTAATCAATAGAAAATCTTGATAGATTTTTAAAGTTTAAAAATTGAAAAATACTGAGCTCGTAAAATTCAATTAATTTCATTACTGTTTTAAAAAAATTCTATTACTTTTAAAACAACTTTCAAAGTTTATTTTGGAAGTATAATCCATAAAGAAAATAAACAACCCACTTTTAAAAGAGAAATTACGAGTTCTTTGTATTTTATTCGCAGTTTCGTGTTAGGGGTGTCAAAAATTCCTACAAAAATTCTGATATACCTATTGCAGCGTTTACCATAGATTTATCACTGGAAACTATCGTAGATCTTCTTTGAATCTTGAGTAGCAAGAAGCCACCAGGATTTCAGTAATCTCTGTGCCTATCGACCAAAAATCAAGATCGTGATCTGTCCTCTCGGCCTTTTCCGTCCTCTTTGACCCGTCAAGATTTATTATTTTGCCACTAATTGCTATTAGTGCCAATATATGTGTTTTATTCTTGTATGTGTAGCGTCAGATTATATGATTAAAAAAATCTTCTCTAATAATTGCAATTTCTTGTTTTCGTGTAATGTATGTAGGGATCTCTACAGTAATGGGGCGGAATTTTGCTTCTTTTCGGGTGAAGTATTAAAAATTGCGATCAGAGTAAAATGCTAGAAAAATCTGTTTAATGGTTTAAAAATATTAATAGACGGGGAATCATTTCGAGTTAAAATCTATTTAGTATTGTGCATGCAACTTCTAATTGTGTTTACACAATCTCACCAAACTTTAGTTTATCTATAGTTAGTCTACATTATTTTTCCATGTGGGTTGGTTTCCTCTATCAAAAGTTTTTTCTTAATGTTTAAGCCGTTTTTATTAATGATGTGCTTTTATGGTTTCTATATTCCTTTGATTCTAAATTATCAAAGCTTTTTTCTTTTCTTCAAGGGGTTCAGAATTGTTTCCAGTACTCCTACTAAGCCCCATGTATTTGATTCCTTTTTCTAATCCATCATCAACAATTAGTCGATAGAGACTGGGTCAACTTAGTCTTTTATTTGTTGGACTGTGCTATTAGTCCTAGTTAGGAGTTGGGAAAGGAGTTAGTTTATTGATAAATGCCTGAAGCGCCCCCAATGAATATCGACAGGGCTGTACTAGCATTTTTAAGAGGTCTGAGTGCCCTTTTGTTAGTGATAATGGTTTGATTTAATCAACGGTCGGACCTTGTACCACACATTCTCGCGATGGGAAGTATTGTCGCTAGAAAAACTAGAAATTGTAGATTGTAAATTTTATTTTGTTTAAATTTTATTGCTTCTGGCCCATTCGCTTTCTCGATTTGCACAGACAACATTTTGAATATTTGTGAATGTATTATGATAATATTAATCTTTGAAAAACTTTATAAAAGGTTAATCTTCGTAAAATTAAATTAAAAGTTTCCCGATTTATTAGCGATCACCGACAGTTCTGAGAAATTCCAAACAGACGAATCATCCACCTTATATAGATCTCGAAATGGCGAATCATTTGTAACCTGGAAGATAACAGTTCGAATCAGCTTCACGGCATTTCATTTTTTAATATGTACAATTATATTACATTACATCTTTTCATGCTTGAGGATTTCATGTACAGAATAGATGATTCTTTGTCGTTTACTTCCGGTTTGTAATGTGGAGTTTGTAATGTGGATTGGCTTTGCCCATTACGCCTTTATATCATAAAAAACCGAGAAGGCTCAGTTATAATTATACAAGTGGCCCAACGAAATCTCTTTCTTTCTCTGAAAAATTGCAAATCGTTACGGGATATTAGCCAGGCACCAAAGATAAACTTGGCAACGAATAGTGACACCACTTTCACACGCGATCACCAGAACTGACCGAAAGTGTAAGGTTATTATTTACAGCACGCTAGCAACACCATGTGTTTACAGTAACCGTAACTTGCTAACACCTTTGGAATCTAAATTGAAACTCAGCCATAGCTTAATGGTGAATACGGCGATCTTCAAATACAAACAAATAAAGGTTACTTTATAAAGCAAAGTTACCTTTGCATTTTGGTCCTGTATATGACCTTTAACTATATCCGATGGTGAGGCCCCGGCTTGCGGGCTTGGAGAGTATGGAGCCACCCTTTAATTGCCATTGCTCCCAGGTCCACTCTGACCCGGAGTGGTAGTACCTGTTAGGGTCCTAACTATGGGTTAAATAGAAACCAACTTAAAAAACAATAAAATACAACAAATATACTCTATTAAAAAATTGTTCTTCAAAATCACTGGATTCGGAATTATATAAGCTGAAAATGGTTGATACGCCGTAAAACAAAAACAACCAACAACCTTTGCATTTCGACAATTTGGATCTGCAATCAGCGACAAACTGGACACACTCTTAGCTATAGCTGTAACATTTCAATTACCAAATGAAACTTCATTGAAGGGAAGCACATGGTTTTCCAACAAACGCGTTCTTGTGCATATGTGCGTTATTAAGAAGCACAATCAATTAATAAAATTCTTTTTTTTTTACATACGCGTGATCATTATTTTTTATAGCGTCGTTTCTCATGGGTGCGTGGTCGTTGATCCTCTGGTGTTTGTGATTTTCTGTTAGCTCAAGATAAATAAAATCCGTGTATAAAAACACAATGGGAACATGTTGCGGTTTCAAAGGTTTTATTGAGGAAAGAAGTTCATTTACAAGGTAAGAGACCAAGATTAGTTCCTTATAAAAAGTAGGGTAAAATTAATTCCTTTTTGCTTAATTGCCCTTAAAATCCGGAAGTCTCGAGGGATTCCTACATTGTTGCGCACGCCTAGACTGTTTTCACGACTCCAACTCCCTCAAAGTCCTGAATATGATCTTAAACTATATCTGATGGCGAGGCCCCAGATTGCGGGCTTTGGGGAGTGTGGAGCCACCCCTTAATTGCTATTGCTCCCAGGTCCACTCTGACCCGAAATGGTAGTACCTGTTAGGGTCCCAACTATGGGTTAAATAGAAACCGACTTGAAAATAAAAACAAAAACAAAACAAAAAAAAACAAAAACAAAAAAACACATATAGTCTATCAAAAATGTTTTCTTCCAAATCACTAGATTCGGCATTAAATAGCATGAAAAAGGTTGATATGCTGTAAAACAAAACAACCAACCAACTCATTCCCTCGAAAGTTTGTGCTGTCTCAAACACATGGGGTCATTTCTTATTTACTATCATTGACAACTGCTTCTCGCATGTTTTAACTCGGAAACTGGCCTCTAAGTATTCGCTAGGTGCACTGGAGTCATCTCCGCTCACCAACAGGCCTCAGGATATGTAACAACTCAAAATTCATACAAGTGAGCATAATCTCTTTCTATTGGCATAGGACCCTAATATATAACAACACGTGTAAGCTGGTTTCGACGGATATGTTATTTGCCCTTCCTTGAAACACAACGAAAAAAGAAGAAGAAAAACGAGCTAATTTTTTTAATTCTAGTGTTCTTCTTTTGAATATGAGTATCTCCATACTGTGATTGAAAACCACTTGAAACTTTCCAAAAGTTATGTTCCTCCCCAGATGAATTTAACAGAGAAATAAATAAACTGAATTGAGCCAACTAAATAATTACAAAGAAACTAACATAACTAATCTAAAACAGCGACGGGTAACAGAAAAAATAAATAAAACAGACAAGTTATTAGAAAACGTATACATTCATATATCTTCTCTTCAGCTACGGATTAAATGTCAGGATAGACTAGACTTAAAAAATGTAGTTCTGCAGCTATGGCACAGTGATAAGAGTTTTTTTTTTGGTCAAAAGCTATAGCTGATCATATTTAAAACCTTATACCCAACTTTCATTGTCCTTTTGAAGAGACAAGTAAGGTTGAGAAAGTATTATAAAAAACCTGGTGATTTCAGAGCCTATGATAAATCATAATAGATTCACCTGCAGGTGGTTGCAGCCGTTCCAGAAAGGTCCGCACGGTACGGATAAACCAACACACACACACACACACACACACACACACACACACACACACACACACACACACACACACATATATATAACCCTGAAAATTAAGGTTGCTAACATTTTTAAGCGAAAAGTTCTCTACACTGCGACCTCTCTCCCACAGAAGAGACGTTGCGAGCCTATCCTTGTTTTATCGTTATTTCCATGGCAGGTGCTCGTCTGAACTCCAATCTCTGGTCCCCCCTCGCCAATCTTTCACGAAAAACACCCGTCTAGCTGAATCCACTGTCAAAAATTTCCCCCACTCTATATCTGTGCCTAAATCAAAACGCGGATTCCATGAACAAAGCTTCTTTCTTAGAACTGCACGCCTGTGGAACTCTGTTCCGTCTGCCTGCTTCCCAACGGACTACAACTTGGATGTCTTCAAGTCCAATGTTAACAAATTCCTAATGAACCGCCCCCTTAAGTAAACACTTCATCAAATCTCCACACTAACGTAATGTACTTGCAATAACCCTTATCCCTGAGTGGCTTCCGGGCCTTGATAAGTGGTGATCACTGTGTAAAAAAAAAAAAATGTTCCCGTAGAACGAACGGGATTCGAATTTCGCACACCCTGGTTGTCTGTTCATGTCGTTAACCTTTCAGTTAGGTGGTATTTATTATTTTTTATATCATCGAAAATTATAAGTTTATATAAAAAAAATTAAATACCGGCGTAATTCTATCATTTTATATAAAAGTAATATGTCTCAAAAAAAATAAATAAAAATAAAGAATGTGAACAGTAGCGAAGCGCATTTTTTCTTAATTTCATCGTTAAACGTGTATATTGAATGGATGCAACTAAATAAAAAAAAACCGCTTTTTTTTCTGGTATTTTGGTATTTTGGTCAGTATTTTTCATCTCTTGATGTATTGATTGAAAAACAGACAGAACACTGGAAAGAACTAAGCGGGAGATAGTGCTGAATTAGGAAGAAAGAGGAAGAGGGGAGAGAGGGAGAGAGAGAGAGAGAGAGAGAGAGAGAGAGAGAGAAAGAGAGTAAATAACAAGTCAGACAACATTCTTAGACTTTTACTGTCGCTTGAAATGAAATCGGCAAGAATCCCTAGCCCGACTGTATAATAAAAATGCTGGTGTTAACATTATTCAGTCATTTTGTATGAATCAACTGATTCTATTGTTGGCATTTGTTTGACTAATGTTTTTGTATTAGGATTTTTTTTCTAGAAAAAAAAATCTGATACTTACAGGAGGGTCCACGCGAAGGTTGTCAACATCCCTGCCGAACTTGTTACACCTACATTGTGAGTTCGATCCATTAATCACATAGCCATCGTCATCCCCACCCTCCGTTTCTGTCGATGCAAAAAATGATAACAATCCGTGGGGATCGAAGATCACTTCTTCGTCCCCGCAATTTTACAGAGTATTTTCGATGGCCTGTCTCGTTTACATTTGAACTAACATTTTCATCGATAAACGCGCAGATTAAATGAATGCATCTTAAGAACATATTGAATGGACGCATCTTAGATGTTTCTTACCGCCTTTTCAAGCGTTCATAAATAATTGACGTTATTTTTTTTTGTTCGAAAATCTCCAGGTGGAGAGAATCGGAAAAAAGCGAGAATGAAATTGCGGTAAATTTAGCTCACATCCGAAATGTATTTCCGGTTATATTTTAATTATGATAATGTCCTTATTTTTACTGTGCACACTCAACTTTTATGGGCAGGGGGGGGGTTGATTTTTGCGACGTGTTCTCATCACATATTCGTTGATCACGCCCAGTTTTCCGGATGATGGCTTGCTACAAATCAAATAATGATAAACGGGAAACATCCGACATTCCCATAATGCCCGTTTCTCGTCTCAGAGGTGAAGAAACATATTTCTAACAAAAAAAAAAAAAAAAAAAAAAAAAAAAAAAAAACTCGTATTATGGAATTTCCTCCTTCACGAATAAATTGTCACTTCATTTCTTCTTCGTCTTATTATAGACTAGCCTGGGTGCCCGGCGTTGCCCGGGTGTTTGGAGATTTGTGTTAAGCAAAAAAAAAAAAAGTGATAGTAGGCAAGCAGGCTCGAACCCGCATCGCGAAGGAGGAAAAGAACGTGAAAAAAAAAAAATAAAACGCGACGTCTTTGTCGTTGCATCCATCGCCAAACCGGCAATGGCGAAAAATGGTTTAAATTAAGGCTAGTCAACCGAAAAGAGGGAATGACTTTTGAAGATATCGGCGAAAAATCGACCACTCCTTGTAGAAAATTGCCCATTTGAGGATGAAGGAATTAATGCTTTTAGCCAATTTTTCGATTTGTCGTCCGAAGGGTCGAGCTTCAAAATGATACCAATCTCGTGAAAATTCGTCGCTTCTATCAAACGTTTTAGACACACACACATACATGATGATTATTGCAACGTCTTGTCAGACGAGTGCCACTTCCTCAGGCATTTAAAGTCCATGAGCCCAAAAATAATTTATTTTAGTCCTATCGGTGAATTCACACGCTCAAGCAGGCATGACACTGAAGACGGTCATTGAGATCAATTATTACATGCTTGCAGAATTTCAAGCCTCCATGCGTCAACTTTTCCATCGCCACAGGACCATTTTTATAGACAAATGCCTGAGGGAGTATCTATACACAGATGATGTTACAGAGTCTTAGCTTTGTAGGACAGCTAAGTCTCTCTCTCGGTTCAAAATGTTGAGATCCAGTAACAAGCAAGAGCAGGATAGCCAGCAACAAGTTAAACTGCAGACCAGCTTTATGCGGGTACTGGTCTCCCGCTTTATGGTTTTTTAAGTCAGAGATTTGCTTCTAGAAAGCTTGCCTTCAACATAGCTTACGGGAGCCCTCTCCACCCTAACACACACAAACACACACGGTGCTAGTTGGCCATTGATCTCGAAAAAGGGTTCATTCGCCCTTTGGAAGGTCTTGTTTTTTATCCTCCAGGGAGACTAGCCACCCTCCTCACCAAACAAGTCTGGTGGGGGTACCAGTTTAGTCGCCGGTGACCCGACCATGAGGCAGGTAGTACAGGGTTACATGGTACCAGTAGCATATGACATGACCTGGCACATATACATACATACATACATACATACATACATACATTTAAACTGATAAGTGAGATTTATATTATAGATTCCAGAAGAATAGCATTCCAGTTGCTTTCTTTTCTACTTTTATTAAACCTAAACAAAGCATATTGTCACTGAAAAATGATTATGGGCCAGTTTTCTATGAGCTATCTTAATCGGAAATTGTGCCGCAAAATATTTGTTTACATTACATTTAAAAGTTTGCATACTGGAAAAACACGGAGCAAAGAGATAACTCCAAAGGCAAACATTCCGACGAAAGAAGCTATTAAAGTAGAAAATTTTCCTGCATCTGCGGATTTTTTGTAGTCGGGTTTGTTGAGAGGGTACGAGTGCAATAAGTTCGCTGGAGCACATTCCCTGGAAATATTTGTAAAACAAGCACAGAGATGTAACATTACGGCAAAAGGGAATGGGTTCTAGATAAGCAATTGGCACATATGGAACAAAAAATGAACAAATGTTTCTTTAAATTCAAAATTAATAAAAAAATCTCTACCTGTATCTATACTATTCTATAAAATGAGTTTGTGTATGTGTGTGAGTTCCTTCTTGATAGGTTCCGCAACGGCTGAGCTTATCTTTTGCAAAATCCACACAAAGCTAATTATATGTCTGGCAGTGTTCTTAGATATGTTTTGTATGGAAATTCACCCGACAAGAATCGAAAATAAAAAAAAATCCGAGTTTAAAAATAGATTTTCTCTCTTATAGATAAAAAATAATTTTTACAGGGAATATTTTACGTTACACCGGCAAAGAGAGATAATAAAATTTCAGCAAATTATTTCTTCTTTACAAAAAAAAAGGAAGATTTATTATAATCTAGAGATATAGCTTAGTAGTAGAGCATTCGAATACAGATCGAATGATTCTCTGTTAAAGCCCGAGTGTACCTCACCATTTTATTTTATTTTTTTATTTTCGATAAAAGAAGAAGACCATTTAAAATCGCCGCAAATCATTTCTTCGTTTGCATATTTTAAGACTAAATATTAATCAGAAGTGACTTTTCCAGGGCATCCATCATCAAACCCAATTATCAGCTGATTTTGTAAACAAACACAGACGGAATTTCATGAACGACATTATCATTATCATTTTTTTATTTTCTAAATTTTTCTTGGCAAATTAGTCCATCGGGTAAATTATTCTTCGTAATCTTTTCTCTATATAAATAAAATGAACTCATTTTTTCCCGTCTGATTTTGACATTAATAGGATTAAAAATCAAGATGTTTCATGCAAATATAATATGCACAAACGGCAGAACAATATCTGAGGTGTGTTATTTCTCAAATTCCTCGATAATCTTAGATTTCTATACTTTTTCTGCTGAGAAGTCACGGCCAAAATCGGTTAAGATCAATGGAAGTGGTAAAATATTTTCTCTCTAATAAATTCCTCCTCCCCCTGCCACAACGTAACACCGTTTGGGGATCGTTGACAAGGAACAGTTGAGAAGAGAACACCGGTTTGGCTTCGTAGTTCTTTCATGTGAAGTTATTTAAAATCACTAAACTAAGCTGCAGTCCTCTGTGGCGTAGTGGTTAGCGTGCTGGACAATTCACATTATATTTTCACGTTCGCGCCGACCTACCGTAGTCGTTTTTTTTTTTTCCTAAACAACTGGAATGGACTTTTCTTGGTGGCCGAACTGTTAACGTTGCAGATGTTTTTTTTTTTTCACACTTTATTTTCCTACTTTTACTCATGACTCCGGGTTTGATCCTTCCTACTTACCTACCATAGCATTTTTTAAATCCCCCCCCTTCCGTCCCGGAAACAAACACTCGGGCAACGCCGGGTACCCCCGCTAGTATATAATAATCAATAGAAGATTGATTCTATAATAATACATACGCAATGCGCATAAATTAAAATATCATGTTTAAAAGTATTGCACCACCTAGCAACGCTGGGCTGCCAGCTAGTTATCGATAGGGGTCAAATTGTTGAATCTATACTCCTATAAATTCGTTTTTCTTTTGTGTGTTTTGATATTCATATAAAAACCCTCTTTGTTTAAAAAGAAAATACAATTTTCTTATATATGGGTTGTGGGATTGCATCAACTAACAAAAGATCTAACTAATTTGCATATTTTTGTAAACATTCATTTTAATTAAATCCCTATTATTTTTTTTTTTTGGTTTTCTTATGGGATGATCATCTTTAGTTAACTATTACGTGTAATTATATTCATGCAGATATTCTACATGATTTATGCTTGCATAATATTTACGTAAAAAGCTTACAGTAAACATAAAATTCTTTCCATATATATTTATGTATACGTATATATTTTTGTTTAATCTATCTATCTCTCTATCTATCTATATCTATCTATAGACTCGAAATTTGATATACAGGTTACTGAGATTTGGGAAAATCGATGTGATCGGTTTTTGGCCAGAAATTTGGCGATTAAGGGGTCAAAGTTCAACGATTTGACCTTTGAGACCTCTACCAAATTCCTCCGACAATTTTGGGTCTATGCGCGTGTAATTTTAGATATAGGTTCCTTGGACATGGATCTAACTTAATAACTTGATTTGAGCCCAAAACAATAAATTTTAAGGGGTCATAATAGGGGTCAAAGTTAAAAAAAATTGACCTCTGCGGTCTCTTCCAAATTACTCAGACAATTTCTGGTCTAAATATTTGAAATTTTACATAAAGGGTATTCAGAGATAGGGCAAGCTTTTTCATCAGTTTGGGTCGAAAATGTTTAGTTACCAATATATAAATGTATGTATCTATGTCTGTTTGCATGTCTGTCTTAAACTTTCAATAGGGGCGACGGATTTTACTAAGATCAGTATCGTTTTAAAGTTCGACCTTTGATACGACAAATATAAAAAATTGGCTAAAAACATTATTATCTTCCCCTTCAACTAGGCACTTTTCTACAAGGGGGGGTCACTTTTTTCGCCGATATCTTTGAAAGTTATCCTCTCCTTTAGATTTTCTAGTCTTAATTTTAAAAATGTCGCTTCCGGTTTGGCGGTGGTCGTAACAGCATAAACATTAGGTTTTACTCCGTTCTTTTTCTCCTTTGCGGTACGGGTTCGAGCCTGCCTTCCTACTACCACTTTTTTTTTTGCTCAACATACACATCCAAACACCCGGGCAACGCCGGGCTGAAATGCTAGTATTAAAATAAAACGTTATTTTACTTACGACCCTGAAAATAAAATTACGTTTGCTTCGTATTTTAGTGACAGAAATATATTTATAATACAAACTGTGCGTCTTGAATCGATGTTAAAAATGATCGTTTGCTATTAAGAAAGGTTGGGTACAGTCGGATTCGTCGATTGTATATTGCCACAAAAATATACGATCTTACATTTGTTGAAGCGGTACAATTACTAACAAAAAAAAAATGATTAATATGTTTCTGATTTTTTTAGATGAGGATAGCTTATTTGTATTATTTAGATTCTTCGGGATACTGTTCTCATTTTAGTGTCATTTTCACAACGCTTTAATTAATTTAACCTCCAGCCTTCTTCAGTTGTATCTTGTCGAACTTGGGAATGTGTCTGCGAGCTCGGAAATCTAGACAGAATTTCGAACGGAGCCCTTTATGTATTCACGGGGGTACCACGCTCTCATCCCGGCGACCATGACAAGATAGAAAGACTAAATAATTCGCATTTGTATTTTTCGGAATTACGAATTACTAAGTACGACTATGTAGTCTTGACTGACGGAACGAGAGCATCCTACCCCCGTGAAGTAAATAAAGGATTCCGTTCAAGATGTCGTTCAAATTTACGAGTTCAACAAGATACAAGGACCTTTAAATAAGTTACCTTTTTGTATTTAAAATTGTTGTGGACTCTTGAAAATTCAGTGTCTCATTGCTAGTCATCCTATGAAATGACTGACCAATTTTTATGATTTCCGGTTCAAATGAACAGCTACAGCAAGAATTGGAATACACCCTACTAAAGCCTAATTATCACAGTTGGTGTATTTAACAAAAATGTAATCTGGACATGAGGACCCATTAGAAGAATGACATGCAATAAAATTCTGTTTTAAACTTGGAAAAATCCCACAGACGTATGGATGCTTCAGATCATTTTTGGAATATCTTGCAGGAATCGAGCATCAGTTTTTGATTGGCAAGGAGTCTGTGAGGGATGATGAGAGGTGTGGGAGGAGTAAGGAAGTCAGGACATCAGAATTGATTGATCAAATAAAGAATTTCATGGATAAGGACTGTCGCATGTCTATAGAGGCAATAAGTGCACAGTTTGATATCAGTGTGTGGACTGTACACACAATTATTCGCGAGGAACTAAAAATGTGGAAGATTTGCGCGAATGCACTAGTCCACAACCCCATCTTTGTCACAGACTATTGAACCAAGATAGATAGGCATCAAGATAGTTCCTTACCTTCCCTATAGACCAAACCTTGCTCCTTGTGACTTTTGGTTATTCCCTAAGCTCAAAGAAAACCTTAGAGGTTGTCGTTATGAGGCAATTGATATATATTATAGAAGATGTTGGAACGGCATAAGTGCATTGAAACTGGAGGAGATTACTTCGAAGGGGACTACGGTGTTACGAGTGTATTATTAATAAAAGTGCTCATACGAAAAAGTTTGGAAACTTATTGAAGGCATCTCATACACCTAAAGAAACGTTTTGAAAGTGACACTCGAGATGAGGACAGTAGTCCAAAGAATTCAAATAATACAAAAGGTTGAAATGTATGAATCCCACAATGAAAGGAAACAAATGCTACTCTACTTTCGCTAGCATACTTAATAAAAATTAAGATTTCAAACTGTCTGAGTTTAGCATTAACAGTTTGAAATGAGTAATGCTCGTACAGAGTTTATTATCAGGTAGCGATACATAAATTAGACGAAGGTGATTTGACAAAATAGAGAATGGACCTAATTTAATGTTTCAACATATTGCAATGTTTTATTAATGTTCGTCAAGTTTCAACAGATATTGAGCAAAGTGAAGTGTTACATCATTTTTTATAAGAAAAATAATATATACTTCATACCTTTCTTTCTTCAAGAGTTCTTCTATCTTCATTGCTGAGCTCCATGATTAAACATGAAATGACCAACATCAACCAATTGAGACCTCTGTTCCTCCTTCTTTTGTGAAACCACAGAACAACGCTTTATATTTTTAAAATATAAATTTATTACAGTTGTTTCAAATGGTCTTCACAGAGTATGCCTTTCGTGTCTACATGCTTATTCTTTACAGCCTCGCTTCCTGGCTTGAAGCCGGTCTGTTCACTCTCGTGATCAAACCCCAACTCTTCGACTGACTAAACTTCCCAACCTTCTGACTTCAGTTCCGGTGACATATCCGATTAAAATACACATCTCTTTAACGTGACCCTCTCTGTCATGTACGTTTGCTCAAATTTATTTTGTTTATACTTAACTAAGCTAATTTATGTAAACATCCTCAGCTAAAATCCATTGCTACACTTTATACTATAAACAATAAATAACTCTAAATATAAACTATTTTAACAATATCACTGGCTGGATAGATAAATAGATAGATAGACAGATAGATCAATAATAACTAATTAACTTTTAACAATGTTATTATCTAACAATAAAACAGTAGATGTATGTGTGTCTGTCTGTGTGTAAATATGTTTAACCGATAAACTCTTAAACTACTGGTCACATAACATTGAAATTAATAGGAAATACATACAGCAAGGGTAGTTTGTAATGAATAAAATCTTTGTTTTGGTTGATGAATAACGCATACAGACATATATCGGACATTTTATATGCAAACTGTCCATTTAAACTTGCCGATATATTTCTTTCTGCGCATGCCCAAATTCAATTCATTTTTTCAAATCATTTAATATTAAATATTTCTTATCTTTCGGTACTTACATCGGTAGTAGACACGACTGGAGCGCTAAATATTTTGGTTCCGATTCTAACTGATGGCATCCAAATTAAAAAAAAAAACAACAAACCTTTGAAATTAATACTGTATATTAGGTACAATATGATATTTAATAGAGAATTAGCTCTATAATAATAAATGCGAAGTCTGCTTGAATTAAAATATATTAAAGTGTATTTTATGACCCGACAAGGTCGATAACACGCCACTAGTATTGAATAAAATGATAAATTACAAGTCGATTCCGTTTCAGACCTGTCAATAATAAATCTTCAATCCTGGAAAAAAAAATTGAAAATACAGCTTTTATGGGAATTAACAAAATAAGCAAAGATGTTAACAGTGACCAAATAAAATTTGAAAGCGAGCTTATCTCTAACGTTACATTAAAAGGAAAGACCTTGAAATTAAGAAGGTTCGTAATAAATAACTCAAACGGTATCCTAAGCACAGACCTAACGAAAAAAATACGTGTATATATATATATATATATATATATATATATATATATATATATATATATATACACGTATGAAACTGATTTTTAATTTAATTATAATTTGTTTTTTAAATTTTAAATTATCAATCACATTACTTAATATATATATATATATATATATATATATATATATATATATATATATATATATATATATATAGAGAGAGAGAGAGAGAGAAATAAACACGGTTTGTTCCTTTATATATATATATGTATATATATATATATATATAATACATATATATATAAATAAAAAAATGACTCGTGCGCCACCACCTAGAATCAAAACCAAAACGTTTAACTTAAGATTTACTGTTTCCTTTGACGTTTATGCTTGAGCTATGAAGACATGTTTTCTCCAAGGCTAAAAATTAAAAACTTGAACCAATAGCTATTACGTTACGCATGCATATTCGTAATGCCGTCGTTCGACTTTCACCTGGAAAATTCCATTTCTTTACTTTTCACCGACTTTCCCCGACTAAAAACAAAATATGAAGTTATATAGGGTTCGAATACCCTATATATGAAGTTTCATGTTTGCAGACCAAAAACTAACAGAAGTTTGGTAAGCAAAATTTTTTAAACAAATATATATATACGCATACATAAATATATATAGAAAGAGGTTTGTGCTCCGTATAACCTTTTAACTCAAATATTAAGAAAGTATAAATCATGTAGAAAGTCTGCTTGAATACAATTACACGTAATAGTTAACTAAAGATGATCATCCCATAAGAAAACTGAAAAAATTAATACGGAATTAATTAAAATGAATGCTTTTAAAAGAATATGCAAATTAGCTAGATCATTTTGCAGATGAATGCAGTTCTACGAACCATATATAATAAAGTTGTATTTCCTTTTTAAATAAATAAGGAAAAGTTTTTAATATGAATATCAATACACAAAAAAACTTAATTTCTAGGAGTATAGATATATATATATATATATATATATATATATATATTTTAATAGATAGCGCGTGCGTTATTTTGTGTGTCACGCTTACATCTTTCTTCTTCTTCCGAGTAACTGTCTTTTAGTAGTTATGATCTTATTTTTAATAAATAATTTTAGCAAGAATTCTTCATAAGTTTTGGTGTCGGTGTCGGTTTCGGTTTCGATTATAGCTGAAGGAACTCAAGTAATTTATACATATACGAACATATTTTTTTAGTCCGCCGACAAAAGGATAGTGACCTGTAAATTCACCCTTGTCCGTTCGTCCGTTCGTCTGTCCGCATTTTTCTCAATAACTACGCATTGGAATTTTTTGAAATTTTGCACAAACATTAAACATGATATGAGTAAAAAAGTAACAGAACTGATTTTCCGAGAAAACACCGGTCGCCTCCTAAGGATACTTTTCGGATTAAAATGGCTAAAATTGACACTTTTATGATTATTAAAAAAAATGATGTCTTAGATTTTTATAAAACTTTCTGAAAAGTTGTAACTAACTGATTTTTATATAATCTTGTTTGTCTAGACTTCGTAATAACTCTTTGGTGTGCACTAGGTGCTCTTTTAGGGCTAATAAAAACACTCCATTTTTGGGACTATTTTACCATATTTGTCCAAAATGTTCGGCGTATGTCTATTTAGCAGTTTTGCATGGTGCTGACCTCAAATTTAAATATTTTAAAGCCTTGGGGATTTTTGGGTCTAAATGGGGCGGGGTGGGGGCAAATGGTGGACTTGGTCATTTCTTTTTTTGCATGGTGCAGAATTAAAATTTACATATGTTAAGGCCCAAAACTGCACTGTTTGTTCATTTTCACCAGGATTTGACGTCCCCTGGGGACTTTTGGGAGCTAAATGGGAGGGGCAAATGCTGAACTTAGTCATTTTTTAATGCCTCATTCACTGAGTATATTCACGGGAGACTATGCATGCTTCACTTGTCCTTCATAAGTTTTAGTTTCGGTTTATATTCAAGCTGATGCACCGAAGTCATATGGTCATATTTTTTTTTAATTTTTAAATCACAACTTTATAATATGTAAGAATCAATTAAAAAGTGATTCTAAAATAATATGTACGAAATCTGCATGAATTAAAATATCATATTTAAACGTATTTTACGACCGGGCTACGCTATGCGTCCATGCTAACTTAAATAAATACTTTTGCAGTTTTGACAAAGGAGCTACAATAATATCAGGGCGTCTCCATTTACGCTGAACCTCCACAGAATGCCAACATCAATATATCACATACTAGCTGGGGTACCCGGCGTTTCCCGGGTGTTTGAGGTGTGTGTGTGTGTAAGGGGGGGGGTAAAGTAAAGAATAAGCGAAGTAGTAACCCTGTTTAAATAAAAAAACAAACGATGTTAAACTTCTTTAAAAAATCGGAAAAAACAGCGAACAAACGTAAAACTTCTTTAAAAAAAGAAATCGGAAGAACAAAAAGCAAAAATAAGGGAATAAATGATGACCGTGCTCGGAAAAAAAAACATACAAACACAGTGAAAAGCGAAAAAAATGGCATAAATAACCCTTCGATTCGGTTAAGTCAATGGTGCGTTTCACCCAGTAGGAAGCATAGAACGGAAAAGCATGGTAAAATTCCATTCCAGTTGTTTTAAACAACTACGAAGTAAAGAAAACCCAAACCGGTGTGGCAGTTAACTCTCAGCAGAAAAAATAAAGGAATCTACGATTATCGAGGAAATGGAGAGGTAATATGCCTATAACACAGCTCAGATATTGTGCTACAATTTGTGCATATTACATTCGTATGTAATGTCATGATTTTTAATCCTATTAAGGTCAAAATCATAGGAGAAAATTAGTTCATTTTATATATATATATATATATATATATATATATATATATATATATATATATATATATATATATATATATATATAGGGAGGATGAAAGAATCTGCTGCGGAATTTCCACAGGTTCCACTAGTATGTTTCAAAGAAATAGAGAAAGACAGAAAGACATCATTTGAAAAGAATTGGAAAATAGTTTATGTAGTATGGACAGTACACACAGGCCGATGTGTGAGAAAGCCACACAGAAAAAGACAGACAAACAGACAAACGAAAACCGACAGACCGACGCACAGACTGTGCATCGTTTCTGTACGTTTTTGACTATTCTATATTTTGACTGCTGTTTTTTTTTGTTTGTTTTTCATTTCGTGAGAATTTCTCTTCCAACTAATCCGGTTCTCTTTTTCTACTACTTTCTTTTCTGTAGATTGAAATATTCTGCATGACGACTTGTCAAGAATCAACTCCTCGAGAATTCCAACCATCTTGCTAGTCGTTCTAAACCCGGTACCATTGTAACAGCGACCAGTTATCGCAAACGCTTTGATCTTCTTCTTGTTATTGTTTGTTTCATTTATTAAAGAAACAAACGGAAGAATTCGTTCGCATTTGTTTTTAGTTCCTCTCTTTGGAGGCCATTGAAATTGGTGGGCTGAGAATTTGAGCAGAAGCGCCGAAATCTAGGCGACGTCACCGAATATTACCGCACTGATATTACAAGAAGACAAAATTGCATTTGGCACCAAAGCGTTGCTGCATATATATATATATATATATATATATATATATATATATATATATATATATATATATATATATATATATATACATATATATATATATATAGTTATTAGCAGGGGGGCCCAACGTTGGTCGGGATTGAATGATGATCAACGAATGCTTCACAATCCTATATTTTTATGGTTATCTGAATCAGTGAAATCGCTTATTTTTTCAATCAAATCGATCAATTTTTTTCTCTAGTTGGGAAACCATTGCGATGCACCAGGAGGTAGCTTCACATGCCTCTACGTAGTGACTAGAGTCCACAATACACTGTATTCTACATTGTACTGTAGAGAACCTACTGTTTAGTTTATAAAATTATTTTTTATATATAATGACCTGAATTAAAGTTTAAAATGTAAAAGTCAACTACCATGTTTAAATTGTGCTCTTGGCAGAAACGTCCATAACGGTTAACGCACGAGACACTAGGTCTCAGGTTCGATTCCTAGAAACAGTCAGGCTACGTTGACGAAATACAATATCTTAAAACATGCATGTCCGTAGATTATGTTTTATAAGTAAAATAAAATAATTTTTTTGTTTACGTCTAAACAAAATATTGACGATTTTCTAAGGAAAAAGATCTTCAAGGTTGAAGACGGTTATTTACAATATTACTGTTTAAAAATAATTCCCCACCCCTCTCTCTCTCTCTCTCACATATATATATATATATATATATATATATATATATATATATATATATAACTTATAATTGGAACATCCGCTTCGTTCAAATTAGTGGATGCTGTTCAAGTTTCGTGATAAAAAAATGCGCTTTTTTTTTGCAAGGTGGTAACCACTTATCAAGGCCCGGCAGCCATTCAGGGATAAGGGTTATTTAAGTACAGTACGTCAGTGTGGATATTTAATAAAGTGTCTACTTAAGGGGACGGTTCATCAGGAATTTGTTTATGTTGGACTCGAAGACATCCACATTGTAGTCAGGAGGGAAGCAGGGGGACGGAACAGAGTTCCACAGGCGTGCACTTCTAAGAAAGAAGCTTTGTTCATGGAATCTATATTTTGATTTAGGCATAGATAAAGAGTGGGGAAAGTTTTTGACAGTGTATTCAGTTAGATGGATGTTTTTCGTAAAAGATTGGCGAGGGGGGACCAGAGATTGGAGCTCAGACGAGTACTTGCCATGGAAATAAAGATAAAACAAAGATAGGCTCGCAACGTCTCTTCTGTTGGAGAGAGGTTACAGGGAAGAGAAAAGGGCATCCACCACTAAGCCACGAAGTCTATTTTGTACTCTGTCAAGGCCGGGTAGGCTGTTTTTAGCAGCTACTGCCCAGATATGGCAGCAGTACTCCATCCTTGGACGTACTTGGCTTTTATATAGATAGAGAATTGCATCAGTAGTGAGATATCTTCTGGAGCGGTAGAAGAATCCCACCATCTTTCCAGCGACCTTGGCAACAGACTTGATATACGTGTTCTATTTCAGATCAGGAGTAAAGGTCAAACCCAGAAGCTTGTCAAAACATGGAGCCTCCTCAAGACGAGAGCCATCCATTTGAATTGATGCCAGATGGGGATCAGATCGTTGATGATGTAAAGATAGGAGTTTGGTTTTAGATGCATTAAAGGTAACCAGCCACGTCTTCCCTCACTGAACCACTCGTTCGAGATCAGAGGAGAGAGAATCAGAGAGAGAGAGAGAGAGAGAGAGAGAGAGAGAGAGAGAGAGAGAGAGAGAGAGAGAGAGAGAGCTTGTACATTTACAGCCTTTGATGTGTTGCCGTAGATAGTCGTGTCATCAGCATAGATAACGAATGATCTAAGTATGTGTTTAAGGAGATCATTGATGTAGATCAGGAAGAGAGTTGGGCCCAGGATGGACCCTTGAGGGACTCCAGCATTAATACTGCAGGCCTCTGATTTTTGTCCATCAACCACTAATCTTATGAGCCTATCAGCGAGCAATGATTTAATGATAGAGAGAATATTTCCAGTTATACCGTAGCTGGAGATCTTGTGAAGTAGGCCTTTATGCCATACCTTGTCGAAGGCTTTTTATATGTCAAGAGCAATTGCCCTAGAAAGGAAGCCTTTGTCAAGAGATTCACTAATCCTATGAGATATAACCGTTAGCACATCTGCGGTAGATCTTGCAGAACGGAAACCATATTGCATGTCACTAAGAAGTTTATTTCTGCTGAGGTGGATTACTATTTCTCTATTTAATATGGATTCCAGCAACTTACTCATGAGACACAGGAGACTTATTTGTCTGTACTGAGAGGGAGATGACTTATCACCTGAGTTCTTAAATACAGGGCATACTGATGAGGTTTTTCAGGGTGTTGGAAAGCACTTCTCCTTAAGGCAACGTTTAAACAGTTTCGTAAGTATGGGAGCAAGTTCTGGTTGAAGCTTTTTTAACACTATAATTGGGATGCCGTCAGGGCCAGTAGCTTTACTGGAATCAAGGTTCTTGATTAGCATGGCAACCTCATGCACAGATATTTGTATGTTACCTTGCGTGTTCTGTGTTATAGGAGGAAATATGCTGCAGTTAACTTTAATTTTCTAAGAATTAAGAAATAGTAAATGAAATTTATTGCTATATGATACTTCAAGTATATATTACGTTGAGTTTATGATATATTGCAAGTAAAAATTGTTAAATATTATTACCAGGAACAAAAACATTGAAAATAAATTAAATCTATTCTTACTTGTTAGGTATTTATTACCTAAGTTATCATTTACAGAAATCATACATTTATGTAAAATACAGTTTTTTTAGTTATTCATTGAATGAGTCTCATTGCAGTTTCTATTTTCATCGATTGAGCTCTCGGAGGCTGCCATTGTATTCCGTAAGCGATCACGAAAATCTACAATTTCTTGGTTCTGTAGCTTCTTTATGATCATATCTCTTCGGGGTAACATAGCTTACAAAACATAGTTGTCACTAAAGTAAGGACTTTTTTCTAGAAATAATATAACCGTCTCCATAGACTTTTCTGCATCATCCCATGATATTGCTTCATCAGAATGTTCTTGGTTATTTACATTAGGGTCAAGAGAATGGGAGCTGTCGCTATTTTCATCACCATTACTGCCTTCAGGATATTGATTAGTAGTTTCCTCATCTTGTTGCACCCACATTTCAACATCATTTGCATTAAGTGATTTAAGAACAGCGTGGTTGGTCGGTAACCGTTTGGTTTCAAGAATTTTTTCTAGACCAGATGTATTCTCTGATTCTTTCAGTTCAGAAGCCTTTGGCGCTGGGCGTAATTTACTCCATGCTTTTGTTAATGTGCTTGCTCGAACTTGATTCCATGCACTTGCGAGAGCAAATATCGCATCTTTGATAGTAAAATGGCGCTGAAAATCGCTTATACTCACGGTACTATTTATCATATCCATCATAAAATCATTTCTGTAGAAATATTTTAAGTTCCAAATAATCCCTTGATCCATAGGTTGGATAAAAGAAGTCGCATTAGGTGGTAAGTAGCACACAAAAATATTCCCGCAAGATAACACTAGTTCTGACTCAGGAGGATGTGCTCTACGATTGTCCAACAAAAGCAAGCACTTTGAATCAGATTTACCTAATTCAAGAAAACGCCTCTGGACAACTGGTACAAATTCTTGCAAAAAACATTTTTTAAACAACTATTGATTCAATCATCCATTTCGTGAAGAATAATAGGATACTGGCAAAGGCGAAACTCCTTTCAATGCTTGGGGACACTTTGATTTGCCGATGACAAGAAGCTTAAGTTTATGAGTTCCAGAAGCATTAGCGCATACCATCACTGTTAGTCTTTCTTTATTTAATTTGAGTCCTTTTATTTTCTGCTCCTCAGATCCGGCTAATATTTTTGTAGGTAAGCACGTCCAATTTACGCCACTTTCATCTGCGTTGTAAACATCCTCTGGTGTTAAACCATAATCGGCAATTATCGTCTTGAATTTGTCACAATAATTTGCTGCTGCGTGTGTATCAGCAGACCGTTGTTCGCCTGACATTGTTAATTATCTTGTACCATGCCATGTCTACTCTTAAAGCTCGTAAGCCAGCCTTCACTGAATTTCATATCTTCTGCGATATTCAACTCTTCCTTAAGAGATTTTGCTTTAGCAATTAACCTGGGCCCAGATATTGCTACACCCTCATTTCGTTTTGCTACACACCACTCATGCAATATTCGATCGAATTCAAGTTGCTTTGGTCTGCGAAGAGTCCTGCTTTTGACATGTCTTTTATTTGGAGAGAAAGGAGCAGCATTCAATATTTTTCTTTTTCTCCTTTTCTTTTTGATGTAAAACAGTGTACTTCTTCCAATCTTATAATCTCTCAATATAACTCCAGCATCTAATTTTTCTATAATTTGACATTTTTCGAGTAAAGTCAGTGTCACTTGTTTACTTTTAGAGTTGCAAGCCATTGTGATGGGTTGTTTTACACTATTTTAAATACAGTTAGTGTAAATTACTTATCAATAGCTAATCTACATTAATTACATAGTACCAATATTAACATTTCTGTGTAATATCTGACTAAACCATGTAAACAGTTTTACTGCAACTTCGCATCAAATATGCTAATACAATTTCAATGACGAGACAGTTGAAGTTTAGAGAAATTCCAGGTTTAGAAGAAGTCCAAAATGAGAGGAAGTCCAACTTAAGAGGAAGTTCAAATTAAAGGAGTTTTACTGTATATATATATATATATATATATATATATATATATATATATATATATATATATATATATTCATTCGAGGTTGATATAATTCAGAGGAAAAGCATACAATGAATTTAAATGAATTTAACTAGGTTTATGCCTCTCTCTCTCTCTCTCTCTCTCTCTCTCTATATATATATATATATATATATATATATCAATATATATATATATATATTGATATATATATAATATATTTAATATAATATATATATGTGTCATATATATATAATATATATATGTGTCATATATATATATATATAACAAAAAGTCTGTATTCCAAACTCCAAGATGTTTTTTCACCTTACCTTTATTCTTTTCATCATGGTTTTGACTGCACCTGTTTCGTAGTGCAGAAACAATCATATAATTACTGTTATTTCAATGTTTGAATATTTTCCGCCCTGACTCATAAGAAGAATAAGAACTCATTAACTTTACAAAGAAATGAAAAAAAATTGGGCATGATTACTCAAATTCGAAGAGAAATTGCATTGTGTTGAGTGATATTTACAGCACCTTTGATTTTTCTGGCAGATCTATCATGCCTTATTAGCATATTATTATAATATGTCCATATTGTTTTCATCAACACTTAATATATCTTACATAATATTCTTCTAATTTATTATTTAGAAATAGTTAATATTTATGCCTTATATTATGTTGACAATGGTTAAATTTATAATAGGTATATTTAGGTTTTAATATGAGATCAATTTTTTATTCATAGAATTTGTTTACCTTTTTTTTACAAGTTAGTCACCACTTATCAAGGCCTGGAAGCCACTCAGGGATAAGGGTTACAGCGTGTACAGTACGTTAGTATTGAAGATTTGATAAAGTGTCTTACTTAAGGGGCGGTTCATCAGGAATTTGTTTATGTTGGACTTGAAGACATCCAGGCTGTAATCAGGTGGGAAATAGGCAGACGGAACAGAGTTCCACAGGCGTGCACTTCTAAGAAAGAAGCTTTGTTTATATTTTTACGTTTTGGTTTTGGCACAGATAAAGAGTGGGGAAAATTTTTGACAGTGGTTTCAGCTAGACGGGTGTTTATGGTGAAAGATTGGCGAGGGAGAACCAGAGGTTGGAGCTCAGACGAGCACTTGCCATGGAAGTAACGATAAAACAAAGATAGGCTCGCAACGTCTCTCCTGTGGGAGAGAGGTTGCAGGGAAGAGAAAAGGGCACCCCCCACTAAGCTACGAAGCCTACTTTGTACTCTGTCAATGCCGGATAGGCTGTTTTTAGCAGCTCCTTTCCGGATGTGGCAGCAGTACTCAATCCTTGGATGTACTTGGCTTTTATATAGATAGAGAATTGCAGCATAATTATATATAATTATAATATGCCATATCGTTTTTATCAACACTTAATATATCTTACATCATATTATGTTAATTTATTATTTAGAAATAGTCAATATTGTCTTATATTATATTGACAATGGTTAAATTTATAATAGGTATATTTAGGTTTTAATATGAGATTACTTTTTTATTCATAGAATTTGTTTACCTTTGTTAGTATTTCATTTGGTTTCGTATACGCTAAACATATGTTCGGTCTTTAACTAATTATTTTCAATGAGTACATGATTATTTATATTAGGTATACGTATATGTTAAACAGGCATCTATTTACTGATACAATTTAGTTAGAATTAATCAGCCTTTTATTTTCATTAATACGAGAGTCATTTGATTTTTAGTTAGCTAGTTCTTGTTTCACTGTAAGGGACACAATTCAATATCAAAAGTATACTTTGTTACCCCCTTGACATATTGTAGGTATCTTTCCTAGTGATCTTACTATTAGTGGTGTTATCTTGACTTTCTTCATTTTCCAGATCCCTTTGAGCTGTCTGGCCAGTTCCGTGTATTTGCTCCACTTCTCAGTCTCCTCGATCTTCACTCTGTGGCCTGCTGGAACGGCAAAAATCTACAATCTGGCAGGATTTTTCCTTCTTGTTCACTATTATGACATCCTGTCTTCCTGCTTGGATGAGTTTATCTGTTTGTATATCCATGTGCCATAGAATCTTGTGACTTTTATTTTCCAGTACTGCTGCCGGTTTGTATTTTTACCATTTGTGTGTGTATTCAAGATGCAATTGTTTGCATAATTGCCAATGTACTGCCTTCCCCACTTGATCGTGTTTATTTTTATATTCCTTTTGGAATTTTGCTACATTAATTTATTATGTTGTTTATTGTTTCGTCTCTTTGTCCGCAGAGTCTGCATTTGCTGTTTTCTTGTGTCTTGTTGATCCCTGCTTTGATGTGGTTGGTTCTAATTACATTATCTTGTACAGCTGTTATTAATGATTCAGTTTCCCTGCTGTTGTTTCCTTTTTTGTAGCCATTTCCAAGTGTTTTCGTTGGTCCCTTCTTTTATCATCCTTATGAATCGTCCGTGTAGCTTTTTTTCTTCCCATTTTTCTTTCTTCGTTTTATTCTTCGTCTCTTTTTCTATCTTGTTTGTTTCTTCCTTGCAGCAATTATTTTTTCGGTGTTCTGTTTTATGTATTTTTCTAATTCTTTCTTTTTATACAGTCTTCTATACAGTCTAGCCCTTTTCTTCCATCTTTCCTTTTCAAATATAATCGGTCCGTATCATCCTTCGGGTGTAGTGCATTGTGAATCGTCATGAGTTTCCTGGTCTTCTGGTCGAGATTCCTTAGTTCTTATTTGGTCCAGCTTATAAATGGCTCAAAGCGTAGCTTCAGATTTTGCCGCCCGGAGCGGTCGTAAAATTTGTCCCCCCACCGCTTGCATATAATTGCCTGTCCCCCCCCGCTGGAATATAATTATCTGTTTTGCCCCCCCCCGCTAGCATATGATTACATGTTTTGCCCCCCTCCACTGGTATATGATTACCTGTTTTGCCATCCCCACCGCTAGCATATGATTACCTGTTTTGCCGCCCCTCCCCTCACTGCTGGCATATGGCAACCTGTTAAAACCTTGAAAATTCCAAAAAGCCCTCAAAATATTTATTTTCATTGGACTAATGTTTACACAATTCCCTTCGGATTAATGTTTACACAATTCCCGTTTATAAAAATTTTAATTTAACAAATTCTTTTTAATAATTTGAATAATAATAAGTATGTAAACATTAATCTGAAAAGAATTATGTAAACGTTAATATGAAACAAAAGAAACCAAATATTTTTTTTTCAAAACAAAAGCGTATAATTCGGATTATAAAAAAATGTTAAATTTAATTAATTGGCTACACAGACAAATATAATAATAAATTTAAATGAGAACATTTGGACACCTGAAAATGTTATGAAATGATAAAATCATTTTTATTTACTCTTTGTTGTTGTTAAAATCCGAATTTTCTCCAAATAACATGGCTGTTCTGCATAATGTTATTATTAAGAGGCCGAGCCTCTCGAAGAGAAAAAAACGTCTTTTATCCAGGCTTTTTGAAATCCGTGTGAGTAATCGCTCAGTTTAAACGCGAAATTTAAGAAATTTGTTGTTGTTAATAAGGTTTCAATCCTTTTAAAATAGTTTAAAATTTTAAAAATAAATGTATTTTTGAATTGAAAATAAGGCTATAAATTTATTTTTGTGAGAAAACTATCGCAAGACGGTTGAAAATTTACAAACATACTTTTCGCTTTTTTTTCGGCAAAGTTATCAATAACTCTGTCAAAAATCACTCTATCGACAAGTTAGCTTTCTATGGAGAGGATTGACAAGTCTGTAAGCATTGTCTGGCTCATTTTTGATCGAAGGTAGTTTTTTATGAGCTTCAGTTTCGAGAAAGAGCGCTCACAGCTTGCAACGCTAATAGGTCGGGTAAGGAAATGCGCAGCAAGATAACAATATTAGAGACGGAATCCCCAAGGTGGTATCTCTGTATAAAGTTCAAAAGTTCAAAAGTTAAAGAGGTTCATTGATTTTGTCTTTTCCTGAAACTTCCACAGAATACTGTAATTTCTTCCTTTCGGCAAAGAATCTATCTTTTTCTATATCTTCGTCAACTTCACCAAGCTGACAATCATAATTATCATCAAGCAAATTTGGCGGTGTAAGACAAACGTATTTACTTGCAAGATTGTGAACTTGTTAGAATCTGCAACATATGTCTTCAGTCAACCTGTCTTTTTCCCGTCTCAACTCAGTATCAGCAACCCACTGCTGCATCAGTCAATCGTTCACCACCCATTCATTTTTTTTTGCAGTGTTCACCATCTTTTCTCTATTCTGAAGAAAGCAATCTCTCAACGCCGTCAGCCTGACAGAACTTTGTTGCAGATCCAGCCCCTTTTCTTGAAGATACTTCTGGGCATCATTGATTTCTGGCAGAATAGTTTTCCAAAGGTTCAGAAATAAAAGAAACGGAAACGACAACGCCAAGTTGAGAATTAAAGATGCATCTGATTTTGTGGTTGCATTTTTTCCTTCTTCTGTGAGCTGTTCCACGGCAATGACGACTTCCGATATTATTTATAACCCCAACATTTACAGGATATGCTCAACTACTCCGTCAAGTTTCCACAGTCCGCTTGACACTTATACCGGTCAACTGAATCAAGACGTCCCAGTGATGTGTAGATGCAGAAAAGAATGAGAATAACTGGTCCAGTATGCCAAAAAATGTAACAGAGTGAACCGCTACAGAAGCGGCATGTACACAAGCCAGATTTAATGAATGGTTAGTGCATGGCACGAATAGAGCTTTTGGGTTGATTTTAGAGATTCGTTTCTGCACACCCGATCGGTGGCCTGCGATAATAGCAGTATTTTCAAATGCCTGGCCAATACAGTAACCAATCTGAATACCATCGTTCTCCAGTTCTCTCAAAATCAGTTGAGAAATGTCCTCCGCGCTTTAACCTTTTGTCTTGATGAAGCGGAATATCGACTCCTCCACTGTAACTTTATTTTCGTCAGGTTTTACGTAGCGCAACACCTCACTCATCTGGTCCTTGTGAGATACATCAGGAGTGCTATAAAAAATTAGTCGAAAATATTTGCTTTCTTTGATCTGATCGATGATTTTCTTTCTCATCTGCTTTGCAAAATTTCTGTTTATTTGAGAAAAAGTTTTGCTTTTAAAATGGATGGAATTATTTTTATTTAAAACTTTTAACGGTAATTGGGAATAATACGCCAGCTTAACTTTCAAACACGTCGTTAGAGGGCGCACGCGTCACTCAACTGAAGTATGTAAGTGCAACATTTAGGCTTTAAAATATATTTATTAAGAGAAACCTGGAAAAACAATGAATATGTTGCGAAATATTGTTTTGAATTCTTAAACTTTTTTCATCAATTTATATTTATTTATTTTTGTCAAATTGTTTAAATATTTTACAAATATATTTATTTACAGAAACATGAAAAAAAAAACAATGAATGTATCACATTTTTTTACAGTTTTAACAGTTACAAAAAGGTGAATGTGCAAGGTAAAAATAGTTTAACAGTTGTAAAAATGTGAATATTTCACATATGTTAAAAAAATTAAATTCAAGCGACATAATAAGTACGAATCCAGTAGATGATATTGCTGAAAAATTTATTTTTAAATCGTCGTCGTCAAAAGAATCCCTGTAAATGGCGAAAAAAAGTAAAAATGAATTGATAAAAAAGCTTTCGAATAATCTTATTAGAATTCAAAATAATATTTCACGTTTCTATAAATGAATATATTTTCAAAATATCTAGATAAATGAAACAAACACTTTTTAAGCTGGAACAAAATGTGACACATTCATTATTCTTTTTTATATCTCTGTAAATAAATGTGTTTCTTTAAATATCCAAACAGTTTACCAAAATATATTACATCTTAACTTAAATAAACATAGTTATTTTAAAAAGTGTGCGAGAAAAAATAAATAAAAATAAATAATAAAAAAAATATGTAAGCAAGTTTGGAAAAAAGCGGAGGTATCCATTTTACGCTTCCGTACCTCAATTGAGAGAAGCGTGCGCCCTCTAGCGGCATGTTTGAAAATTAAGCTACCGTGTTATGCTTAATTACTCTTTACTTATTTATGTGTTTATTTGTGAAAAAGTTCATGCTTACTTAAAACTCTTAACTTCTTCTGTTTACATTCCGTGACATAAGGATGGTTACCGAATTTAGTTCCTTATACTCGATATATGGTTCGAGAAGGGTTCGGAAGTATTTGTACAAACGAAAAACACGCGGAAAATGTCTAGTATAAACAAAGTAAAAGGGAGGAAGGAAAAATTGAAGAACTAAAATTGTTGATGTATTTTTTTTTCATTATATTTTACTATTAAAAAAACAAACAACAAACACCAACAGCAAAAACACGTACTATTAAAAAACAGACACCAACAGCAAAAACACTTACTATTAAAAAACAAACACCAACAGCAAAAACACTTACTATTAAAAAACAAACAACAGCAGCAAAACACTTACTATTAAAAAACAAACAACAACAGCAAAAACACTTACTATTAAAAAACAAACAACAACAGCAAAAACACTTACTATTAAAACACAAACACCAACAGCAAAAACACTTACTATTAAAAAACAAACAACAGCAGCAAAACACTTACTATTAAAAAACAAACAACAACAGCAAAAACACTTACTATTAAAAAACAAACACCAACAGCAAAAACACTTACTATTAAAAAACAAACAATAACAGCAAAAACACTTATTATTAAAAAAGAAACACCAACAGCAAAAACACTTACTATTAAAAACAAACAACAGCAGCAAAAACACTTACTATTAAAAAACATGATTTTTCTGTTAGATCCGATGCTATTATAAGGGTAGAATTTTCATATCAGCTTCAAACCTATCTAGCCATTTTGAAGACCGGTGATACGGCGAACAAATCTGTTTGGGTTGCCTATATATGATAAATATAGAAAGAATCCAACGTAATGGAAAATGAAAAATAAAAAAAAAACAATACAAAAAACAAAACAAAACGAAAATTGTTCATATATTCGCAAATGTTTCGTCCTTTTTTCAAGACTTCCCCAAGATGTTTGACTTGAAGAAAAAAACATAGAAGTCAATATCTCACTCAACATAACAGAACATGAATTTAGATCCGGATTAGCTATTTTACAACACATTCCCAAAAAAACTTTCTATATAACATGATGCCCCCCTCCCCTGCATTAAACAAACGATTCCGTTCGAAATTCTATGCAGATTGCCAAGTTTGACAGAGAAATTACCGAGTTCGTCAAGGTACTTCTGAAGAAGGTCGAGGTTACATTGATCGGGACGTTGTGCCACTAACACTGAAGATGAAAAGCGTAGTCCGAATCATCCAAATAAAACAAATATTCACTCCATTTAATAAACCCACTGCATATTTTGAAATCTAACGTCTATGTTTCGGTCGAAGAAAAAAAAAAGGAAGAAAAATATATTTTTCACGTCATAGACGTGTCACGTATTTTCAAATATTAACTTCGATGTTTTGATTTAAATCGGTTGTATTGAGAATGTCCTGAAATAAACACGAAAAACTGATAAATTAAATATATAAACAATTTTCGCGTGTTCTCTTCTTACACACGCGCACATACACACGCACACACACATATATAAATATATATGAATATATATATATATATTCATATATAGTCATCCACATACAGTACTGTTTCGCTGTATCACAGCTCATCAGTGCGGCTATATATATATATATATATATATATATATATATATATATATATATATATATATATATACTAGCATTTCAGCCCGACGTTGCCCGGGTGTTTGGATGTGTATGTTGAGCAAAAAAAAAAAAAAAAAAAGTGGTAGTAGGAAGGCAGGCTCGAACCCGTACCGCAAAAGAGGAAAAGAACGGCTAAAACCTAATTTTTATGTTGTTACGACCACTGCCAAACCGGAAGCGACATTTTTTAAAAGTAAGGCTAGACAATCTAAAGGAGAGGATAACTTTAAAAAATATCGGCGAAAAAAGTGACCTCCCCCCTGTAGAAAAGTGCCTAGTTGAAGGGGAAAATATTAATGTTTTTAGCTAATTTTTCGATATTTGTCGTGTGAAAGGTCGAACTTTAAAACGATACTGATCTTGATAAAATCCGTCGCCTTTATTAAAAGTTTAAGGCAGACATGCAAACATACATACATACATTTATATATTGGTAACTAAACATTTTCGACCCAAACTGATGAAAAAGCTTGCCCTATCTCTGAATACCCTTTATGTAAAATTTCAAATATTTAGACCAGAAATTGCCTGAGTAATTTGGAAGAGACCGCAGAGGTCAATTTTTAAAAAACTTTGACCCCTATTATGACCTCTTTAAATTTATTGTTTTGGGCTCAATTCAAGTTATTAAGTTAGATCCATGTCCAAGGAACCTATATCTAAAATTTCAAGTGCGTAGACCCAAAGTTGTCGGAGTTTGGTAGAGTTCTCAAAGGTCAAATCGTTGAACTTTGACCCTTTAATCACCAAATTTCTGGCCTAAAAACCGATTACATCGATTTTCCCAAATCTCAGTACCCTGTATATCAAATTTCTAGTCTCTAGACTAAAAAAATGCCATAGTTATTGTGTAGGGAAATGTACACACACACGCACACACACACGCACACACACACACACACACACACACACACACACACACACACACAGAGACACGTTCACTTATATATATATAATATATATATATATATATATATATATATATATAGAGAGAGAGAGAGAGAGAGAGAGAAAGAGATAGAGCGACAGAGCGACAGAGTGAAAGAGAGAAAGAAAGAGAGAAGCACTTTATTAGAATCATTAGCCAGATTGTTTAATTACAGACGCAAGAGTCTGGATTATTTAATTTTTATATACAAAGAAATAAAAAGAAATAAAGACGAAAAAACATCCCCTTACGTACCCAGGGTTTCATGGGTACTCTGAGTTATAAATTAAATTTCTATTTCCGCTTCCGTCCGAATTATACTGACGAATACCCCCCAGTTTACTTTTTTATTAAAATTTAGTCAGGCTTCTCTATAAAACACTAGATATAATATTAGGAGCTTTTCTCCCTTTTCTATCTATCTATCTATTTGTCTATCTATCTATGATGAATTCTATTTGGGGTTATCGGTCAGCAGTTTCTTAAAACGCTAGTGTCGTTTCCTTTCTACACAGAGCTTCTAGCATTAACAAATGGTCGTCCATTTAATACTGCCTCAACTTCAGTGATTTAACAAAAATCGGTCTGTCAACGTAATTACAAAAGTATATGTGGAGTAGATACTTATTTAATTATTTAAACAATGCCACTTTTTATTATATAAAAAACTGACTTCGTTATGGCTTAATCTGATCACAAATAGCGTACCATATGATAACATTAAAAAGATATATTAACAAAAATAGAACAACGTGACTTTCTTAAATAAAATATGGAACAGAACTTCTAAACGTGACATTCGTCAAAAAATTGTGTGACGCTATCTCTGCGCGACATCCGTTCATTTAAATAAATACAATCGCCTTTAATCGCGCATCCGTGACGTTCCGTAGAAGAGAGGAGATCTAAAAAATGGCCACTATGCACGTCGCTCTAGTGCCAAATACGAGATAGAGAATAAATACTTCAGATATTTTCTAATACATAAAAAACATCGAATGTTATGCAATATACCTTTGCAGAACGGCGGTCACCAAATTATTTGTCCCTCTTACTGTAACAAATACGTTGTCTAAATGGCTATCTTATTAGTAGACGCATTTAGGAGCAATTCTTCATAGCAGCAGCATAACCAGCAGCAGCACTAGTAGTAGTAGTAGTAGTAGTAGTAAAGATGGTGCCAGCTTGTGGATTTTATCTTTATATTTCATTCAATTCTTGTGTAATAGTTCCATAATAGTCGTATCAAATCTAAATAAACAGCACCATTATTTTGCTCTGGGTTTTCCTGTTATTCGTGTATATTTACTTTGTATTTACAAATGTATTATTATTATTATTATTATTATTATTATTATTATTATTATTATTATTTACTCACTAGGAGTAGTCACACAAGCCATTCAAGATTGCTTTTTAAGAACAACTTGTAGTGTTCCCTGGAGTCTGAGTGATAACAGGTCTCCCCAGATTTCCAGTACTCTCCACCTCTTGATAATCTTTACAAAAGAAATTGCGTTATCGCAACAGTCGCTTACAATTAATTCCTTGTTGGCTGCGGCCATTGGTCTTTACTGGGATTTGACGACCAACGGTCTTCACTGTGGTTTGAAGACCAATGGTCGCAGCCAAATTATTATTATTATAATTATTATTATTATTATTATTATTATTATTATTGACTGACAAGGAGCTTTCACACAGGTCATCAAAAATCTATCTTTTAAAACAGTCTGTGGTGTTCCCTGGAAGCTGAGTCACAACAAGTCTCCTCAGTTTTCCAGTACTCTTCACCTCTTTCGATTATATTTGCAAATAAATTTGCATTATCGCAACAGCTGCTTGCCATTGATTTCTTGTTGGCAGCGGCTATTGGTCTTCACTGGAATTTGAGTGGCAATAAGCTTCCTCAAGGTCCCAGTTCTCGTTGCACTTATCCAGCTGAGGTCTGGCCAGTGCCTCGGTCTTTCCTTCCTCGTTGACTCTACTTGATTATTTGGTCTCACTCTTTTTTGGAGGGGGGCAGTCATGTTATTATGGGAGGATGGGAGTGGGGTTATAGAATTTATAGATATGCGGCCTCGGTGTTCTTGGTTCCATGTATCGCTTCATGTTTTGCGTTTGCAGCAGTTTGTTTGGCCCGCGCTTATTGCTCCTGTGTGTTAGTTTCCACATTCAAGGTTTTTTCTTAATATTTCAGCTGTTTTCATTATTGGTGTTCGTTGTATTTTTCCAGTCATTCCTTTGAGTCCAATTTTTCCCATTCTTTTTTCAAAGTTTTTCGGGATTGTTTCTAGTGCTCCTATTATTATAGGTATTAATTTGTTTTTCTTCATCTTCCATATCTATTTTAGCTCTCTGGCTTGCTCTGTATATTTGTTCTGTTTCTCCTTTTATTTGATATTGACCCTGTGGTTAGCTATTCCAGCTGACTACAAGGTGAATATCAAAGAAAAGATTTGACAGGACTCTTCTTTCTTGTTAATTATTACGACATCCGGTCTTCTTGCTTGGATGGGTTTATCAGTTTGTAAGTCCATGTCCCATAGGATTTTGTGATTCTCGTTTTAAAGTACTGTTACCGGCTTATGTTTGTATCACTTATCGACAATTGCATAATAGTAATCTTTTTCCCACCAGAAATTCCCTGCAAGACTTGACTGATAGAAACACACAAAAAATGCCTATTCAATTCGACGTTCAGCGAAAAACTTTACTGGCATTTCTTTCGCCACATCCACTTTCAGTTTGTAACGTCATTTCCTTAACACGTTAAGTTGAATTCCTAATGAAATTTTCTAGTGGAAATATTCTATTTTTATTCAATCTAATTTCTAATAGAGATTTCCATGCTTGCATTATCTCACAATATCACTACACCTGCATTAGTTTTTACAATCAACGTTTTATTCGTTCTTGTTTGAATATGACTTTTTTTAATTATAAAATAAAATAGCCAATTAAAACGATAAACGGACAGTCATGTTTTACAAATGTTTTGGGATGAGGTGGTTTTAATGATTTTTAACTGATAAAGAGCGACTATAAAGAGAGGTAATTTGTTTTTTCATTAATTAATGTTTGCGATGATGATGGTTTATTTATGACAGTGGACGTGCGGACAAGTAAATTAATATTAACGTTATCGACTACATCAATTTATTCATTTATTTATTATGGGCTATTATCCTCATCTTTTAGTTGTTGTTTCACGACGTTTCAGTAATTGCTTAGAATGTAGTCAGGAGATTCGGAGTTCCTATCCATTTACCACCTGACAAAGGTCAGAGGAATAATTGATCGAAACGTCGTGAAACAACAAAAGATTAGGATAATTGTCAGCAAAAAATAAATGAATAAATAATATTCATCTCATTAAATATTCTAAATGATTAAATATTGACTACATATGTGCATATATGTTTCAGCTGTAACTTCTTTTGAAATTCAGCGTCATCAGGCCATGAGTCTCAATTGTATAGATATAGAGCCAGCATTTTCTGATTAAACACTACGATAAGTCATAACTTATGAAAACAATTACCACATTCAATACGTTAAATGTAACAGCTTTTACATCTGTGAGATTCATACACGTATGAGTCAAGGAACATTTACATACGAGAAGCTCATTCTACAAACACTTCGTCATATGCGACAATTCATATTTAAATATAGATAAGGATACTTAACACCGAGAGCAATATAGGAAACCTTTGGATCAAACAATATTCTTCCAAAATTCCAAAATTATAAATAGATTAGATCTTTACTCTACATCTGTTACGCAATTAATATTAAATTTACATATTATTAAAATGAATTTAATATAATATACTTCCAAACACACACACACACACACACACACACACACACACACACACACACACACACACACACACACACACACACACACACACACACATATATATATATTACAATATAAAAATGAGAGTATGAAAATTAATATGGTTAAGCGTAAACATGGAAAAGTAAAGGACTAGTTGTTAATCTGAAAAAGAAAAAGACAAAATATTTTAGTAAAAAAATATAAAAAAATTATAATTTAAAATATTGCAGCATTAAGAATTGATTATATAATGTTATGAATTGAATTAAAAATATCTTGATGCTGTAATATTTTAAGTTATAATTTTTTTTAGTTTGAATTTGTCCTTTATTTTTTCCATGTTTAAGCTTAACCATGTTACTTTTCATGCTCGCATTTTTCTATTGCAATCCATGATTTTCCACTCTTTTAATAAATTCACTTGTTCTGTGATTAATTTTAGTCTTATTTTTTGCCCCATAAACACATATGTAATAACAACGTACGGCACTCGTCTGTTTTCAATAAAACCACCCCAATTCTCTCCCTTTCATACTTTCATTCTCTCTGTTTCACATGTTACCTCTCTTTTCGCAACAGCAGTGAATTAGTAGCAACAGTAGTCGCTGAAACGACGTGGTTTCTATGGAAACCAGTCATAAAAAACGTCGCTCACCTCCTTATATTTTTTTTACAATTTTGAACACCAGAAAATTCATCATAACTTTAGTTTTACTGAACGAACATTGATTTTTTTTTTCACAATGTAGCTGAGGTGATCTATAAACTGTAATAATTGTTTGAAATTTGGTCAAAAAATGAGTGAGCGGTTAAGCTTTAAAGCAGTTCTAAATGACTAAAACTGTCACTTAACCATATATTCAGACATTGAATGATATATATATGTATTTAAAGTACATAACTGGATGTGCACTATAGTATGTATAGAACGTATCTGTGGATTATATATATTTAATATATATATATATATATATATATATATATAGTCATCCACATACAGTACTGTTTCGCTGTTTAACAGCTCATCAGTACGGCTAGACAGGCAACTGCCTCAAGCCAGGATCGAAACCCCACCGCCCAAATGACAGTCAAGGCTTCTCACCATTACGCTATACGGCTGACGCTGTGTGGGTAATGAATTAACGATGTGTGACACACGCGCGCGCACACACACACACACACACACACACACACACACACACACACACACACACATATATAAATGTTGCTTGTGTTGGTTTTAGCGATATATTTTTAATGAATTGAATTATTTACGAAAGCGCATTTTTACCTAAATGCGAGCTGGGAATAATTTTCCTTTTAATCAATTTGTACCCCAACATGGGGAGCGGCATATATATTATTTTTAAAATGTAATTATGCATATATATATATATATATATATATATATATATATATATATATATATATATATATAATGGCACCAAAAAGAAAGTTTGCACTTGTCATTTTTCAAAAACCGCAAATTTAAGCTAAATTGAATGTAACTGTGTAAACAACCTATACCTCATTTGATTCGCCTTTTATTTCTCTAGAATTTTACCTGTTCATATTTGACTTTTAATTGAAGTATCGTTGACTTCAATTTAAAAATTAACTTCAAATCGGGAAGGCAAAAAGAAACTTCGCCGCATCAAATGAGCTTAAAGCCAGTTTAAAATATCCATCATTTTTGGCAACAAAGCATCTCTAATCGTAATTGTTGTTGTTCCAGATTATCAACGTAACATTTAGTCCATATGCCTCGACTTTCTCTTAGTGATCGTCAGGTGCTCATTAATCTCCACCTTTCTGGTTTATCCAATCGGGAAATCGGCCTCACATTGAAACGTGATGAAAAAACGGTACGAATGACTGTGCAAAAGCACCAAAACACCGGCAGTGTTCGTGATGCCCCTAAATCTGGTCGTCCTACAGTTAGTTCTTACAGAGAAGACAATGCTATCAAGATCCACAGCCCCAGTAACATTTGGAGCGGCTCTCCAAATCCAACAACAGTGCAATCTTGTTAAAAAGTGCTCTCTTTCTACAGTAAATAGATTGAAGAAATTTAATTTGCGAGGATATGTTGCAAGACGCAAGCCAATGATTTCTGTAAAGAACAGAAAGCGCCATCTGGACTTCGTCAAATGCAATGAAGATCATGACTCTTCATATTGGTCGAATGTAATTTTTAGTGACGAAAGCAAGTTCAATAGGCTAGGCGTGATGGTAGGCTGTACGTCCATCGGAGGAATGACGAAGAATGTAATTCTAGGTGTACAGTTTCAACGCTGCAAGGTGCCGGATGTTCAGTTTTGGTGTGGGGCGTTATAAGTGCCAATGGTCCAGGGTCTGTACTTCGCTAACAAGATCGAAACCATTCGACCAAGTACATTAATATGTTGACTGAGCATTTTCAACCCTACTTTGGTCGGAATTTGGATGTTAATCCCATCTCCATACAAGATAATACTCCCATTCACACAGCTGGCAATGTCAAGAGGTTCCTGGAAGAGCATGATATTCCGTGTTTGGATTGGCCTGCACATTCTCTAGATCTCAATAGTATCGAAAACGTATGGCATTACATCAAGCAACAGCTACGCAATGATTAAAGTTCAAATCTGAAAGAACTTTGGACAAAAATTAAAAAGAAGTGGTATTGCCGCAAATTAATTTAAGGAATGCCCAAAAGATTTCAGGCTGTCAAATTGCAGAAGAGCTAGGCTGCTAAATATTAACTAGTTCATTGTGTTCATGTTGTATTTGTGTTGCATTGATGTTCTAAAGTTACATTTAAATAACAATTTTCCATTGTGCAAAGTTTATTTTTGCCTCCTGGATTTGAAGTTATTTTTTTAAACTGACATGAACACTAGGATACTTTAATTAAAAGTCAAATACGAACAGGTAAAATTATAGAGGAATATAAATCGAATCAAATGAGGTATAGGCTGTTTAAACAGTTACATTCAATTTAGCTTAAATTTGCGGTTTTTGAAAAAATTACTTTTTCTTTTCTTTTTGACGTCACTATCTATCTATCTATCTATCTATCTATATATCTATAAAAGTGAACATGTCTGTGAGTCTGTGTGTCTGTCTGTCTGTGTACATTTCCCTACGCAATAACTCTGTCAATTTTTAGTCTACAGACTCGAAATTTGATACACAGGGTACTGAGATTTGGAAAAATCGATGTGATCGGTTTTTGGCCAGAAATTTGGCTGTTAAGGGGTCAAAGTTCAAGAATTTGACCTTTGAGAACTCTGCCAAACCCCTCCGACAATTTTGGGTCTAAACACTTGAAATTTTAGATATAGATTCCTTTGACATGGATGTAACTTAATAACTTAGTTTGAGTCCAAAACAATAAATGTTAAGGGGTCATAATAGTGGTCAAAGTTTAAAAAAAAATTGACCGTTTTCTTTTTTGCTCAGCATACATCTCAAAACACCCGAGCAACGCCGGGCATCCATGCTAGTATATATATATAGTTGGCTAGTCAGAAATCTGATATTACTTCTGATATATATATATATATATATATATATATATATATATATATATATATATATATATATATATATATATATATATCAGAAGTAATATCAGATTTCTGACTGGCCAACTTGGTTGTACCATATCATTGACAATATAATAACGTACCTAAGTTCAATTTCTTACAACGAATTACTTATTCCGGCCTAGGTATCTGTTACTGTAAAACGTTTTAAAATCACTTAACATAAAAGCCAGCAAAACGAACCCTGATTCAAAATTGAAGATTTTAATAGGAATTGTCTACTGTAAGTTTAAAACACATTTCAAACATTATTTTAAATAAATCACGCAACTTATGATTCTCAAATTAAAACCAAATCTATATCAATGAAGAATAACATTTGTTAAATATGCTGCATCGCTGTATCACAGATCTCTTGTGTTGTTAGATTAAGATATTTGGCCTTTTCCTTGATCTAATCATCCTTGATTCTATTGCGATCTTGGTCTTGAAGCTGGCTCATCACCTGCATCGCTATCACACACGCTTGTTTAAACCGCATATTATCAACCACATACCTGCGTCGTATGCACACCCACCCGCCCACTTGTAACCCTCCCATCACAACCGCTCACCTACAAAATACCCAGATAAACCACTTTACCAAAAAACAAAAACAAAAAAGTATCGACCCTATCCCTTTCCACTCCTCATAAGCCTACCTCTACCAGGCACCACACCATCTATGTTGGCCGTCAGCCTCCGCCGTATCCTTGATGTTATATCTACTTCGCTCATCCAGGATCCTTTCCAATTCCTTTCGCAGATTACTCACATTCCTCGGCTGTTTGTTTGTAAACGTCCTTCTGAATCGCATTCTATACCACCCCCACCGTGCCGTCACCTCCCCCGTAATTTCCTCCCACCTCTCATAAATAATCGCACACATATAACTACGAACACTGATCTGTGCATACAAATATACACATATATACAAATACGTTGACGTATATATACATTATATGTATGCACATATTCTTCCAATATCGTGTGTATATATTTGTGTGTGCTATATATCTATATATCTATGAAAGTGAACGTGTCTGTGTGTGTATGTGTGTGTGTCTGTCTGTCTGTGTGTCTGGGTACATTTCCCTACGCAATAACTCTGTCAATTTTTAGTCTACAGACTCGAAATTTGATATACAGGGTACTGAGATTTGGAAAAATCGATGTGATCAGTTTTCGGCCAGAAATTTGGCTGTTAAGGGGTCAAAGTTCAACGATTTGACCTTTGAGAACTCTACCAAACTCCTCCGACAATTTTGGGTCTAAACACTTGAAATTTTAGCTATAGGTTCCTTGGACATGGATCTAACTTAATTTGAGTCCAAAACAATAAATGTTAAGGGGTCATAATAGCGGTCAAATTAAAAAAAAATTGACCGTTTTTTTTGTTTTTTTTTGCTCAGCATACATCTCCAAACACCCAGGCAACGCTGGTATATATATATATATATATATATATATATATATATATATATATATATATATATATATATATATATATATATATATATGAAGTGAATAGTATCAGTAAGTAAAGAATTGCCTTTTAGAAAGGTTTTATTAACTGTAAAATACACGTACGCTCTTGAAAGGATCGAGCGGGAAAATGAAACAGAGGGCGCTTTTATTATGAATGTCAATCCCAAGGGGGATAACTCTTAACAACAAATTAAATCATAACATTTTCCCCGTCCTAAAGTATTCAAGTAAGGGGTAATTAATTATAGACAAATTTTTTTTTTTTTTTTTTTTTTTACAATCACATAAGAATCATTTTATTTACAAATAACATATGAACCCAAACTGCAGTTTTTTCAGTATTTAGTCACAAAATCCTTATATTTACTAGGGAATTGTCGAACTCGGGACGACCTCCGCACAGATTGGCAGGAATGCTGATTTTCAGTATTATTTTTTAGTGAAATCTGATTTTCTTCAAGATCAGACGATTGATTTTTGTCTTCCTCATGACCAATGTTTTCATTAGTAGAAGGTTCAAATAAAGTCTCTGAAGTAGTAGGATTATTATTAGAGTTTTCTTCATTTGATGAGTTTGGAGCTAAGTCTCGAACGTTGACAGTGGTTTCAGTACCAGAAGGTAGTTGAACATAAGCGTAGTGGGGGTTGACATCTATTAGGGTGGCAGGCGTTACAGGAGGGTCATGTTTACTTGTTTTAGTGTGGTTTCTAATATATATTGGGCCTGGTTTAACCCAAGAAGGAATTGAAATTCCGGAAGCAGATTTACGACTATATTTAAAAAGTCTATCATGGGGAGTCATATTAGTGGCAGTACAAAGTAATGATCTAATTGAATGAAGTGCGTCCGGTAGTATGTCTTCCCAATAAGGTAGTTTCATTTGATTAGAATATAATGTTGTTTGAATGGCCTTCCATAAGGTACCGTTGAGTTTTTCAATCTGTCCATTACCTTCAGGATGATACCTACTTGTTTTAGAAGTAGCAATTCCTTTTTTGTGTAAAAAATCCTTTATTTCTCTTGCTAAGAAATCAGAAGCACGGTCAGTATGTATCATGTCAGGCAAACCAAAAATTGAAAAGAGTTTGTTTAGACAGTGGATAATGGTTTTGCTTGTCATATCTCTGCAAGGAAAAGCGAAAGGAAAACGGGAATACTCATCAATTAGAGTAAGTAGATATTTGTTGCCATGTATAGAAGTAGGTAGAGGGCCTTTAAAATCAAGATTTAATCGTTGAAAAGGTAATATGGCTTGAATGAGAGTCCCTCCATTGGTATTGGCGAATTTGGGTTTCAGTAATTGACAGGATGAGCAAGAGTCAGTAATATTCTTAATTTGATCCAAAGTAAAAGGGAGGTTCCTCGTTCTTATAAAATGGCTTAATCTTGAAACACCAGGATGACATAATTGTTTATGTAAATCACGAAGATCTTGTAGATTGTAAGTAAGAGCAGAGATGCGAGAGAATGTGTCAGCAGCAATATTTTCAGGTCCAGGTCGATAAACTATAGTGAAATTGTATTGGGATAATTCTATACGCCAACGACATATTTTGTCATTCTTAATTTTAGATTTTCTTTTATTGTCGAATATGAAGCTGATGCTCTTCTGATCTGTGATGACTTTAAAGTGCCTGCCGAGTAGAAAATGTCGCCACTTACGGAGAGCTTCTACAATAGCGGCTGCCTCTTTTTCTACTGCATGGTGCTTAATTTCGTTAGTATTGAGAGTTCTTGAAAAAAATGCAATAGGACGACCTTCTTGATTTAGTGTTGCAGCAATGCAATAGTTACTAGCGTCCGTTTCTACTTCAAATTCTTTATTTGGATCTACCGTTATTAAAGTGGCGTCTTTTAGATCATTTTTCAATGTTTGAAAAGATTTTAATACAGATGGAGGTAGTGGAAATTCTTTGTTTTGATTTAGTAATAAAATTTTATCAGAAAATTTTTTAATGAATTTGCAGTAATAGGAAAACATTCCAACTATTCTTTTTTGAGATTTAAGATTCAGCGGAGGTGGCATTTCGAGTAATGGTTTTAGTCTTTGATAATCGGGAGCTATTTGATTATTTTCTATGGTGTAGCCGAGTAGAGTAATAGAACTAGAAGAAATTATGCTTTTATTTTCATTTAAAGTGATGTTATATTGTTTAGCAATTTTGTAGAATTTTTGAAGATTGTAATCGTGTTCTTCTTGATTTTTCCCACATATAGTTACGTTATCAACATACACAAAGGTATCGGTTAGATTTTCTTTTTCTATAATATAGTCTATGCTCCTCTGGAAAGCACTTACTCCATTGGTGACGCCAAAAGGAAGACGAGTAAATTGAAAAAGTTTGCCACTTACTTCAAACGCAGTGAATTTACGATCAGCATGATTTATAGGTATTTGGTGATAAGCAGATTTTAGGTCGAGAGTAGAGAAGATGTTATATTGAGCGATGTCGTCTACCATCTTATTGATATTAGGCATTGGGTAAGCGTCTAGTTCCGTGAATCTATTGATGGTATCGCTGTAGTCGACTACCATTCTTTTCTTATGATTCTCATTCGAAGTTACAAGAACCTGCGCTCGCCACGGAGATATCGAAGGTTCAATTATGCCTTCTTTCAACATTCTAGCAGTCTCTTCTTTTATGAATTTGTTGGCGGCAAAAGTGTAACGTCGGGATTTTGTCGCAATAGGAGTAGTATGAGGAGAAAGATTAGAAAAGAGAGGAGGAGGTGGAACGTTTATGGTAGGAAAAAAATTATTCGTGCTTATAGCTCCAATTATAAGTTTGTCTCTAGGACCGTCGAATTTAAGTGTTACTTTTTTTATATTTTTTTAAAATATCTTTTCCGATTATTAAATCAATGAAAAGGTTTTCAATGATTTCAATTGTTATTCCAGAATGGGTTTTATCTTTCAGTATTAAATCCACGACAGCTTCGCCAGTTATTTTAGCATGTTGATCGGAAGCAGCCAGAGCTATAGTTTTGTTTTTAGGTATTGTGAAGAGTTTAAGTTTTTTAGCAGTATTTTCATTAATGAATGTTTTTACACTGCCGGAGTCCACCATAGCGTTCACGAAGTGCCCGTTAATTTGGCATTGAGTGAATGTGACATCTTTGGAGTTAGTTCCTAGTCAGGATAGAGAAGGTGAGGGGTAGTCAGAGTCGTCATAAAGAACAGCAGTATGAGTGTTAGAAATAGAAGATTTACACACTTTAGCCCAATGACCATTTTTTTTGCATTTTTTACATTCGGCGTTTCGTGCAGGACATAAATATCGAGGATGACGTGATTTTCCACAGAAAAAACAAACCCCTTTTGGATGCATATTTTCTTTAGTCACAGCTATACGATTGTAGCCCGAAGGATTATTTGTAGCTGCTACAGTAAAGTTATTTGCGTAGCTTATCGAATGCTTTTCTGCTTGTTCAAGAGATCTGGCCGTGACATATGTGTCTTGTAAAGTCAGGATGGGTTTTTCTAACAGTCGTTGTCGGATGGACGAAGAAGAAATTCCGCCGATGAAAGCTTCCCGAATGTATTGATTTTTGTTTTCTTCAGCAGAAACCGCTTCGAAGTTACATGTTTTGGCAAGCATTTCCAATTGTAGTATGAAGGCATCTATATTTTGTGTTGTTTGTTGCTTCGTCGTCATCAATCGATATCTATTATAAACAATATTTTCAGGTTTTAAATAAGCGGCGTCCAATGTTCTTAATGCACTATCGTAGTCGGTTTTATCGCTTATTAAATCGAAAACAGAGGCTGAAATACAATTGATCAAGGCAAAGAAATTATCTGAAGTGTTTTCGATTAATCCGTTATTATGTGAGCGGATATAATTCTGGAGGGTTAATTTCCAATGCCTATAGGATTTTTCGGAATTAGGGCATGTAGGTTCCACCTCGAATCTGTCGGGACGTAAGATTCGATCCATTATTTTTTTTTACAGTTAATAAAATTGAAGTGAATAGTATCAGTAAGTAAAGAATTGCCTTTTAGAAAGGTTTTATTAACTGTAAAATACACGTACGCTCTTGAAAGGATCGAGCGGGAAAATGAAACAGAGGGCGCTTTTATTATGAATGTCAATCCCAAGGGGGATAACTCTTAACAACAAATTAAATCATAACAATATATATATATATATATATATATATATATATATATATATATATATATATATCAGGTTGACAAGAAAATTATTGGTTTTTTTTTAACTTTTACATTCATATGAACATATTTTGACTCAAACAAAAATTTATTGATCGAAATAAGCACTATTAAAATCAACACACTTTTGCCAACGCAAAACAAATGTATTTATGTCAGAAACCTTCTTTTGATGCAACTCTGGCTTCACGAATTGTCGTGGAGCTTTGTCTGCGTCTAACTTCTGAGCTGAGCGTCGCGGGGTTTCGTAAAGAACCCATTTTTAATCGCAAATTACAACCCAGTCGAGAAACGAGTCGTTCTTGTTGCGAAAAAGAAAGGAAGATGACACTTCATAACGGCGTTTCTTTTGATTGTCGTTTAATTCGTGAGGCACCCATTTATAAAGTTTTTTTTTTGCATTTCCAATTTCTCTCAAGTGGTTGGACATCATCTTATATATGGCGTCTAATTCAAAAACAAGTTTTCGAACAGTTGTGCGTGGATTGGCTTCGACTAAAATGATCATTGTTAACATCTGATGACCGACCACTCCGCTCATTATCTTCAAGACTCGTCCTCATCACGTATCCACCATTGTGCTGTTCATTCACTAGTGGTTCCTGGACCAAACGCTTCGTTGATATCGCGAGCTTTTCAGCCTAGCTTTAATTGAAATAAGCAAACTGTGCGAATTTGATTTTTTCCCTCTTGTCTTCAACGTTCTGAAAATAAGACATAATTGTTTTAAAACGATTGTAGTTAAAACGACTAGATAGAGCGGAAAACGGTCTTTAAAATGATATATAAAGTAAAGGTAATATAATGAAAACTTAGTTGAAAATCCATCATTTGAAATTAAAAGTAAAAATTCATTAGTAACTTTCTTCTCAACCTAATAAATGCTTGATATCCAGGATAATTTATAGGAATTAAAACTTTTCATGCTCCTATCTACATTTATTTATCGCTGATCACTGTTTCTTTTTTAAATTATAAGTATTTACAAACTTCTGTAAACTTTTATAGGTTTTTTTATGAGTTTCTATAAGTTATTATTTGTCTTTATTAAATATAGACTTAAGGTACTTTATTTAATCTATAGGCAAAAGAGCTCTCATACAAGTTAGAATTACTTAAAGAACTCTAATATATATATATATATATGTATATATATATATAATTGCCTCTTTTCGTCAATATCTATAAATATTTTGTCTGCAATTACTCGCAAATAACGATGTCTATCATCAGATTCCCTTTGATATATTGTCTATAATTATTTAGTAGCACTCTTCCACGTGGTTTTCTTTCCACCCAAACGACTATTTATTTAAACGGTATTTACCGATGTATTTATTTTAAACGTAATCCGCCAATGTTCTCATTCTTGAAAATGAATCAACCGAAAAGTACCTGGAGCTATATTGTTTTATTCAAACAGTCTTTTACTATTAATTATCATATTTTTTTTAATTCTCTTTTTTTTTCCACTGTGACAGTGTCCATGATTCGGTATAACACAAATGTATTCTCTTTAAAACATTAACAAAATTTTGTACCGCACAGGTCCTTGCTATTGAAGCCAGACATGACTTCTGTTGCCGGGGTTCGAATCTCTCGACTGGCGTTAATCGTGACACCCTGCACTGATGATTTCCGAAAGGATAAAACACTAGTGTCTGTAGGTATTTAATAATTATTATAGTAAATAATAATGCCAGAAACTTTTTCTTAACGTTGAGCATTTTCAGTTGCAATAAAGTCGGTCAACTTAGCTCTAAGTAGATCGTCATATAATAATTAGATCACTCTGATTGATGATAAAGCATTTAATAAGAATAAATGTTTAAATTCAACTGTAGCTATTGCAGTTGATGGAGCCGAGTGGTTCGGGTCCTTGCTAATTTTGCCAGACATGACTTCCGTTGCCGGTGTTCGAATCTCTCGACTGGCGTCAATCGTAACACCCTGCACTGATGATTACCGAAAAGGTGAAACACTAGTGTCTGTAGGTATTTAATAAATAATAATAATAATAATATATATATATATATATATATATATATATATATATATATATATATATATATAGTCACCCACATACAGTACTGTTTAGCTGTTTCACAACTCATCAGTTCGGCTAAACAGGCAGTTGCCTCAAGCAAAAATCGAAACCCGATCGCCCAAATGACAGTCAAGGCTTCTCACCATTGCGCTATACGGCTGATGCTGTGTGGGTAATAAATTAACGATAACGAATATATATATATGCAAATGAAATTCGAATATATATATATATATACATATATATATATATATATATGTATATATATATATATATATATATATATATTAAATGAAATTCTGAATAGCCGTAGGATTACAGATTGTATAATACTGTAAAGCTAAAGGCCAAATAAATATTAGTATCAATATTTATAAGACAATCCTAAGCAGATGTATATGCATTACTTTGATCTTCAAAGACTTTAACTTCCAGCCAGGAATATGTTTTTAAAAAACCGCAATTCATTCCAGAATAAACTAGTATTCATTGCTTTGGATTTTACAACTGTTTTTCTATCCTCATTTATTCAACCATGGAGTATCTTTTTTTACATCATCATTTCAAATTTAATTTTCTATTTACGAACGTATGTGCTAATAAGCAAAATTTATAATAACTAGGGCTATGGCAAGAGCATATTCTTTTCCTTGTTTTGGTTCTCAGGTATATATCTATTGATATATGTTTTTATGTAGAGTGATGTGGCTTCCGGTTGATTAATTGTGTCTGTGTCGGATATATACTCAAGAGTCAAAACAGTGAAAAGAATATTCTGTTGTCATAGCCCTACTAATAACCCATACCTATTTTGCTAATAAAAAGTCCTTTGATGAGATGAGCCATTCATTGAAAATCCATGCATTAAGGAATAAACTTTAAAAACTATCTGTACTCTTTGTCAGATTTCATATATATATATATATATATATATATATATATATATATATATATATATATATATATATATATATATATATATATATATATATATATACTATGTTTGCCTCTTTAGAAAGAAATATCTGTATTAGATTGGTGCAAAAATAATGTCGTTTTAATATAAAGTTGGACGTCAAAAAAAACATTATTTTTGCACCAGCCTAATACAAATTAAAATAACATTTTTAGATATTTCAGAGCATTAATTGAACCCTATTTTTACGCATATATTGTATTTAGCTTGCATACTAATAATATATGCAAATTAACACAGACATATAAGAGAAAGAAAGAGAGAGAGAAATAAAAAAGGAGAGAAAGAAAGAGAGAGAGAGAGAGAGAGAGGCGAAGGAAAAGAAACGGGTAAAACGTAGACAGAAAGCTTGAATAAATTATTTTTTTTTTGTATTTGATTATAGTAAAAATTACTTGAACCGATATTTTAGAAATGTCATCCACTTAAAGCAGATTAAGCACATTGTTGCCGAGAAAACATAAGCTTGTTGTAGTTCTTTGGAAATCATCATCATCATCATCATCATCATCATCATCATCATCATCATCGTCGTCGTCGTCGTCGTCGTCGTCGTCGTCATCTATTTTGCATGCTGGTATACGTTGGGCAGCTTTAAGAAATTTACTCGCAAACTAAAGCTCATTCCCAGGCTCCATGTTTTGATAAGATTCTGGGCTTGACCTTTACTCCTGATCTGAAATGGAACACGTACATCAAGTCTGTTTGCAAGGTCGCTGGAAAAATGGTGTGATCCTTCTACCGCTCCAGAAGATATCTTATTACTGTCGCAATTCTCTATCTATATAAAAGCCAAGTACGTCCAAGGATGGAATACTGCTGCCACATCTGGGCAGGAGCTGCTAAAAACAGCCTATCCTGCCTTGATAGAGTACAAAATAGACTTCGTGGCTTAGTGGGGGATGCCCTTTTCTCTTCCCTACAACCTCTCTTCCACAGAAGAGACGTTGCGAGCCTATCTTTGTTTTATCGTTATTTTCATGGCAGGTGCTCGCCTGAGCTCCAATCTCTTGTCCCCCCCGTCGCCAATCTTTCACGAAAAACACCCATCTAGCTGAAACCACTGTCAATAATTTTTGCCCACTCTTTATCTGTGCCTAAATCCAAACGTAAATTCCATGAACAAAGCTTCTTTCTTAGAACTACACGCCTGTGGAACTCTCTACCGCTTGTCTATTTTCCTCCTGACTTCTATATGGATGTCTTCAAGTCCAACATAAACAAATTCCTGATGAACCACCCTCTTAAGTAATGACACTTTATTAAATTCCCAATACTAACGAATACTGCAAGACTATCCCATTGATTACTGTACACACAATAACCCTTATCCCCGAGTGACTTCTGGGCCTTGATGAGTGGTGACCCTCATGTAAAAAAAAAGTATTTCAATTACAAAATGCAATTAAAATGTTACATAAAGGAAGCCGCATATTGGGTGGAGAGAATAATTGATGGATTTTGGTTCAAAGATTTATCTCAACAAGTAGACGGAAGTTAGGGTATTACGTGATTTCCGAAAAAAAAACATGCTTTTATTTGCAAGTAGATACTCGAACAGGACAGTGACGCCAAAAAATCACTCGTATTCAATGAAGTCGAGTGCAAACTAAACAGAGTGTGCCACAAGACGTCTCTTTCTCATTCTTTCCTTTCTCTTCTCACTCCTTTTGGTGTTGCAACAAACCAGATCTAAAAGTATATATCTCTCTGGTTCCTGTAATTGTTCACTATGTCCAAATAATAAACCCTGCATTCAAAATAAGCCGTGGCGTTAGTGTGGAGTTGCTGACGATAACAACTTGGGGATTTCGCGTATAATGCATTTATACAAACCTATGTAATAATAGGAATTAGACAACTAAAAATTATTAAGTGTACAGAATCGTCCTAAAACAGATGGCACTCATCTATAGTATTCAGATTAAACAATAGTTTAAATTTTTTTTGGTTACTCATCACTTAATGTACGCTTTATGCAGGAGTATTAAGAATAGCACGTTGGGTTCTCTGGAACCTGAGCGGCAAAAGGCCCCTGTAGATATCCAATACTATCCACCTCATTAAATGACCATTTTAAATTATTTTCTGTAAATGAAATAGTCATTAACAATCGAGTCCTCGCTAATAACGACCGTAGTTATTTTTATTTTTATTTTTTGAGTTTCTATAAAAATCAACATCTCCTAGGTTCCAGAAATATCCGTACTCTTCCTGGTTGTTTTTCTTCCTCCTTATGGAAATACACGAATATTAATTAGCATTCAGTATAGTAATACATCAGTACTGATCCAGAATTAGACACAAGGTCATATCGACATCTTCTGACGGTTTGTAGTAAGCAGTGAGGTGAAGACACCGGGAATAGTTGTCAAATCCCACAGCGAAAAAATGTGATACTAGTTAGAACCGGAAAGTGGGATTGAAGAGCCAGTACCCCCGAGGAGGAACAATCTCACCTGCAAAAAAAAAATAGCTGTGCAGCCCTATCGGTATTCCTCAATAGGGGCGCATCAAGCAATTGGCAATAAACTAACTCATTGTGAAAGGGTGAGATGATACAATTTGGGACGGTGAACCTCCTAGAACTGCACAAGATCATCAATATACCGCAATCAACAGGGAGAGACAATTTCAGAAATGACATGGTTTTGTTGATTTTGGTGCTGAGTGGAAAATCCCTCGTGTAAGTCGTACTTTACTAATATGATTCAACTTTTAAATATTCCATATACCTCTTGTAGTTCTAGAGGGAATGATGCTGAAATACTTACTTCATGCGGGCATTTTCACCACTTCAATATTTCCAAACAAATTATTTGTACGAATTCCTAACGAGTGATTTTCTATATTTTACATGCACTTCTATATCTAATAGATAAAAGGCTATATGTCTGTCTGTCTATTTTCAAACTCTATCTCTTCCGAAACTAAAGATCACAAGACGGCACTAGGGGCCTCAAATGGTTGGCTTTTTTATGAACCGTTTTTTATAGGTCTTTAGCTGATTAAAATAGTTTTTAAGGAGCCAAAAAATGGATCAAAATTGAAAAAATCATTATACATTTTGTTCATTCATCTTAGCTGATTTTTTAAGTCTTAATCAGTTCATATGAGTGTCACGTTGGTACAGCGGTAACGTCACCAGCTTTGAATGCTACCATTTTACTTAGGTTCGATTCTATATCAATTATATCTATAAAAGTGAAAGTGCCTGTTTGTGTGTGTGTGTGTCTATGTACATTTCCCTACGCAATAACTCTGTCAATTTTAAGTCTACAGACTCGAAATTTGATATACAGGATACTGAGATTTGGGAAAATCTACGTGATCCATTTTCGGCAAGAAATTTTACGATTAAGGGGTCAAAGTTCAACGATTTCACCTTTGAGAACTCTACCAAACTCCTCCGACAATTTGGGGTCTGAACGCTTGAAATTTTAGATATAGGTTTCTTGGATATGGATCTAACTTAATAATTTGATTTGAGCCCAAAACAATAAATGTTAAGGGGTCATAACAGGGGTCAAAGTTAAAAAAATTGACCGTTTCTTTTTTTTTTTTTTTGCTCAGCATAGACCTCAAACACCCAGGCAACGCCGGGCCGAAATGCTAGTATATCTATATATCTATAAAAAGTGAATGCATCTGTGTGCCTGTGTGTCTGTCTGTGTGTCTGTGTGTCTGTGTACATTTCCCAAATAATATAAACTGGCAGAATCCGAGGAAATTCCACGGTAGTTGTAATTTTTTTAAACACATAAATAAACTGAATAATAATTAAAAAAAACAAATAACGGCGAATTTAAACACTGTTTTAGCAAATTCTTTTTAACCTTTTAAAGCTAAAAACAAAAATTGAATTAAGAAATTTTGATTTTTTTCTATCAAAATTCATATAGAACATATTCTTTTTTGTCTGAATAATTTTTTATATAAATTATAAAGGAACAGATGTCAATTAACTTGCACATTTTAATTTTTTTAAAAGAAACTATAAAAAAAAAACTTACTCCTCTTAGCAGCTATGTTTTTTGTTTTTGAAAATTTTTGAGAGCAAATTGTTTACCTCCCTTTATAGTCGCTCTTTACTAGCTAAAAAACTAGTAAAGAGCGACTATAAAGGGAGGTAATTCGTTTCTCATTAATTAATATTTGCGATGATTATGTTTTTTTTTGTGACACTAGACGCACGGACAAGTAAACTAATATTTTGATTACCAATCCACATCGAAAAGAAATTCTGTCTCTTAAAATTTTTTTTCTATGTTTTTTTTTTCATTTTATAATTACATTTGTTGCTATTTTATCCACATAATACTCTACTCGTTCTTTCTTTTAGTCACGACTTGAAAAAGGCCAAACACAATATTTGGAGGCCAAACTACTTAAAAAAAAGATCAAATTCGCTAAATTTGTCCTTAGAAAAGCCAATCATGCAATCCTAGATAAGAATATGAGAGTAACCTTCAATTTAATATAATGTTATTGTTTGTATTGCACTATGTAACACAATATTACTTTCTGAGTATTAATTAGTACTTATTAATATATCTCATTTAGGTTAGTTCTATATTTAAAATACAATGAGTACTATTTTCAGAGAAATGTTCATAAACCCATATTTTCTGCGTGTTATTAATGTTTCTGTGCAAAGAAATATAGAAAAATATCAGCTTAATAAAAAAATATTTGTTAATTCATATATTTTTTTATTTCGTAGAATTTCCACTGATCCTATGTTAACTCATTAGCAGTTTTCATACGGGTTAATTCCTCTTTGAAAACTCTGAAGTCTGAGTGACAACAAGTCTCCCCAGATTTGCAGTACTCACCACCTGCTCTGATAAACTCTCCAAATTAGTTTGCGTTATCGCAGTAGCCGTTTATTAATGATTTCTCGTTGGTAGTGACCATTGATCTTCACTAGAATTTGGATGGTAATAAGCCTCCTCAAGGTCCCAGTCGTTTTCGCAACCATCCAGTGGAGGTTCGGTTAATGCTTTCTCTCCTCAGTCTTTCCATCCTTCTGGACCCTCCTCACTTTTAATTGGAGTGGCGCCAGTTTATGGTAACACAAAAAATGGGGGTGGGACTGAAGGCAGGGGCGAAAGGGGAGGTTAACTTACAATTATACAGTTTCAGTTTTCATGATTCCATGTGATGTTTGTGTTTTACATGTATAGCAATTTCTGTATGTCCAGCTTACGCCTGTAGCCCATGTATTCGCATGAAGAGTTTTCTTTAATATTTCAGCCGTTTTCATTAATGCTATCCGCTGTACCTTCTCAGCCATTCCGCTGATTCCAATATCTCCCATCCTTTTGTTTTTCAAAAATTTTCGCTATTGTCTCTAGCGTTCCTGCTATTAGTGGTGTAATCTTGAATTTCATCGTCTTCTATATCCCTTTAAGCTTTTAGGTCAGTTCCGTGTATTTGCTCCGCTTCTCTATCTCCTTGGTCTTCACTTTGTGGTCTGTTGTAACGGCAAAATCTACGATTTGGCAGGACTTGTCCTTCTTGTAAACTATTATGACATCCGATCTTCTGGCTTGTATGTGTTTATCTGTTTGTATATTCATGTCCTATAAGATTGTGTGATTTTCATTTACAAGTTCTACTGAAGGTTTGTGCTTGTACCATTTGTCTGAGTATTCAAGATGCAGTTGTCTGCATAATTCCCAGTGTACTGCCTTCCTCAGTTGACCGTGTCTATTTTTATATTCTCTTTGGGCATTCACTTATTATGTGGTTCATTGTTTCGTCTCTTTGTCCACAGAGTCTGCATTTACTGTTTTTTGTGTCTTGTTTTGATGTGTTTTTTTTAATAGCGTTATATCGTGCGGCTTTTATTAGGAATTCAGTTTCTCTGTTTCGATTTCCTTTTTGTGTTTTCGTTAGTCTCATCGTTTGTCACCCTCATGAATCATCCGTGTAGTTGTTTCTCTTTTCATTTTTCTTACCCCGTCTTATCCCCTGCCTCTCTTTTTCTGCTTTGCTCGTTTTGTTCAGTGTGTGTTGTTGCAGTAAATATTCTTTCGGAGTTCTGTATTATGTATTTTTGTAATTGATTTTTTTTGTGTCATTTACACAGCTTTTTTTATGAACAACCCCATCTCTCTCCTTTCTTTTCTTTTCATATAGAATCGGTCAGCATAATCTTCTAGGAGTAGTGCATAGTGCATAATCATGTTTTCTGTTCTTCTGGTCGAAATGTTTTAGTTCTTCTTTGGTCCAACCTATAAGCATTCCAGAGCATCTTACTAGTAACACTGCCTACGTGTTTATGCCTTTTATTAGGTTTCTACTAAATAATTTATTTTCAAGGCGTTTTCTTGTCCTTCAGAGGCATTCCTGTCCAATTTTCTCTTTCAGTTCTGTTACTTTGATGGTGTCTGCTTCAAGAACTCCCAAATATTTGTAGCTGTCATATTCACTTAGTGCTATCCGTTTGGTTGGGTAGTTCCATGCCTTCCATTGCTTCCAGTTTCCCTTTCTCATGAACTGCAGTGCGTCCTTGTCCATAGCGAATTCCATTTGAATATCCTTGTTGAAGCGTCTCTAGTTCTTTTTTTTAGTTGTTGTTATTGCAAACAGTTTCATGTCACACATGAACTTTGAGTGGTTCATTCTTTCATCTGTATTAGTGAACGTTTACCCGGCTTGACATTTTCTTAGTATATTCTTAAGGGATATTGTGGCTATGATGAACAGTAGTGGTTATAGGGAATTACCTTGGAAAATATCTCTTTGTATTTTAATATCTGTTATGTGTTGTCTATCAGCTGTCAGTTTAAGTCTCCATGTTCTCATTGCGTTTTCAACGAAATGATAACCTTGCTTGGTATTTTGTACATTCTCAAACCTTCTATTATTCATGCTTGCGGGATCCTGTCGTACGCTTTCTTGTAGTCGATTCATGCAATAGCTATGTTTTTTCTCTACATTTTACTTTCTTTAGGATCTTTTGGTCTATGTACAATAGGTCATGCATCCTTTCTGTTACTCGGGGAGCAGTCCACGATCATTAATGGTAAATTTGTTTTCTTAGTTGTGCTGTCGGTAGTTTCCACATTGTAGGTAAGCATATTATAGGCCTGTAGTTGCTGGGGTGAAGGGTGGTTTCCTTTTCCTTTGGTCCCTTTCTATTATTATTATTATTATTATTATTATTATTATTATTATCATCATATACTTAAACCAGTCCTAGTGTTATATTACATAATCAGGGATAGGAGGATGATATATATTGTTCTCCAAACGGCACCAGATAAACATATAAATTATATGTATTGTTATTCAGCCAGGGGATATGATATCGACTTATAAACTGAGTCATGTTGCACCAGAGAGTTATCACACGGGTATATATTACAATTCATATTTACATAAAGGTATCATTTTTTATAAGGTGAATAATATATTCTTCATACCTTTTTTCTCTCCAAGAGTTCTTCTGTCTTAACTGCTGGGCTCTGTGATGAAACATGAAATAACCAACATCATAACCAATTGAGACCTCTGTTCTTCCTTCTCTTGTGAAACCACAGAGCAACACTTTATATTTTTTAAATATAAATTTATTTTCGCTGTCTAATTGGTCTTCACAAGGAGTCTGCATTATATAACTACATGGTTGTTTTTTACAGCCTGCTTCCTGTTTTTTTAAGCACGTCCGTTCACTTTCGTGAGCAAGTTCAAACTCAACTCATTTCTCTAACCTTCTCGACCTCTTGACCCAGTTCCGTTACGTCATGATTAAAAAGCACATGTCTCTCGTCATGCGACCTTCTCAAGTACGCCTGCCCAAGGTCATTTTGTTTATTTAATATATTAATATATGTAAACATCCTCAGCTAAAAACCATTGCTACACTTTATTCTATAAACAATAAATAACTCCCAATATAAACTACTTTAACAATATCACTGGATAGATAAGTAAATAGATAGATAGACAGATAGATCGATAATAATTAATTTAACTTGTAAACATATTATTATCTAACACTAGTCAATAATGTTCAAGTGTTTATAAAAACATTCAAATAACATTTTGTACACTAACTTTTTTCAGCGAATTTTTCGGCTAATTTTTTAAAAGCAGAAATTAACCCTTAGTTCATCTCACTATTTACAAATTATTTCAATAACATTGTTTGTAAATAATAGTTAGAAAGTTCTACTCGTGTAATATAGTGCTCTTCTCGATGTTTAGTGTTACTTTTGCGAAAATATTTTTTTTACAAAGGAGTCACCACTTATCAAGGCCCGGACGCCACTCGAGGATAAGGATTAATTAGTGTACAGTGGTCAAGGGGAACATGTTGTAGTCATCGTTAGTTGTGGAAATTTGGTAAATTGGATTACTTAAGCGGATGGCTCATTAAGAATTTGTTCACGTTGGACTTGAAGACAACCATATGACAGTCACTTGGAAAATAGGAAAGCTAACAGAATTCCACAAACTTGCAGTTCTAAGAAAGAAGCTTTGTTCATGGAATCTATGTTTAGGTTTAGGCACAAATAAAGAGTGGGGGAAATTATTGATAGTGGTTTCAGCTAGACGAGTGTTTTCATGAAAGTCACGAAAGGGGGGGGCATAAAATGGAGCTCATACGAGCACCTGCCATGAAAATAACGATAAAGTAGAGACAGGCTTGCAATGTCTCTTCTATGGGGAAGAGGTTGCAGAAAAGAGAAAAGAGCATGCTCCACTATGCTACGGAGTCTATTTTGAACTCTGTCAAAGCAGAATAAGCTGCTTATAACATTTCCTGTCCAGATGTGGCAGCAGTACTCTATCCTTGGACGTATTTGGCTCTTATACAGGTAGAGAATTGCATCAGCAGTGAGATATCTATTAGATCGCTAAATCCCACAATTTTCCCAGTAGTGCTGGCAATGGCTTTGATGTATGTGTTCCATCTCAGATCAGGAGTAATGATCAGATCTAGAGGTTTGTAAAAAAATATGGAGCCTCGCCAGACGAGAGTCATTCATTTCGATTGATGCCAGACGGGGATCAGAGCGTTGATGATAGAAAGATAGAAGCCTGGTCTTAGATGCATTAAAATTAACAAACCACCTCTTTCCCCATTGCACCACGTTATCAAGATCAGAGGAGAGAGAATCAGAGAGAACTATATGCACACAAAACACGTTTCCATATGATATGAACATTATAAAAGAACTCTAGAACTAATTATTTAGAAATTAAAAAAAAATCGGAATCGGAAATTTTATCGGAACTGGAATTCAGAACAGTGTCGGTAATTGTATCGGAATCGATGAAAAGTTTGGAATCAGCTCATCACTAAATTAAAAACTAAAATTAAAAAAAACATTTCACGTACAAATAATTCAAACGACAATTATATATTTAAAGAATTCCAACAGTCCCGAATTAAGTCGGTAACATTTTCAGCAAAGCGTGAAGAAAAAAAAAAACTCCACCGTATATATATATATATATATATATATATATATATATATATATATATATATATATATATATACAGGGTGACCCCCCCCAAAAAAACGGGCCCTAACTCTAAATAGTGTTTTTCTTAGTGTTTTGTCCGAATGAAATGAAACTTTGGTCATAACTAGTTTATTATATTCAAAACATCACATCAAAACACAAGGGTCTTTGGCCTTATTTTCTTCGTTCTACAGTATATGTTCTAGATAGCCTCCATTTAGATTTCGCTTTTTGGGGTCACCCTGTACACACACACACACACACACACACACACACACACACACACACACACACATACACGACCGGTCGCCACAGTCGATTGAAAATTTCTTGGGGCGATGAAAAGTCGTAAATCACTCGCCCGCCAGTCGATAAAATTTCTTTAAATAAAGAAACGGGGAAAAAACTCATTTATTTTACGCCTCTGAAATATGCGGTGACTTAGAATGACCTATGTCTCATCATTTGTGAATTCTTTCATCTCTAGCTGTGAGACCGTTGGAATATCGTATTGAAAAAAAAGAGTGGTCACACTAAAGGCCACCAAGAGGTCAAATTTACACATTCGGCGTGTAGTCAAAATGTTGCCTTCATTTAGCTCTCTGATTTTGAAATTCATTTGGAAAAAAATTCTTCGACACTACAACTACATACACTTCATGCTTATAAAAGTAAAGACGCACATTTGAAACAGGAAAAAAAACGAATCGTTCCGTCAAGCACGCACAGAAAATGAAATTATACAACAAGTAAGTAATCAGTTTTCGCTTCAGTTTTGTTTCTTCGTAAACAAACATTATTTATTCCAGGGACGATAGAAATGCATCAGGATATAAACAAATCTGGACATGAATCATAAAAATGTAAACACATAAAAATATCAAGACGGCTGATTATTAGTAACATGTTATACATGATATAATATTTCGACTTGCCTTGTAAAAAATAAAACTATAGAATAAGGGTATAAAAAACCTTTATTGTTTCATTAACAAAGCTATTTAATTACTAGGTTAATCTATATAAATTTCGCTGAAATGTTCAATGCTATATGATGCTAAATGTCCATTTATATTATGATCTCACTTCGAGTTTTGTTCAGTAATTATTGTAACTATTTCTGATTCTTTTGAGCTGCTGGGATGATTGTGTGTTTCAGAATATTTTTCAATTAGAGACTTCATATTGAAATGTTTTAATGAAAAAATGAATCTCTAATATTTGTTTTGCATTTTAAAATATATTTATTTCTTTGTGTATAAAGTTAGATATTTTCGTTTTCTGGCGGTACCAATAAACACAGTCTTGAATTATATTTCAATTGTCATTTTGATACTACGTATCAGCATCCGAAGAAATGATTCTTATTTCTGTGGAACAATAATATCAATGATGTTATATAAAGAGACTGGTGTTGTATTTTAACGTTTTGTTGAATATTTACTGAAATGTTTGTAGTAATAAAATAGTTGATTTACAAGAGTTAAACAAATATTTTCTTGTTAGATTATACACAATTTCTTGAATTCTTGTAAAATTCTTTACTATTATTGACTGAAACAAAGACATAAAGTCGGACGAGTAAAAATATTTTGGGGCGAGTAAATTTTCCCTCACACTTTTTTTTTCAAATCTCAAAGGCTATATATATATATATATATATATATATATATATATATATATATATATATATATATATAATCCTTTTGTGATTGGAGCATAAATATTCGGTAATTTCTTTTCAAAATGTAAACCTTTAGACATCCGATGTAATGAGCGTCCGCGAATGTGGTCGACTTCTAAAGAAATAATCCGGCTTGATTCAAGTTTCCGCTCGAGCACAAGATCTCGTTAGCGACGCAGGCATGCCCAAACGAACTCGCGTGTGCGCCTGTAAAGTTGTGTGCAATTCTACTCAAGCGTGACGTGGGGAGGAAGCAAAGTAGGTTTGAAGTCGACCATTAAAAGCAATGAAATGTAATCAAAGAAATGTTCACCGGAAGAAGGGGATTATAGGGGAGGAGCAGAGACGCTGCAGAATCAATGAAGCATCACACGGTGATGATCGCATTTGCAATTCCTTTGGGCGCGCGTTGCAAGCCCACACATTTAATGACATTAAAATCGACAGATAATAGCAAAGGTATGTTCGCCCAGTGTTTGCATATATTTCCTAGTATTTTGTTACTCTTTTTCACCCTAAACAAGGCATATTGCCACTTAGAACGTAATGGGCTATTTGGAATCGTGTCTAGCAGGGGACTGTTAGGAGTTAAGTGTTTACACTTTTTCAGGTTGGTACTGACAGGGAAGCGAGGGCCAGGGACGGAATTTCAAAGTCCGGCACCAAGAAAAAAAGAAACTATTAGAATAGAATACTTTCCGGCATGAAGGGACATCTACAGTGAAAGGGTGGGATTTTGCTGTTTGTCAGGTTCGTCGGAATATTTACGTCGGGAGGGGCACAATTGCTATCAGTTCATCGGTGTACGTTCCTTTATGCACTTATAAAATAGGTACAGAGATGCAATATAGCGGCGATGGGACAGAGGTTGGAGCTTGGCCAATAGTGCGGGATCAACTAGATTTTACACTTTTTTATGGACCCTGTCTAAGAGTGAAAGATGCACCAGCCTAGATGTAGCAACAATATACTATGCGTGGGCGAATGGATATATGATAGTCTCTGGTATGAGCAATTTTCTAGCACGATAGAAGGAGCCCACTTTCTTTGCAGCAGCTTTGGCAATGTCTTCAATGTATTTGTTCCAATTCATGTTGCCTGTGAATGTTAAGTCGAGGAATTTGTTCAACGGGCTGTAAGGCTCTGTATTATTTGTCATAACAGTCGGTAGTTGAGAAGGTTTTTGTAGCTGATAAAGGAAAGAAACTTAGTCTCAGTAGCATTAAATTTTTACCATCTACTTACGGCCCCATTCCACTCCCGACTGAAAGTATTAAATTTTTCTATTTTTTCAATACTTTTATTCACCGGAAACAGAACACATTGCCACTGAGGCGTAAGTGTTACCGTTATTAAGAGTCAGATTTAAAGTAGCCTGTTATGCAAGGATATGTTTGTTCACGTTCATGTACATTTCTACATGCGGGTATAGTCTGGGAAACAGGGTGCAAGAATGAGGATTCCAAAAGCAAGCGGTTCGAGGAAAGAAGTTATTAGAGTAGAAGATTTTACGGCATCTGATGAATACAGTGAAGAGGTGGGATTTTGCTGCTAGTCAGTTTGAACAGAGGCTACTTCATTGAAGGATACAAGTGCAGTCAGTACGCCAGAATACATTCCGTGGAAGTATTTGTAAAACAAGCCTGGGAATACAATAAGACAGTGATGAGACAGTGACAGGAAAGTGGTTGACTGTACGGGGCCTATTCAGAAGAAAGATGTAAGCATGTAAGATAGTATTTTTTAGAATTGTGACGTATTTTTGGTTACATACGTATATGCACAAACTTCCTATTCTATTTTCTTATTGATTTAAATGGTTTTAGTATGCACAACATTTATGTATTGAAGGAGTATTATTTGTTATCAAGAAATTTTAGGCTCGTTAAAAACGGGCAAAAGTTATATCCCGTTGACTCATAATGAACCCTTTATACCAAACTTCTAGAATAAATGTGGTATTGTAGTGACTAATTTCTATCAGTCTCTAACTATGCACCGAATCGATACCATAACACTTAGTTTTCTGCACCCTATCACAACAAAAAGTCATACAAAATTTCAGTCAGATCAACTTAGTAGGTTCTGTGAAAACGTGGAACAGATAGACAAATAAACAGACAGATTAAAGGGAATATAATATAGATATTTCGTAATTTGCTAACATGTGAACCGACTTTACTACACCGCAAGAGAGAGGGGGAAGAGGGAGAGAGAGGATAGAAAAGAGAGAATAGCAGTTGTGTTCCTTAATTCTTTAAGAACAGTTTATTAGGCGAGAAGTGAATCCTCTATAATACAAATACATAGCCATATACATTTATCTAAATTTATATGAATAGAAATAAGGAAATATCACCCCAAGTATTAACACTATTTAACTAATAACTGGGGGAAGAATTGGTTTCTTATTTGTTTTTACTAATTCATGCGAGTGCATGCATCGAGCTATATGCGCAGAAACGAGTTTAAGCATTATCATTCTTGACATTCGTCGCTCATTACAATTATTCGAACTTCTATTCCTATCTTATTAGTTAATATATTAACAAGATTTCCGTTGATGTAAAATTGACCGTCTTGCAGTACATCTTACTGAACTTGATGATATTTTTGTCGAACACCGTAACCATCATAGAAACTCGAAACGAACTCTTTATTTAGTTCACGATGCCATATTTTTTTCACCAGTTATGATTGGGAAGAGTCTTATCTTAATTACAAGGTTATTCTAAGTTAGTATCGCCTGTAATTAGGCTTCAACAATCAATCTCTAAGAAACTTTTTCCGTTTTTACTTTTGTTGCTCTCTAAAGGCTACTATTTGAGACCATGCCTACAAGGGAATATGTACGGAGATGATTGAAATGTCTATTCATATTATTTTTAAACTTTTGCATGTAAGTACAATCATGGAAGTAAGAAGCAGGGAAGGAATTCCAAAGTCTAGCAGTCCAAAAGAATAAACGATTAGAATAGAATGCTTTTCGGCATCTAGGGACCTTAACACTGCTTGTCGGATTAGCCGAGGATATGTACGTTAAGGGGTGCACAAGTACTACGAGTTCATCATAGCATGTTCATTAAAATACTTGTAAAGCAGACACAGCAATGCAACACTGCGGTGATGGAACAGAGTTTAGAGCTTGGTTGATAGTGCGGGATCAATTAGACTTGAGATTTTTTGGGGGCCTTGTCTAAATGCAGCAACCCAGATGTGGACACAATACTCCATGCATGGGCGAATTGTGGCTTTGTAGATGTATAGGATACCCTCAACTGAATAATTTTCTAGCAAGGTAAATAGGACCCATCTTGTTTGCAGCAGTCTTGGCAATGTCTCCAATGCATTTGTTCTAGTTCATGTTGCCTAATCCAGTTTTATTATAATAATGACTTTATAGAGTAGAAAGAAAGGAAGATACAATTTGACGTCATAGGAAAACCATTAGATTCACGTCCCTTGATAGTTCTGATATAAGTTTCTGCATAGCAATACATTGCTACAGTATTTCTGACCCTTAAAAAACATTGATAACACAATATTTCAACCTTTAATTTATTGCTTCATCATTTAATCGCTTAGATATGGGTTTCCTTTAAAACTTTGTATAAATTAACCCGGTAAAATGCAGAATAGTTAAAAGTCGGGAAATTGGTAATAAAAAAACAAACAAATAATTTATATCAAACGCAGTAGAATTAAATTCTCTACCGATCTGTATACTTTTAACATGTGCAAACTACTTGTAATATTTTTATATTTTAGAATTTCATTTCTATGCCCGCGTGTCTTATCAACACACAAAAAACACAATGGCGGCCGAAGTCATGACTAAATTACGCCGATTAAGTGTGGTTTTACGAGATTTTATTTAGGAGGCTTGCAACTCGGACGTAGCGTTATTAGTAGGATTATTAATTTTTCTTATCTGTTCAACATGAAGTGAATCAAAGTTTGGTCATCACGTTGGCAGTCATTTATTTTTGTGTGATGATAAGACCACCGAGCACACCGAAACAAATTCTAAAATATAAAAAAAAGAATTTATAATTTCAACAAATGATGCGACGATGCCAATGTTTGTTTCGATTCCAATACTATTACCGAATCTGATCCTTTAAATGTCTCCTAATATTTAGGTATATAATGGACGGATTCCAGAACTAGCCCTATGATCTATGTTTAAAAAGAATGCATTCCCTATAGCATCCGATTTAACTGATTGGTTAACCATCGACAAAGATAACTGCATACTCTCCAATACTTCCAACATAAACCGAACAGCCAGCCATGGTATACTGCTGAATGTATTACCGTCATTGCACACAGAAACCAATACTTCAATTGCTTTGGGCATAATAGATGATTTAAAACTAAAGTCGCTTTTTAAACTGCCAATAGCCAGTCCAGAAGGATTATAGAAAATGCTATAGAGTCATATACTTAGTCCATTAAGTCCAAAATAGAAGAATAGAGGCTTATTTTCCATGAGTTTGGGCGAATAACAAACAAGATCCCGAACAGATGCGTGTCCTCTATCCCGACTATCATCAACGAGTCTGACGTGATCTTGTCAATATCTGACAAAGTTAAACTCTTTGCCAAGAACTTTGCAGCCATCTCAATCCTATGCGATCATTGCTACCTACCCCCTGAATCTCTGCTCCAAGACCGAAATAATCTGAGCGACTCTATCCATTTATCTGTTCGTGCTGTTGCCGCATTTATCAAGAACCTTGATACTCTGACAATATTCCAGTTGTAGTACTCAAAAGCTACCACCGGAACTAGCATTCATTCTGTTCAATCGACGCCTAAAAGAAAAATGTGCAATGTTTATGTGACCTAAATGAAGTCTGGATAATTGGTTCTTGGATTTACTTTTGGCAGACGCGTAACTTCCGCTTTCCTTATTTTGTTATATTTTTAGTCTTACTAGATCGGGCTGTCTGGAGATATTGTCTTCCTGACTTAAATGCACATTTATGCTATGTTTTTCTTCCCCTTTGCAGAACACAATCATGTTTTGCAAAGCCAAAAACACAAAGCAACAATTTTCACCACAAAACAACCAAACTAAACACCATGAATAAATATTTGAAGATATCAAAACTTGAAGCATAAAAACCTTTGCCAAAATGATTGAACCCGAGAAGTGTTGATATGCCGTAAAACAAAACGGCCAAACCAAACACCGCGGCTAAATATTTGAATATATAAAGAACCTGAACCATAAAAACTTTTTTCTAAAATTGCCATAAAAAGGGTTGATATGCAGTAAAACAAAATAATCAACCAAACTATTTTATCCTTTAGTCCTTACACTCCATCAGTGAAGTTTCTGATAAAGGAAGAAAAATTGCTAACTTTCTGGGCTGGAATCTATCCATCTAACATTTATTGTTGGTTAGTTTTTGATTTTGAAGTGGAATTTGTTTCATCAAATGGCTTCGTGCCTTATCCGGAGCAATTTCTATTAAAAAACAAAAAACAACAAACAAAAGACAAACTACCTCGCTTCGTTTTTTTTCGCGAACTTTCTTTCCATTTACCTATTGTAGTTTTGCCCGCTCGCAGTTTATGTGTATTGCTACCTCACCGTTGTTGTCTTTATTGTTGAATAGATACTTTGATCGAACCATTTTTCTGTACGGTTGTTATTCCAGGCATTATCTTTTGTAGCGGTTAAACGATTGCCTCCTTTCAGAATTTGATTTGTTAATTGTCCGCTGATGCGCCGTCATTCCTGCGGAAATTCTCACGGGATCAACCATGCTATTTTTGTAGCTAGGCTGGAGTGCTCCTTTTAGAGGAACTTAATTTTTTCTATAAATTGACGTTGTCTCTAACATTGCCGTTGAGAGAGGCAGGTAAAGTAGGTCTCCCAGGACCCATTCCTTTTCAAAATAATCTCCACCACAGTTATCTCCCCTTCATTTTGCATCCAAATTTCTTCTGAATCTATGGCGCTCTCGAATACTGGCGCCCTAGGCAGTCGCCTAGTTAGCCTAGTCGAGTAGCTAGCGCCGGCCCTGTCTGGTTGAAAAGAGAAAGGAATTCCAGAGGAATGCGCTTTTCCAGCGAAGATTTTTACTGAACACGGCCGTTCAAAAGGTTTCCTTTTAGATCAAGTTTTACCGAAAAGCGGGCGAAAGATGCGAAGGCGGGGTGGCGGTAGTAGAGAAAAAGAGCCTCACAAAATAATACGAAAACAAACAGCCGGTCGATTAAAAACACGTGGTAGAAATAGACAAAAGAAAAGACAAGACGGACACTAAAGAAAACAAGAAATAAAAAGACAACAAACAAACAAAAAACAAAACAAAAAAAAAACACGTGTAAAAGGGAGTAGGGGAGAGAAGAAGGGGAAAGAATACAAAAAACAGAAAACTACGAGAATTTTCGTAAAAATACCAAAACCGCATGTAATAAATAAAAATAAAAAGATAAAGAAGGTAATTGTCAAAATTAATTGCCCAGTAATACGGAAAATAGTTATCCCGAGCGCTTAATACCCACTCGTTTTCTCTCTCTCTATATATATGTATGTATGTGTGTGTGTGTGTGTGTGTGCGCGGGGGTTATCTCCTCCTCCCACATATGAAAACACACACACACACACACACACACATATATATATATATATGTGTGTGTGTGTGTGTGTGTGTGTGTGTGTGTGTGTACAATATGCCTTCAATAAATGTCCACATTTTTCTTGTATGGCCACTTTTATTTATAGCACACATATGAAACTCTAGTCCTCTTCGAAGTAATCTCCTTCGGTTGCAATGCACTTACTGTATCGTTCAAAACTTCTGGAAGACCCCATAGAAGTCAACTTGTGTGAGCGTGTCAATGATTCTTGTCACAGCCTCTTTCATTTCCTCAATTGTTTCATAACAAAAACCTCTAAAGTTTTCCTTGCGCTGAAGGAATAACCAAAAGTCACAGGGAACAAGGTCTGGGCTATAGGGAGGGTGAGGAACTGTCTTGATGCCTATCTTGGTCTAATAGTCTGTGACAATGACGGAATTGTGAACTGGTGCATTGTCCTGGTGGAAATACCAATGAGCTGATTTGAAGAGTGCTGGCCTCTTCCAACGGAATCTCTTTCTGAACTCCCTTAAAACCTCAACATAGTATTCCTTATTGATTGTCTGTCCAGTGGTAACCCAGTGCATGTAGATCATATCCGTACCGTAAAAAGTTTCTGGGTGGATGTGCTCTATCTGGTCTTCTTGAGTCTGGAAGAGCCAGCGTGCTTCCACCGGAAAATCTATCTCTTGGTATCTGGGTCATAGCAGTAGATCCAGCTTTCATCGCAGGTTGTTAGAACATCAAGAACTCTGTATCTGAATTGCTCATTTCGACCACCTCCCTGCTGTCATGACAACGTCTTTCTTTCTGATCTTCTCTGAGCACCCTTTGAACATCTTCGCACAAATCTTCAACATTTTTAGTTCCTCGCGAATAGTTATGTGTACAGTTCACATACTGACATCAAACTGTGCACTTATTGCCTCTATAGATACACGGCGGCTCTTATACATGAAATTCTTTATTTGGCCAATCAACTCTGGTGTTCTAACTTCCTTACATCTCTTACGCCTTTCATCATCTCTCATAGACTCCCTGTCTTCCTCGAATCTCTCATGCCATCAAAAACTGATGCCTGATTCAAACAAAATGGTCAAAAATCATTCCATACGTTTCTGTTGCATTTTTTTTCCCAAATTTAAAACAGAATTTCATTGCATATCGTTCGTCTAAAGTGTCCTGACGTCCAGATTACATTTTTTTTAATTCACCAGCTGTGACAATCAGGCTTTAGTAAGGTGTATTCCAGTTCGTGCTGTTGCTATTTATTTGAGCCTGAAATCATACAAATTGTTCAGTCATTTCATAAGATATATAGCAATAACATATTTTAAATGCCTGTACCAAAAAGTCTGGGAACTTATTGACGACACTTCGTACGTATATATATATATATATATATATATATATATATATATATATATATATATATATATATATATATATATATATATATATATATATATATATATAATCACGGTTTAATCATGTTGACACACCGATTCTCGTTAGATTATCGAAGTTAAACTATAATGAATTTGGCGAGTAGGAGAGATGTGACCATTTGAGAATACTAGGCGCTGTATGTATTGTGCCGAGACATAGAAATTTCCAGATTAATATATGGGAGTGCGTTTAAAACCATTTGAAGAAATGTACTCCCAGTCTTCGTTAAGACATGCATCTATTAGAATGGAAAACTCTCATGTGAACCTAAGGTTTAGTGTCTGCTCTGTTTTGTAGTAATTATTTGCACCGACTGAGGTTCACTGTGGTTTTAAAAAGGGTGGGTGGTCTTACACAAAGTCTTCATAACTATAAACAACAAAAACAAAACAAAAAACAATCAAATCATCTGCGTAGATTTAGGTGAACTTAATTGCCTGAACCTCATACGTCGGGATCAGACGTTGAGAGTCCACACAGAAAATGTTAGCAAAAGGTGCTTATAGATAAACATCCATTTTTTGCTAGTAAGTTCAATTTTTGAAAACAGCCGAGAAAATTGTTTTTTGAAAGAAAATTCAAATTTATAGGAAAATTAAAAAGAATACTGAGCAGTAGTCAATAATTTGTTTGCAAATATCTTCACGTTCAAATTTTAAAAGTTTTTTATTAATCTTTTCTTTAATTGCGAAGTTTTCTTATATATATATATATATATATATATATATATATATATATATATATATAGCTGAACAAGAAGCATATATGTCTGTGTATATCAAAATAATTTTTTATTAATCTTTTCTTTAATTGCGAAGTTAGCTCATATATATATATTTGTATATATGTATATATATATATGTATATATATATATATATATATATATATATATATATATATATATATATATGTATGTATATATATGAATATGCATATACAGGGTGTCCATAAAGTCTGTGTACAATTTTAAAATGAATTGTTCCAAAATCAAATCCTTTTTACATGTTATTTTTATTGCAATCACAAATAAAATTATAAATATTTTAAGGCGCACACGGACTTTATGGACACCCTATATAATATTCATTTTGGGTACTTTGAGAGAAATATAAAGCAATTTGAATTTAGCAACGTTGCGGCATTAAAAACTGCCTGTTTATAAATAAAATATAGAGCTTTTGTCTCTCATTTAAAATCTGGCTGTCACGACGGCCAAACGGTAAAGAGCTTATTCAAGACTGAGACTTGAGATGTTCGACCGGTGGTACATTATCCACACTGATGATTGTTAGTGAACATGAAGCATATATATCTGTAGATATTAAAATATTTATTAAAAATAATATATATATATATATATATATATATATATATATATATATATATATATATATATATATATATATATATATATATATATACTAGAAGCGCATAAGAAGGTGCATTATTGCCTTGATTTTTGTGGAATTTGAACAAATATTTTTAAAATTATGCTAATTTTTCTATTTTCCAGTAAGTGTAAGTGTGTATTGCAGGTCTCCAAAAATGCATAGAAAGAGTCGATTGACAGCTAGTAAAAAGGAACGTGTTGTTGCAGGCCTTGCAGAAGGTTTATCTCCCATAGATCTAGCCAAGGAGCTTGGAAGAGATCGAAGAATATTGTCTTCATTCGTTGAAAATTCAAACATTAAACAAAGAAAGGAGAAAGACACTAGAAATCAGTTTCTGCTCGTCATGTAAGAAAAATTCGCCGTCAACTTATCCATCAGCCGGGCATCAACAGTGCATCTATATTTGACAAGGTAGGAATACCTTCCTTGCCCAGAAAGACATGCTGCAATATCGTAAAAGAAATTGCAAGAAGCATTAAGCCTATAGCAAGACCTGTTTTAAACCAAACTAATAAGGGAAAACGTTTGGCTGGGGCTCAGAAATACATGAAAACCAGCTTTGAAAATGTTCTTTTCACCGATGAGGCAAGAGCAACCCTTGATGGACCAGATGGGTAGGCCAAAGTTTGGAGTCCTCTTGGATTCCCTACCTCTCATCGATTCCGTCGTTAACAGGGAGGTGGAGGTGTCATGTTTTGGGCTGGAAATTTCTGCGATGAACTAATTGGACCATTTCGAGGGACAGAAGGTGTCAAACTGACAAGCTTGTCTTACATTTTATTTTTAAATGAGCATTTGTCACCATGGCTTGATGACCTTCCATTGACGCGTCACCGCAAATTGATTTTTATTCACAACAATGCGCCATGCCACGCAACCAAGGCTACGACATCCTACATTAAGTCATTAGGCATTAATTGAGCAAATTTGATGACATGGCCACCTTGTTCTCCAATTGAGCAGCTCTAGTCAATAATAAAGATGAAAGTTAATGAAGGAAGTGTTCAATTTTCGTCGAAGGATGAATTTGGAGGAACATTTTGAAAGTTTCCATAGCATCACATTACCTCAAATCCGCCGACTGACATCATCAGTTGACAAGAAGCCATTCAAAGTGATTTTGAAGCATAGGAGTTTTTTTAAAAACTTTTTTTACATAGGCATCACCACTTATCAAGGCTAAGCGGCCACTCGAGGATAGGGGTTAAAGAGTGTACAGTAGAAATTGGACAATACAGTAATCGTTAGTAATAGAAATTCGGTAAATTTGTTAACAAGTTGAACGGCTCATCAGGAACTTGTTTACGTTAGACTTGAAGACAACCATATTGTAGTCAGCTGGAAAGCAGGAAAACGGGAGACAATTCCACAGGCGTGCAGTTCTAAGAAAGAAGCTTTGTTCATGGAATCCACGTCTAGGTTTAGGCACAGATAACGAGTGGGGGTTATTGATAGTGTTTTCAGCTAGACGAGTGTTTCTATTGAAAGTTTGGCGAGGGGGGGACTATAGATTGAAGCTCAGTCGAACACTTTCCATGAGAATAACGACACAGTAAAGACAAACTCGCAACATCTCTTCTGTAGGATAGAGGTTGTAAGGAAGAGAAAAGGATATCTCCTACGAGGCTACAAAGTCTATTTTGAACTCTATCAAGGCAGGACAAGTCCTTTCTAGCAGCTCCTGCCCAGATGTGGCAACAGTATTCTATCCTTGGGTGTACCTGGCTCTTATATAGATAGAGAATTGCACCAGCAGTGAGATATCTACCGGATCGATAGAAGGATCCCACCACTTTGCTAGCGACCTTGGCAACAGATTTGATGTACCTGTTCCATTTAAGATCAGGAGTAAAGGTCAAGCCGAGAAGCTTGTCAAAACTTGAGGCCTCCTCAAGACGAGAGCCATTCATTTCAACTGATGCCAGATGGGGATCAGAACGTTGATAACGTAAAGAGAGAAGCTTGGTTTTAGATGCATTAAAAGTAACCAGCCACTCCTTTCCCCATTGTACTACCTGCTCAAGATCAGAGGAAAGAGAATCGGAGAGAACTTGGTAGTTTACTGACTTAGATGTGCTACCATAGATGGTAGTGTCATTAGCATAAATGTCTACAAATGATGTAAGGATGTGATTTGGAAGATCATTAATGTAGATCAGGAAAAGAGTTGGACCCAGGATGGACCCCTGAGGACTCCAGCATTAATACTGTGAGTTTCTGATTTTTGCCCATCAACAACTACTCTTATGAACTTGTCAGAAAGAAATGATTTAATAATTGAAAAGACATTTCCAGCTATACCATAGCAAGAGATCCTGTGAAGTAAACCTTTATGCCATACCCTATCAAAGGCCTTAGATATGTCAAGAGCAATTGTCATAGAAAGGTTTCCCCCGTCGAGAGATTCGCTAATCCTATGAGATATAACTGTAAGCACATCTGCTGTAGATCTAGCAGAACAGAAATCATATTGTGTGTCACTAAGAATGTTATTTTTGTTGAGATGGTTGATTACTTCTTTTACTTTTAACACAGATTCCAGCAACTTACTCATGACGCACAGGAGACCTATTGGCCTGTACTGAGAGGGGGATAAGCGATCACCTGAATTCTTAAACACAGGGCATACTGATGAGATTTTCCATGGTGATGGGAAGCAATTCTCCTTAAGACAACGTTTAAACAGTTTTGTAAGTATGGGCATGGTTGAAGTTTTTTGAATACTATAATTGTAAAAAATACTGTCAGGGCCGTTGCTTTACTGGAATCAAGGTTTTTGATTGGCTTGGCAACATCACGTACAGATATATGTATATCACATAACGTGTTTTCTGATATAAGTGGAAATATTGGGGGTTGGCGGCCTTGGTCGCAAAGGGTAGAATTAGCTGCAAAGTTCTTGGCAAAGAGTTTGGCTTTGTTTGATGCTGACGGGATTACTTCAGGTCCATTGATGTTAGTTGGGATAGAGCACACGCTTCTATTCAGGATTCTGTTTGCAATTTGCCAAAACTGGTGGGAACCAAGCCGCTGCTCATCTACTTTGGACTTTACGGACTGAGCATATAACTCTCTTGCGTTCTTTATTACTTTCTTACAATGGTTGCTGGCAGTCCTGAAAGCGGCTTTAGTTTCCATACATCTATTACGTTGGAAGCAGTGGAAAAAGTGATTTCTGTGCGCAATGGCAGCAGCACATTCTGGAGAGAACCATGACTGGCTGTTAGGTTTTTGCTGGAACTCCTTCGAGGGTATGAAACGGTCTATACCTACAATTAATCACTCCGTACTGTAGAGGACACATCCTTTTTAAACATGGAACGCAGAGGTAGATCCGATATAAATGTACGGAAGCTATCCCAGTCAGCCATAGTGTATCGATATACTGTACGATGGAGAGGTACGTCTGGGGACTTTTTATATTTCATTTTTATCTTAATTGATACAACAGAGTGGTCGGAAGATCCAAGAGGAGGCAAAACAGAAACTGAACATAGTTCAGAGCAAGTTGTGAGAAAAAGGTCTAGTAGACTCGGATACTGGCCGTCATTGTCGCGCACATGGGTGGGTTCGTGAACAATCTGAGTGAGGTCATAATCAATGGAGAAATCATGACAGAACCTCCCTTCATCATCGGTCTTGTTTGAGTGGGTCAACCATTCGACGTTGTGAACATTGAAGTCTCCACATACGTGAATGTTAGTTGAAGGATAAGCAGATAGGACTTGGTCAATTTTCTCAGATATGCTTTTAAAGATAGTAACTCCGCTATTGTGGGGGCGATAGAGAGTAAATATAAATGCAGTAGTGTGAGCTAGTGCAACCCGGAAGCACAGGGTAAGTTAGGATCATCTCTGGAGATGTCCCTACCACATGGAAAGCCATCTTAAATATAGGCACATATTCCATGCCCATGGCGATCTTGGAGGTCAGATTTAGAAGTTAAGTTAGAGTATCCTTTAATTACGAACTCATCTAGGGAAATAGCCTGTCCAATGCCAGTTTCGCTTAAAAATAAAAGGTCAGGTTTAGTCTCCTGTAATTGGGGTTCTACCTCTGGAAGGCTGGAACGTAGACCCCTGATGTTCGAGAAGGAGACATGGTAGTGGAGGTCTGCGTTAGAAGTTGGAGATCCGGGTTTACTCGTGTATTTTTTATTGAAACTGTGAGGTATATTGACAAATAAATATGTCCTTTAAAAAAATAATGTGAAATTCGTTCTTGTTATTGGTTAATATTGTTACTGGATATGTTCCTTATTTCATATAAATAGAAATATTAAGTAAGAATACTATTTTATTACCAAAAATATATATTTTGAAACTTTTGCAATAAAGTGATACACACTTAAACTTACCAGAAAATGGAAAAATTAGCATAACTTTCCAAATATTCAAATTCCACAAAAATCAAGGAAATAATGCAATTGTTATGGTCTTCCAGTGTACTAAATTTTACTTCTCAGCGTTTCATAGCAATTTCAAAATTAAAATAATATTGACCTGCAATAAAAGGATACACAGAGTATATATATATATATATATATATATATATATATATATATATATATATATATATATATATATATATATATATATATAAGTGAACGTGTCTGTGTATCTGTGTATCTGTGTGTCTGTGTGTGTATATTTCCCTACGCAATAACTCTGTCAATTTTTAGTCTACAGACTCGAAATTTGATATACGGGGTACTGAGATTTGGGAAAATCGATGTGATCGATTTTAGGCCAGAAATTTAGCGATTAAGGGGTCAAAGTTCAACGATTTGACTTTTGAGAACTCTACCAAACCCCTCCGATAATTTTGGGTCAACGCACTTGAAATTTTAGATATAGGTTCCTTGGATATGGATCTAACTTAATAATTTGATTTGAGCTCGAAACATTAAATGTTAAGGGGTCATAATAGGGGTCAAAGTTAAAAAAATTGACCGTTTTTTTTTGCTCAACATACACCTCAAAGCACCCGGGCAACGCCGGGCTTAAATGCTAGTATATGTATATAAGTGAAAGTGTCTGTCTGTCTGTTTTTCTGTCTGTCTGTGTGTGTGTCTAGGTGTCTGTCTGTATACATTTCTCTACGCAATAACTCTTTCAATTCTCAATCTACGGACTCGAAATTTGATATACAGGGTACTGAGATTTGGGAAAATCTTTGCAATCCATTGTCAGCCAGAAATTTGGCTTTTAAGGGGTCAAAATTCAACGATTTGACCTTTGAGAACTCTACCAAACGCCTCCGCCAATTTTGGATATAAACACTGGAAATTTTAAATTAGGTTCCTTGGACATGGATCTAACTTAATAACTTTATTTGAGCCTAAAGCAATAAATGTTAAGGGGTCATAATATGGGTCAAAGCAAAAAAAAAAAAAAAAAAAAAAAAATTGACCTCTGCGGTCTCCACCAAATTACTCAGACTATTTCTGGTCTAAATATTTGAAATTTTACATAAAGGGTATTCGGAGATAGGGCAAGCTTTTTAATCGGTTTGGGTCGAAAATTTGCGCTACCAATATATAAATGTATGTATGTATGTTCGCATGTCTTCCTAAAACTTTTTACAGAGACGACAGATTTTCACAAGATCAGTATCGTTGTGGAGCTCGACCCTTCAGACGACAAATACCGAAAAATTGGCTAAAGACATTAATTTATTCACCCTCAACTGGGAACTTTTCTACAGAGAGGGGTCGCTTTTTTCGCCGATATTTTCGAAAGTCATCCCCTCTTTTCGATTGCCTAGCCTTAATTTAAACTACGTCACTTCCGGTTTGGTGGTGATCGTAACAGCAAAGAAATCACGTTTTTTCCTGTTCTTTTCGTCCTTCCCGGTATGGGTTCGAGCCTACCTGCCTACTACCACTTTTTGTTTTTTGCTCAACACACACCTCCAAACACCCGGGCAATATATATATATATATATATATATATATATATATATATATATATATATATATATATATATATATATATATATATATATACTTAAAAAAGTTTTAAAAATGTGACCTATGCGGTCTCTACCAAATTACTTTTATAGATATACTAGCATTAGTGCCTGACGTTGCCCGGGCGTTTGGAGGTCTATGCTGAGCAAAAAAAACAAGACAAAAAAAAACGGTCAATTTTTTTAACTTTGACCCCTATTTATGACCCCTTAATATTTATTGTTTTGGGCTCAAATCAAGTTATTAAGTTAGATCCATGTCCAAGGAACCTATATCTAAAATGTACAGTTTTTAGACACCAAATTATCGGAGGAGTTTGGTAGAGTTCTCAAAACTCAAATCGTTGAACTTTGACCCCTTAACAGCCAAATTTCTAGCCGAAAACCAATCACATCCATTTTCCCAAATCTCAGTACTCTGTATATCAAATTTCGAGTCTGTAGACTAAAAATTGACAGAGTTATTGCGTAGGGAAATGTACACACAGACAGACAGACACGTATACACACAGACACGTTTACTGTATTTTTCTATTTTAAGTTTTTAAATATAAAAATGATCACTTTTTTTTCAGCAGAAGTATTCGAGCTTATACAAGCTACGATTTAAACATGTCTAGATATGTTGACAAATATTTGCATAAATAGAGCATATGTATGTTCTGATTATACCGTTTGTGCGAGAAATAGACTCAGCTTTCGCATTAATTTAGTTAATCTTGAAAGCTTATTTATAGCCAAACATTTTTATTATTTTTAATCCATTTAAAAATCTTTCATCGTAGAAGCACGTTTAAATCTGCGAAATCAAAACTCTTTCTTCTGTAATATAAATATCACCCGTCTGTTTAAATGTATGTATGTATGTATGTATGTATGTCTGCCTAGAAATTTCGGCAAAGGCGATGGATTTTTACAAGATCGGAATCGTTTTGAAGCTCGATCCTTCGAAGGACAAATATCGAAAAAATAGCTAAAAACATTCATTCCTTAACCCTTAATTGGACACTTTTCTACAAAGAGAGGTCGCTTTTTTCCGCCGATATTTTCGAAAGTCATCGCCTCGTTTCGATTGAGTAGCCTTTATTTAAACCTTCGTTAACTTTCGGTTTGGCGATGGACGCAACGGCAAAAACGTAACTTTTTTCACGTTCTTTTCCTCCTTTGCGGTACGGGCTTTGGGGAGTGTGGAGCCACCCTCTAATTGCCATTGCTCCCAGGTCCACTCTGACCCGGACTAGTAGTACCTGTTAGGGTCCCAACTATGAGTTAAATAGAAACCGACTTGAAAAAAAAAATAAATATACCCTATTAAAAAAAACTTGTTCTTTAAAATCACTGGATTCGGTATCAAATAACCTGAAAAGGGTTGATATGCCGTAAAACAAAAGCAAGCAAGCAAGCAAGCAAGCAACCAAATCTCTACAAATCTACTATCCAACATTTTATGGAGTACTGTTATCATTTTGGGGCTGGTTAATCTCTATCACATTTGAGTGTTCTTGACAATTTCTTCTCTGTATCTTCTTTCTCTCGTTGGAAGTTTCAGTCTCTTTTATACGTACTATTATGAGCTGATGTGTTTTTCAGAATTGCTGGATTGACTCCCTGTTTTATGTTTCAGCTCGTTTGACTCGTTGGTTAGTGTTGTTCATCAAATCATTATTCAGATATTTCGTTGTTATCCAGTTTTCTATTTCAGTAGTTTATTTTCAAGAAGTGCGTGGTTTTGGATATGATCTTAAACAATATCCGATGGGGAGGTCACAACTTGCGGGCTTTGGGGAGTGTGGAGCCACCCTTTAATTGCCATTGCTCCTAGCTCCACTCTAACCAGGAGTGGTAGTACCTGTTAGGGTCCCAACTATGGGTTAAATAGAAACCAACTTGAAAAAAAAACCCCAAATATATTTTATTAAAGAAATTGTCTTCAAAATCACTGGATTCGGCTTTCAATAACCTGAAAAAGGTTGATATGCCGTAAAACAACCAACCAACCAACCAACCAACCAAGAAATACGACCTTGTTGATATATCTTCCTGATGATCTTTTTTTCCCCTATCTAAAGCTTTTTCTTCTTAAGACTATGGCTATCTCTTGTCATTGAGTAAATAATCTGTGTATCTTCTTACATCAAGTGGTTTCATCTCTTGTCTGGAACGATTTCCATAAAAAATATGATAATAAAGCATGCAGCGTAGGGTTTTATTTAGAATTCAATATGAATGCTATATATGGCCAATCAGTTCTTAAGCTGCCTGGGAACCATATCATCGGATATCAATGTTAAAAATGTTTTAATTTCCAGTTTTGGTGTCTCTTACTGAAGTTAGACATTTTATGAATAATTTTCAGCTTCTTCTGTTTGTTGCTATTTCTCTTTTGCAGTTCGTTATCAACTCATCCCATTCATGTCTTGGGCAACTTACTTTGGGTCGTTGAAATCGGTATAGGAATCGCTTTAGAGCATTTCAAATGACTGGAGGTGAGAAATGTGGCCGTATCTGTTAATACATCGTTGTGCTATGCCATTTGTCATGGAATGATGATGAATACTATGACAGGATTGTATATAATTACATAGAACCCACTGAAAACAAAACCCGAGATCCCCTCCCCCAAAAAAAGACAATAAACACACACACACACATACACACACACACACACACACACACACACACACACACACACACACACACACACACACACAGAGTCTCCGCAGTCCATGAACGATGTGCTTTTTATAGAGGAGGAAGAATTGCTGTCAATTCTGTTGATAGATTATTAATCGATCCATTTCGTTATCCTTTATTCTTGAGAATTGTTTTGCAATGTCCATAAAAGTTTTACACTTTTTCACCCTAAACAGGAGATATTTCCCCTTAGAACGCAAGGGGCTACTATTTGGAATTGTGTATAACAGGGAAGTGGAGCAGCGAGATGTCTGTTCACTTTGCGTTTAAACTTCTATAGGTTGGTACAGTCAAGAAAGCAAGAGACAAAAAGGAAATTCTAAGGTCTAGAGAAGAAACTATTAGAGCATCAATATTGAATGGGTGGAATTTTGTTGCTTGTTGGGTTAGTCGGGAAGGTGTACGTCGAGAAGGCACAAGTGCTACAAGTTCATCAGAGCACATTCCATAAAAGTACATCTAAAGCAGGCACAGGGATGCAACACTGCGACGATGGGGCAGATGTTGGAGCTTGACCGACAGTGCGGGATCTATTTGATTTGAGGCTTTTTTCAAAACCCTGTCTAAGAGTGAGAGACTGATGTTTATGTCTTTTGTTACCCATATACAGAATGTGGTTTGGTTAAATAGCATGAGTATGCCTGCTAGTATTTATTTTATGATTTAAATCTGCAGAGGAAATGTTAACGCATAAACAGGAAAAAAGTCAGAAGGGTGTTAGATGACTGGCCTTTGGAAGGATTGCCCATTGATAACACGAACTACAGGAAATGACGTCACAGGAGATAGTTCGGGCAAAGTGTTGGAAGCTTGAACCGTGAAACAACACAAGAATGACAAAATCGACTATGAATGGAGGAGCCAGACCCCAGAAATCCATAAACCTGTTATGTTCTCTCTCAAATTAGAGAAGAAGGCAACATCAACAGCATAATAATTTTTTTTTTTCAAATTCCGAATATAGTTATTTTCTTTGTGTTGTTGTGCCATCTTTGATTCCAAACTGAGAATGCAACCCAAGTATCGATGATAAACGATTTTGGAGGAAGTATCCCCAGTCTCGGAGTAGTGCTGTGGTATGATTTAATTCAACTGTTATGATTGATTTGTATTTGTATCTTATATAAAATATTATGAAACATTAGAGCTACTCTTGGATGGAAGGTAATAACAACAATATAATACTATACGCATTTTAAAGGAGACGTTATTTTGGTTAGAAAATGGACAGCAAAAAACAACAGAAATCAAATATTTAACAGTTGGAGAAATGCTTATTGCACTTAATAACTTTTAACGGTTTTATATTAAAACTCTAAAACTTTCACAAGAATGCTGCGTCAGCAGTTTTTACAAGAATGCGCGAACTCTTAATGTGCGTCCATTAAATATGTTATCGAGATACACCCATTCAATCTGCGCGTTTATCGATGAATATTATATTTCCAACTTCAACGTAACAGACTAACGAATATTGCATTTTATTATTTTTTTAACATGCACAAATTACGAATTAATATATATATATATATATATATATATATATATATATATATATATATATATATATATATTCGTTTTCGTTTTCGTTTTTTCTTCATGAATTCCTAAACTTAAATAATATCATTTTCTTAAAAATAATTTACGAGGTCAAAATACGACGCTGCCGCTTTTCTTTTTAACACTCAAAAATTAAGCACTTAAATTTAATGTGATTTTTGCGGTAACTCAGTACATAAAAATATAATCGTGGCGTAATTTTAATTTTATCCTCATATTTTATACCATACAGATTTATATATATATATATATATATATATATATATATATATATATATATATATATATATATATATATATGTATGTATCAAGTTGATGCAAAAGTTTTACCCTGTTTGTAGAAGAGCCATTTTAAACCATTGTAATTTATTCTATTATATTTTGTTATTGTCTAAAATATCACCATGAATAATTTGAATAACTTTTTCTTTCAGGTTAGTAATGCATGATTTATATTTTCCTGCAATATTTTCCCCTATGTTGACCCGAAAACGATCTTAAGTTAACAGAAATGGAGCCATCTTCCATTATGATAATGCTCTCCTCACACATCACTACTAACCAAAGGTATAGGAGAATTTGAATAGGAAATCTTTTCCCAGCCTTTATACTCTCCTGACCTAGTTCCTTCGGATTACTACTTATTTCGAGGATTACAAAACCATTTAGGTTAACATCACGAAAGCTGAACATGAGCTAGGATCATAATGCACATAAAAACCTAAATAATTTTACAAGCGACGCATTTGTTGTTAACACATGGATTCAAATTATATAGAGCGAAGGTCGTTATTGTTATGAATAAAATTTTTCAAAAGCACAGTCTTTCATTTTGAAAATGAAATTTTAAATCGGCAAACACATTTGCACTAACCTGATTTATAAAGCTGAGCCAACCAACCTAGTCAAATGTAAACACTTTATAGCTTTTTTTTTAAAGCTTTTGTTCAATCTCAAAACAAAGCATACTGCCACTTAAGCATGGCGACTATTGTGCTTGGGCCAAATATATGGGGGACAATCTATTCGAGTAGAAAACCTCGGGCATCTATGAACCTCTCTCGTGAAGTGGTGGAATATTGCTGCTAGTTGGGTAGATTTTTTTTGAGGGAGTATAAGTGCAGTAAGTTCATCAGAACACATTCTCTACTTGGAAAAAAATCACAAATATGCAATTCTGCGGTGATGCGACAAGGGCTGAAACTTGGTAGATAGCGTAAGCTGTCCAAAAGGGAGACACTAATGGCCGGTGTATAAGCCAAAATGTTGAAATAATATTCCATGCGCAGGCCAATGATGACGTTATAGGGTATTAGATTTTGACTGGTATGAGGATCTTCTAGGCCAGTAAAGGAAAGTTACCGTCTCTGCGGCAGATATGGCAACATCTTCTATATACTTATTTCAATCCATTTTGCCTCAGAATGTCATACGTACAGTTACATATTTAATTCTGCTTCTCTAGTTACCAATAGCTATGGCTAAAAATACATTACCTGAAAGTACTTCTATTAAACTCGGCTAAACATTCATAGGGAATATGGGTTGGAACTGATACATTGAGAGCATTGCCAGGTCCGCTGCGAAGAAGGTGGGCTCTCCCTTCCGTGTTAAAAAGTTACTTATGCCTGAAAGTATTTTGTGCCTCCACAAGGCCACTATTCACCCAAGTATTGAGTATTGTTGTCACATCTGGGCTGGTGCATCCGCCACTAGTATCTCGCTCTTGGACATCGTTCCAAAGAGAGTAGCGAACGTGATAGGTCCTGAACTGTCATCTAAGCTTCAATCTCTGTCTCATCAACGAATGTTGCATCCCTCTGCCCGTTCTACGAGTATTTTAATGGAGGATGCTCCTACGAACTACAGCCCTGCACAACCTCTATGTAAATACCCCTGAAAGACCCGACAAGCAGCAAGTTGCAGGGATGCTATGTAGGGAGTTGATCAGTAAGATGTTTGTTTACTTACAGTTGAACTTCTGTATGACAGTACAGTTGGGAAAGCAGGACTCTCCGGAAGGGAATTCCAAAATCTAGTAGTTCTAGGAAACCATCTAAATATGTTTATTATCTAGTTTTTAATGAATAACAGAAAATAAGAGAATAGATTCTGGCTTTTCTGAAATATTACTTAATGAAAATTTTACTTAATGAACATTTTACTTAATGAAAATTTTACTTAATGAACATTTTACTTAATGAAAATTTTACTTAATGAACATTTTACTTAATGAAAATTTTACTTAATGAACATTTTACTTAATGAAAATTTTACTTAATGAACATTTTACTTAATGAAAATTTTACTTAATGAACATTTTACTTAATGAAAATTTTACTTAATGAAAATTTTACTTAATGAAAATTTTACTTAATGAACATTTTACTTAATGAAAATTTTACTTAATGAACATTTTACTTAATGAACATTTTACTTAATGAAAATTTTACTTAATGAACATTTTACTTAATGAACATTTTACTTAATGAAAATTTTACTTAATGAACATTTTACTTAATGAACATTTTACTTAATGAAAATTTTACTTAATGAAAATTTTACTTAATGAAAATTTTACTTAATGAAAATTTTACTTAATGAACATTTTACTTAATGAACATTTTACTTAATGAACATTTTACTTAATGAAAATTTTACTTAATGAAAATTTTACTTAATGAACATTTTACTTAATGAGCATTTTACTTAATCCACATTTTACCTAATGAAAATTTTACTTAATACAAATATTACTTAATGAAAATGTGACTTAATGAAAATATTACATAATGAACATTTTACTTAATGAAAATTTTATTTAATGAAAATTTTACTTAATACAAATATTACTTAATGAAAATGTGACTTAATGAAAATATTACTTAATGAAAAGTTTACTTAATGAAAATTTTACTTAATGAAAATATTACTTAATGAGAATTTTATTTAATGTAAATTTTACTTAATAGAACATTTTACTTAATGAAATGTTTACTTAATGAAAATATTACTTAATGAAAATGGTACTTAATGAAAATATTACTGAATGAAAATTTTACTAAATGAAGATATTCCTTTATGACAATTTTACTTACTGAAAACATTACGTAATGAAAATTTTACTTAATGAAAATTTTACTTAATGAAAATTGTATTAATGAAAATTTAACTTAATGAAAATATTGCGTAATGAAAATATTACTTAATGAAAATATTACTACTTGATGAAAATTTTACTTAATGAAAATAATACTTTATGAAAATATCACTTAATAAAAATATTACTTAATGAAAATATTACTTAATGACAATATTACTTAATGAAAATATTACTTAATGACAATATTACTTAATGAAAATATTACTTAATGAAATATATCTTAATGAAAATTTTACCTAATGAAAATATTACGTAATGAATCTATTACTTCAGAAAATATTACTTAGTGAAAATTTTACTTAATGAAAATTTTACTTAATGAAAATTTCACTCAATGAAACTATTACTTCATGAAAATATTACTTAATGAAAATTTTACTTAATTAAAATTGTACTTAATGAAAATTTTACTTAGTATAAATTTTACACAATGAAAATTTTACTTAATGATAATTTTACGTAATGAAAATTTAACTTAATGAAAATATTACTTAATGATTTAATGAAAATATTACTTAATGAAAATTTTACTTAATGAAAATATTACTTAATGAACATATTACTACATGAAAATTTTACTTAATGAAAACATTACACAGGGAAAATATTACTTTATTAAAATATTACTTAATGGAAATTTTACGTAGTGAAAGTATTACTTAATTAAAATATTACATCTTGAAATATTACTCAATGAAAATATTACTTAATGAAAATATTGCTTAATGCAATTTTACTTAATTAAAATATTCCTTAATGAAAAATTTACTTAATGAAAATTTTACTTTATGAAAATATTACATAATGAAAATTTTTCTTAATAAAAATTTTACTTCATGAAAATTTTACTTCATGAAAATTTTACTTCATGAAAATTTTACTTAATGAAAATTTTACTTAATACAAATTTTACTTAATAAAAATTGTACTTAATGAAAATTTTACTTAATAAAAATTTTACTTTATGAAAATATTACTAAATGGAAATTTTACTTAATAAAAATTTTACTTTATTAAAGTATTACTTAATGAACATTTTACTTAAGGAAAATATTACTTTATGAAATATTACATAATTAAAATTATACTTAATGAAAATTTTACTTAATGAAAATATTACTTAATGTAAATTTTTTTAATAAAAATTTTACTTTATTAAAATATTACTTAATGTAAATTTTACTTAATGAAAATTTTACTTAATAAAATTCAACTTTATGAAAATAATACTTAATGAAAATTTTACTTAATAAAAATTTTACTTTATGAAAATATTACTTAATAAAAATTTTACTTTATGAAAATATTACTTAATAAAAATTTTACTTTATGAAAATATTACTTTATAAAAATATTACATAATGAAAATTTTACTTAATGAAAATTGTACTTAATAAAAATTTAACTTAATGAAAATTTTACTTAATGAAAATATTATTTAATTAACATATTATGCTGACGACACTACCATTTATGGTAGCACATCCAAGACAGTAAACGACCAAGTTCTCTCCAATTCTCTCTCCTCTGATCTTGAGCACGTAGTACAATGGGGTAAGGAGTGGCTTGTTACTTTTAATGCATCTAAAACCAAGCTTCTCTCTTTACATCATCAACATTCTGATCCACATCTGGCATCAATTGAAATGAATGGCTCTCGTCTTCAGGAGGCCTCAAGTTTTGACAAGCTTCTTGGCTTGACCATTACTCCTGATCTTAAATGGAATACGTACATCAAATCTGTTGCCAAGGCCGCTGGAAAAATGGTGGGATCTTTCTATCGATCCGGTAGATATCTCACTGCTGATGCTATTCTCTATCTATATAAGAGCCAGGTACGTCCAAGGATGGAATACTGTTGCCACATCTGGGCAGGAGCTGCTAGAAAGGACTTGTCCTGCCTTGATAGAGTTCAAAATAGACTTCATAGCCTCGTAGGAGATGTCCTTTTCTCTTCCTTACAACCTCTATCTCACAGAAGAGATGTTGCGAGTTTGTCTCTGATGTATCGTTATTTTCATGGAAAGTGTTCGACTGAGCTTCAATCTATGGTCCCCCCTCGCCAAACTTTTACAAGAAACACTCGTCTAGCTGTAAACACTATCAATGATTCCCCCCACTCTTTATCTGTGCCTAAACCTAAACGTAGATTCGATGAACAAAGCTTCTTTCTTAGAACTGCTCGCCTGTGGAACTGTCTTCCGTTTTCCTGCTTTCCGGCTGACTACAATATGGTTGTCTTCAAGTCTAACGTAAATAAGTTCTTGATGAGCCGTTTCATATAAGTTATCAGATTTACCAAATTTTCATTACTAATAATTACTATATTGTCCAATTTCTACTGTACACTCTTTAACCCTTATCCTTGAGTGGCCCCTTGGCCTTGATAATGTGGTGATGCCTATGTAAAAAAATATTACTTAATGAAAATCTTAATGAAAATATTACTTAATAAAAATTTTACTTAATGAAAATATTACTTAATGAAAATATTACTTAATGAAATCATTACCTAATAAAAATAGTTCTTAATGAAAATATCACTTAATGAAAATATTACTTATGAAAATATTACCTAATAAAAATATTATTAATTAAAATATTACGTAATGAAAATATTACTTAATGAAAATTTTACTTAATGAAAATATTACTTAATGAAAATTGGCTTAATCGACTGTGAATACATTATTTAAGCACATGCAACCATATTTGCTATACGTTTTTGTATTTTTTAATTAAATCTTCACTCCAAACAAGACACTGAGCCACTGTATGTAGGTGGCTACTATCGTTGCAGCAAAACCAAAGCAGCAACATACACCCTCTACGCAGTAGATATCCTTAGATGAAAGAAAACCTTCTACTCTAATAGATTTTCCCCACAGAATTGCTAGACTTTGGAATCTCCTTTCGGGGAGTCCTGCTTTCCTAACTGTACTGACATGCAGAAGTTCAAGTATAATGTAAACAGACATTTTGCTGCTAAACTCCCTACATAGCATCCCTGCAACTAACTTTTTTTCCTTTTCTCTTTGTCCACCTCCTTTTTTGGTTTTTCAATATGCAAACACGTGACCCCCTTTTTTAATTGCAATATTTAAGTAATTTTATTGTTTTTGTATTCATTCAACGACTAAATATTTCAAAAAGAAGGAACTCGCGTAACCTGACGAGGTCATTGGTTATTTATAACTGACTGACTGAATGAAACATTGTTATGTCTGTGTAGTGACCACATACAATGTTTATTTGAATATAAATAAAAGTATATCTTTATTATCTTTTTATTGAATACTATTATATAATTCTCCTTAAATTCATTGGTTCTCAGTTTTGAATAACTTTTACATGGAATGATTATATATATATATATATATATATATATATATATATATATATATATATATATATATATGTGTATATATATTGTTTTTAAAATATAATTAACCACTGACACGTGTTTCGTCATCTACAACTCATCAGAGTGGCTGAATCTAGACTAGATTCAGCCACTCTGATGAGTCGTAGACGACGAAACACGTGTCAGTGGATAATTATATTTTAAAAACAATATATATGTCGGTCCCCATTTGGGAGTACCAGATTGATAAAACTCGCATTTAGGTAAAAATGCACTTATGTATAAATAATTGAATTCATTCAAAAAGTATCGCGAACAAAAACAAATTAATAACATCTCTCTCTCTCTCTCTCTCTCTCTCTCTCTCTCTCTATCTCTCTCTCTCTCTCTCTATATATATATATATATTTTATACACACTAATATATATATATATTTGTATATATATATACATTATCTACATGCACGTTATAGTCAGTGTGAATTAAAAAACTGGGCGATCATTTTACATTTTATTTATGTGCTAAAGTAAACGCCTGTTCTATATTGTAAAATGTTTTTTTTTTTTAAATTTAATCAGGTATTTCCAAGGTGTTGGCGTTTAATGGCACGAAAACATAGAATCAAGTTATTATTATTTTTCCGTCAACAACACGCGAGCAGCAGAACTCGCTATACTTAATTGCTTTTGTGCATTTTTTCTTATTACTTAAACATGTTTTAAACAAACAAATTCATTGTTTGGACATCTGCTGAAACCCACTTCACTCTAAGCAATTCCGGTGATTGGCATGGGAATTATTACAAAAAACAAAATATTAACTCTTCAACGTGCCTTTATTGTATCAGTGAACCTAACATTCAAATAAAAAACGCTTGAAATAACGGCGCCACGCAAAAAAAAAAACAAACAAACAAAAATATTCACAAAAATAATAAAAGACCAGTGCATTAACTACTGATCCATGGAGATATCTAGCAATCTGCTACTAAAGTAACTAATACTAGATATTACCTAGAATTTAGTGTTCAGCTTTTCAAATGTTGATTTTGAATTAGTTAAAAAGATTTTACTCATAAAACATAAAATTGATGTTTTGTATTTATTTATTGAGGACGATAAGAAACATGGAAGTTGTCATATTAATAAAATTATGATTCAACTTTTCGTGTGTATTCTGATTTTTCTGGTATATGCTTGTTTTTTTTTTACCTTTATTACATACTAGGATTTCAGCTCGGCGTTGCCCGGGTGTTTGGAGGTGTATGTTGAGCAAAAAAAAAAAGCGGTCAATTTTTTTAACTTTGACCCCTATTATGACCCCTTAACATTTATTGTTTTGGGCTCAAATAAAATTATTAAGTTAGATCCATGTCCAAGGAACCTATATCTAAAATTTTAAGTGTTTAGACCCAAAATTGTCGAAGGAGTTTGGTAGAGTTCTCAAAGGTAAAATCGTTGAACTTTGACCCCTTAACAGCCAAAATATCTGGCCGAAAATTGATTACAAAGATTTTCCCAAATCTCAGTACCCTGTATATCAAATTTCGAGTCTGTAGACTTAAAATTGACAGAGATATTGCGTAGGGAAATGTACACACACTCAGACGCACAGGCACGTTCACTTTTATAGATATATAGATAGATAGACTAATAGATTAAACAAAAATATATACGTATACATAAATATATATGGAAACAATTTTTTGTTTACTGTAAAGATTTTACACAAATATTATGCAAGTATAAATCGTGTAGAATATCTGCATGAATATAATTGCACGTAATAGTTAACTCTAGATGATCATTCCACAAGAAAACCGAAAAACTAATAGGGAATTAATTAAAATGAAAGTTTAAAAGAATATGCAAATTAGCTTGATCTTTTGCTAGTGAATGCATTTCCACAGCTCATATATAAGAAAATTGTATTTTCTTTTTAAGTAAATAGAAAAGAGGGGGTTTAATATGAATATCAATACACACAAAAGAAAAACGAATTTATAGGAGTATAGAGAAGATTACATCTGAAGAACAAATAGATTAAAGGCTCCATGTTTTGACAAGCTTCTGGGTCTGACGTTTACTCCTAATCTGAAATGGAACACGTATATCAAATCCGTTGTCATGGTCGCTGGAAAAATGGGTAGATCGTTCTACCTTTCTAGTAAATATTTCACTACAGATGCAATTCTCTACTTGTATCAGAGCCAAGTACGTCTTAGGATGGAGTACTATTGCCACATCTAGACAGGAGCTACTTTAGTAGAGTTCAAAACCGACTAGCCTAGTAGGCAATGCTTTTCTCTCTTCTCTGCAACCTTTTTCCAACAGAAGAGACATTGCTATCCTGTCTCTGCTCTACTGTTTCCCCCACTCTTTATCTGTGCTTAAACCTAAGCGTGGATTCCGTGAACAGAGCTTCTTTTTTAGAACTGTCCATCTGTGGAAATCTGTTCCGTTTGCCTGCTTTCCAGCTGACTACAATATGGTCATCTTCAAGTTCAACGTAAACAAGTTCTAGATTAGCCGTCCTCTTAAGCAATCCAATTTACCAAATTTCCACTACTAACGATCACTACGATATTATCTCATTGGCTACCGTACACTCATTAACCCTTATCCTCCAGTGACCTTCGGGGGGGGGGATCACAAATTATGTCGATTGTAAACGTGTTTTAAAGAAAGAACATCAAGGGAAGGGAGCGTATTGTTTTTTTGCGTGCAAGATTGAAATGTGAAACGTTGCTACAAAAAAATATGCGTATTACTAAACTTTACCGGTGTTCAAGAATGGCACTCTTCGACTATTCCGACTACGACAATAACATTACTAATTGAAACAAAATGTTTATCGAATTAAATATTGAAACAGCATTGGAAATATTTTTATGAACGCACTCACATGAAAACCATATATTTATAGAAAAACAGATTTAACTATGCATCTCATATTAAAAAGACTATTTGCGTGAGGCATTCTGAAAAAAAAAGTCGCTGTATCAAACCACTTCAGAGTGGCCAAACATTTGAGTTCTTGAATCTGAACTTGAAACCGGATTTCGATATTCCAAACTTTTACACCATCTATAATATATAGATTTATACTAGCAGAGTACTCAGTGTTGATCGGGAACCTAGGTGACTAAATTGAAGCCAAGAAAAGTATGCGTTACAACTTCGTAATAAGTGTGAAATATATTTATGCCTCTATAAAGTTAGATATTTGTCTATTTGTATGCACAGGATTCAATAATAAACTAACTAACCGATAGTTTTTAATTGTTGGATACAACTGCAGGCATAAGTATTTGTAATATAGGCTATATTTTGTTTAATTAACTTTCAAACAAAAGAGTGTGGGCTCTTAGTATTAATTTAAATACCTCTGATGTTTTTGTAAATTTTTAACAAAAGGTATTAAATATATATATTAATACTTACAGACACTAGTGTTTCATCCTTTTGGGAATCGTCAATGCAGGGTGACACAATTACTACTGATCGGGATATATATATATATATATATATATATATATATATATATATATATATATATATATATATATATATATTCCCAACATCTCAATTTCATATCTGGATCATAATATGGACATAACCTTCCATCGTCATTTTCTGGTCGTCTCTGACTCTGCATATATGACAAACAATGTCCTATCAAGCACGAAACTGCTAATCCATGATATGAGGGTAACCGCGTTTACTCTGTGAATATTCTTGTATGTTATCGATCAAACCATTCTTAACTTCGTACGCAAAATTTGCGTCTTGATGCTTTATATGTCGAAGATGTGTTGTGGTAGGATCCACCAAATTAGCATACGTGGAGGGGGGTCAACCATATAGATATGGTTGATACCGTAAAAAGAGACTTAGAAAAACAACGAGATCGAGAGTCGACGACTACCCAGCCGACACCTTCTCCAGAGACGGTCTCCCCATGACTATACCAATGGACTCTATGTAAATATTGTATATACTTTCTTACTCTCAATATATCTGTTCTATTTTACTTTTGTGTTGTAGTTATTTATTTCCATGTGGTCAGGCGAGTTTCAATAAGATGAAACCTTGCAATCTTGCATGTCAAACAAATAACCGCAGTTTATGATGATGGATTCACAAAGACCAAAAATCCCGAACACCAATCTTTATGATTTATGATGTCCGAATCGCTGGAGAGCAGCACAGTGAACGAGGCATTAAAAAATGACTAAGTTCAGCATTTGCCCCCTCCCTATTTAGCCCGCAAATCCCCAGGAGAGTCAAATCCAAGTGAAATGAACAAACGGTGCAGTTTTAGGTCTTAACATATGTAAATTTGCAAAAAGAAAAAGAAATGACTAAGTTCATCATTTGCCACTGCCCTCCCCCATTTAGCCCCAAAAGTCCCCAAGGCCTTAACATATTTAAATTTGAGTTATGCATCATGCAAAACTGCTAAATATGCATACACAGAAAATTCTGGACAAATATGGTAAAATAGTCCCAAAAATGGAGTGTTTTTATTAGCCCTAAAAGAGCTCCTGGGGCACATCCAATTATATAGAAATCAGTTAGTTACAATTTTTCAGAAAGTTTTATAAAAATCCAAGGCATAACTGTTTTTTTTTTTATAAGCACGAAAGTGTTAATTTTAGCTAATTTAACCCGAAAAGCACCCCTGGGGGGGGGGCAACCAGAATTTTTCCGGAAAATCCGCTCTGCTACTTTTTTACTCACATAATGTTTAATGCAAAATTTCAAAATATTCCAAGACGTAGTTATTGAGAAAAGTGCAGGCGAACGGACGAACGGACAAGGGTGAATTTACAGGTCCACCCTCCTATTGTCGGGGGACCAATAACTATGTATAAGTTCCGTTTTATATTATTAATATCGGAATGGAAAAAATAATCATGTAAGAAAAATGAAATTGTTAAAAAGGTAAATTCTTATGAATCGTATTAAATCGGTTCAATTCTGTTGTTGGTATTGATCCCACAAACAATAAAGTGTCTACATAATCTACTACACACAAAATCGCAGAGCAGTAGTAGAATAACCATCTCTACTTAATAGTGGGGCAGGTTATCTATTCCATAAGAATCTTTCACCTAGTGATACAAGCATCAAATGAAAGATTGTTTCAACAATCTAACCCACTAATCAACCTTTGCATTAATCAACGATTGCCATAACTAATAACACGCTACTTGAGAGCTCATCGTTCAAACTCCTCGGCTTAACATTCACAAGCAACATGAATTGGGATAAATATATAGAAGACATTGCCAAGGCTGCTGCAAACGAAGCTGGATTTTCTCTACATTATGTAGAAAACTACTCATACCTGATAGGATCTTGTATCTCTACAAAGTCACCATTCACCCATGCATGGCGTATTGCTGCAACACCTGGGCTGACCATTCACCATTAGTCTCTCACTCTTTGACAGGGTAAAAAAAAGTCACTAACTTAATAGATTTCACACTGTCAACCAAGCTCAAACCTTTGTCCCATCGCAATAATGTTGCATCCCTGTGACTTTCTTGCAAGTACTTTAATAGAATGTGCTCTGACTTAAATAACCAGGACTAATCCAACACGCAGCAAAATCATATCCTTCACTGTAGAAATCTGTTAAGATGCCGGAAAACCTTCTACTTTAATGGTTTCTTTTCTTGGCCTGCAAGACTTTAAAATTTCTTCCTCTCTCCTGCTTTATTGACTGCACCCCACTGCATAAGTTTAAATGTAACGCACACAGACATCTCGCAGCTCAACTCCCCACATCCCTATGGATATAATTTTAAATAGTAGTCCCTTATGTCGACGTAGCAATGTGCTTTGTCTGGGATGAATAAAAATAATTACTTGGAACGTTTTTAGATATATTGTCTTTTTATTAACTACTACCTCTTTGCTTTTATTTTGTATACATTTTATGTGGATATATGTAGCCATTCTTTCTTTTGAAACGGTCCTTTTCTTCTTCTTCAGATTTTGTTTATTTTTTCATGGAAAAAGCCGCTTACAAGGAATGTAAGGAGTTAACAATAACGAAATATGTTTATGGAAAAGACAGAAGATGCCTAGTGATCTTAGTATTGAAAATACCAAAGTTATAGGCGCAAGGAAACCAGTCAATAATAAGCGAGTTCTACAAGCCTGCGGTTCCTGGAAAGCTCAGGAATAAGAAGTTGTATTACAATGAGGCATCAAAACGGCGAATTGAGTCAAACGAGCCGGAACAAATGAAACAGGGAATAGATCAGACAGTTTTGAAGAACACATGCCATAATAATATTTATCGAAAAGATTGCGACTAGCAATATCACGTCTGCGAGAAAGGGGTTACAGATAAGAAAAAAAAGGCGAGGCGAATTAAATTATGCATACGTTTCTGCACCATACCAAGAACCTTCAAACGGGAATAGAGATTCCAAATATAACAGCAATACTCCATGCATGATGGTAGATTTGTAGAGATAGGGAATAGCCTCACACGTAAGAAATTGTTTAGAGTGATAAACAGAATAGACTTTACGAGAAGCAGGAAGAGTAATGGATCTAATATTTTAATTGTAAGAAGGATTTGATGAGAAAGACCAAAAAGTTTCAGAGATGATTTCTCCTCAAGAGCAGAGCAACCCAAGAGATTCTTAGGAAGAAAAGGGACTCGTCTACGATTAAAAGACACGGGCTGAGTCTTAAGAAGATTAAACGAAACAAATCATTTTGTAACTCAATTCAAAACTGAACCTAAGTCAATTTCTAGGTTAACTGCATATTTCAATTGATCCGAGGGAGTTGGACGAGAAGCAACACCAGAATAGAGAATGCTATCATCGGTATAAAATATAAATGTTGGATAATGGATTCCTGAGTTCAACAAGATACATCTGAAGAAGTGCGACGGTTATATTTGCTGAAATGTTGTGAAAATAACACTCAAGATGAGAACAGGTCTTCCGTTGTACTTGTTGAATTTGGGAATCTTTTTATCGAACTCTGGACACGTCTCTGATTAGAAGACACGAGCTGGGTCTTAACAAACAACCCATTTCGTAATCCAATTCACGACTGAACCCAAATTGACCTCTAGATTAGCTGGATATTTCATCTGCTCCCAGTAAGATGGGAGAGCATCAACACCAAAATAGAGTGGCATCACCAGCATAGATATTAATTTTCTGAACAATATTCTCTGGAAGATTATTGATGTAAAGAGGAAACAGAGTTGACCCTAGAACAGAACCCCGGGGAGCATCACCACTGATTGAAAAAAAAAAAAGAGACACCGTTCAGAGTTACAATCTTCGATCAGAAAAAAAAAAAGACGCAATAATATAAAGAACCTCACCACTAATACCATAACCCTGAAGTTTATGTAGATGACCAAAATGCAACACCGTCGAATGCCCTCGAAATGTGAAGCGTAATGACCCCACTCTCTCCTGAATTATCAGTAAACCAACAGATCCGACAGTTA